>NC_043701.1:183962080-183997080 GCF_006229205.1 Suricata suricatta | reverse complement strand
GCCACAGAGCGCTCAGGGCCCGGAGCTAATAATTACTGCAGCCACCTGGCCGCCACCTGGCTTCCTGGCCTTTGCTAGAAGTTTCCTTGAGAGGCTGGGAGCAGCCACAGGGCAGCTGGGGCGTAGTAAGCGGAGGGGACCCTTCTTGGGCATGTTGTGTGGGTGGGGCTCAGACTGAGGAAGGGGAGAGAGACTCCTTCCCCCCGTCATGCGGTGGCCTGGCCACCGCAGGCTGCAGGACCTTGTTGCGTGAGCCGGTTCTGAGCACCTCACTGAGCTCTCCCCTTTAAAATCCATGCAGGCAGCAGTCTGAGCAAAGCCCTCACCTGCCGTCCACCCACCCGTGGCGGGAACGAGCCGCCGCTCCCCCCCCCCCCCGACGCTCGCAGAAACAGTAACCATAAAAATGAAGACCCCAAAATAGCCCTTCCTGGGGAGTTACGGCCACAAAGGAGCTCTCGCTGTCAGCCGTGGCATTTGAAGGTCCGCGGAGGCCGAAAGTTCACACAGTGTCGGGGGGCAGCCCACGAGTCCAGGCTGTTGGTAATTGCTTCTAAAGAGAATCCTGGAAGCCGCTGACGGTTAGATCGAGGCGCGGGACCGGCTGGCGAGGCGGCCGCGCAGGCGCTAGGGCAGGCCGGCGATGAGGCTCCTGGAGCTGGCGAGAGGCGCTAGGGCTGGCGTAGAGCGTGAGGTCGATTGACAATGTTGGTTATGTGGTACGGATTCGCGGGGGACCCCCCCCACGTGTCTCTCCCTGATAATAACGTTATTTTTGGCCGGGGGGGGGGTTTTAACAGTCGGCTACAGTCGCAATACAAGCAGCGTGTCCCCGCGAGGCTACGTCCCCAGCAGTACTCCCCAGCAGTCCAATTACAACACAGTCAGCACTAGCATGAATGGATATGGAAGTGGCGCCATGGCCAATCTAGGGGTCCCTGGCTCGCCTGGATTTCTTAATGGCTCCTCCGCTAACTCTCCCTACGGCAGTAAGTGTCTGTTTTGTCATCACACGGATTCATGTTCACCTACAAAGTCAAATGTGTGCATATTGCTTGGCTGTTCTGTGGTGTGAGCTGCTGGACAGAAAGGGCGGGTGGCTCTGGAGGCTGGGTGTCCACGTGGCGACGGTACGTGACCGACAGGGGCCCGTGAGGCCGCCTCGGAAGCCCCGCCCGAAATCGGAAACAAAACGGGGGCCGCCCGATTGGAAGCGGAAGCCCCCCCGAGAGTTTGCGGGGCATGCAGAGCGGCGGGGCCCGTCCCCGGTGGTGGCGGCGTGCCACCGCGGCGCGTCCTGACCCTGTTTGCTTTGTTGCAGTAGTGCCGTCCAGCCCCACCATGGCAGCCTCTTCGGTCACCCTCCCTTCAAACTGTAGCGGTACACACGGCATTTTCTCATTCTCACCTGCCAATGTCATCTCTGCAGTGAAACAAAAGAGCGCCTTCGCGCCCGTGGTCCGGCCCCAAGCCTCTCCTCCTCCCTCCTGCACCAGCGCCAACGGGAATGGACTCCAAGGTGAGGGGCGGCGCCCCGGCCCTTCCCCCCGGGGGGCCTCGTCCCCCGTCCCCCCTCCCCCCCACCGCCCACACCCCTGCGGCCGCTGCATGCTCTCCTCCGGGGGCCGTGATGCCGCGCGCCCCTCCCGGGTCCACAGAAGTGGGGCCGGGTCCCCACCCGTAACAGACTCTGGTGGATGAAAACCCTTCCCTCCTGCTTCCCGCCCAGCCCACCGCTCCTCGCGGTAAAGCCGCCCCTGCCCTCAGGAAGGGGGAGCCGCTTGGGGGGTCGTGGGGACGCAGCAGGGGCCTGTCGCCCACGCGGCAAACGGGCCTTCACGGCTGGCGCCCCCCCCCTCCCCCGAACAAGCGCAGGTTGCACCACCCCTGTAGCACCTGGGACCCGCAGGCCCATTTCGGAGCCCGTGTGCTCTCCGTGTCCCGGGTCGGAGCCTGCCGTCCTAGCGTGGCGTGGCGGACCCACCAGGCAGTGCTGCCCGAGGAAAGGGGCACACGGAGACCGGGGCGGTGCATGTGTGCCCACCGGGGTGGGGGGAGCTTCTAGGCGCTCTCACACACTCAGGAGGGGGAAGGGCTGGTCCTGAGGGCAGCGGGAGGCATCCCGTGGACACGGCTGCCCACGGACGGGGCCACGTGCAGCAGGCACCCAGTGCCTGCCCAGGGCCGGGTCCCTCTGGGCAGCGGAGGCCGCCTGGTGACCTGTGAGGTGTGCGGCGGGTGGGCCACGTGTGTGCCCCTAGGCCTCGTGATCTTACCGCGTGGCTCTTTGTGACTCACTGGGGCCACAGGCACTGGATTAAGTGGCCGTCATCTGGCCTCTTTCAGACACCACCTTTGGTATATGCTCCTCCCGGTGAAAATCAAATCCAGTTACTCCTTTAAAAAAAATGAATCCATTCAACCAGTATTTACTGAGCGCCTACTATGTGCCAGGCTCTCTGCTGGGTGCTGAGGACGTTACCGTGGAGAAGACAAACTGGCCCTTTTGTGAAGTCGGTGGCATATTTCACTTTGATGAACTAATGCTCAAAAAAGGAACTGGAAAGGTATCCGTGATTTGAAATAATTGTCTTCCCAACATCTTAGCTGTATAAGAGGGACGCCCAGGCCCTGTGGGCCGCCGACCGGCCCGCGGCCCAGAGCTGCCGGAGAGGCAGGGCCAGGGGCCACAGCCCGCCCACCGTCCGCACGGTGCGGCGGCTCACAGGAGGACGGCGCCGCCCGGGCGGCGTGCGCCCACACGGGTCCGCCGAACCATAATGTTGTAACGGTGAGTCGGAGAGGAATGAATACGGAGGAAATTAATGGACTGGGAAATTGAAGCTCCCATCACTACGTGAACAAATGTATTAATATGTTATACATAAATTAACAAGAACGGTCGTTCTGACAAAAATTAAACAACACTAAAGTTAAAAGATTTTAAATTATACTCGTGCCAGGAGTTCACTGGAAGGCGGCAGCCGTGCTTGGCCTTGTAGCACCCAGTTTCTTATTCATAGAGGAGGAGGGAAAGAGCCCCGGACGTGGGGCTGTGACTTGGGTCTCTTCGGGGCCCGGGCCTTGAGAGCGCAGGGCAGGTGGGCTGCGAGCAGCTTTGCTCCTGGCGAGCCCGAGACTCACCATTACGATACGGAGCAGTCAGCAGGCGGTCAGAGGCGAGGGCTGGAAGCAGAGGGCAAGTCCAGGCGCACCCAGTTTTCACGGAGGGCGCGAGCGTGGCGCCTGCGTCCCGCTGGGCCTGCCCTGGCTGGCGGTCACAGAGCTCGGTTCACATCTGTCAACAGAGGTGGCCTCTGGGGAGTCCGGGGCTTCCGTCTGCTATAAACAAGCCACTGAGATGCGGGGCAGGTGGCAGCCCTCCCCCGCCCCCCAGGAAGTCCTGGAGGAGGGGCTGCAGTGTGGAAGGTCGTGGGGGGGGGGTTTTGTCCCCACACGTCCCGTGAAGTAGATGCCCCCCTGCCCCCCACCCCGCCCCCCACCGAGCCCAAGGCTGGTTAACGGAGCCATGTGCACCCACGTCACCGCTGGGTGTGGCCCCAGGCGGAGGCCGCCCGGCCCGTTGGAGTAACCTGCCGCCTCTCTCTTTCAGCTATGTCTGGGCTGGTAGTCCCGCCGATGTGAGGGGCCCGCCCCCCTCCGCAGCACCCGCACCGCGGACGGACTTCAGGGGACACGTCCAGTGTACAGGACCTGCTGCTGGAGCCCGTCGCCTTCCAGTGCATCGGCAGCAGCGGACGCGCTACAAGAGACTTTGTTGAAAGATTTTATTTAAACTATTAAGAATCAACATGCAAACAGCCTACTTCTTCATGAACAATTCCATTTTATTGACTGAACTTTTCTCATATTTTCACCTTTCTCAGACCTGAAGACTAAGGAGAACAAAGCGACGCCTATTTTGTATAAAGTTTCGGACTCCGTCTTGGCTGTGTCTCGTACTTGCTATGTGTTGGGGGAAAACTTTGTGAATGCACCATTTTGATTATCATGAAACACTGATGAAAAATGCCTCCAAACATTTTTCTGTGCTCATACTTAGATTCACAATGGTTGTGTATCTCTATAATGTGAAATATTTTTTGTGGTGAAAAAAAAAAAAAGGGGGCCAAGGAGGCGTGAGCCATCGAACTGGAAGGGAGGAGGACTCCGAGGCGAGGATCCCGGGTGGCAGGGGGGGGGGCGGGCTTATCATTGCTTAACTTCATCTTAATGAAATGAAACTTTGTAACTTATTGTAGTTAGAGATTGTAACTTTGATATTGAACTCTCTTGCCTTCAACAAGCACACTGACAGAAACAAAATGCTACTGTCTGTTGGTTAAAATATTCTCCCACCGCTAGAGCTTCCTGTTAAGCAAGTGTGATCTGCAACATTTTTTCAACTTTTGCTAGCACTGTAGACTCTTGCATTCTTAGGCTACTGTGAGGTCCATGTTTCTTGTACCAGAAATTGTCCTTTTGACTTCTAGCTCCTTCTTCCCTAATGTGTTTTGTATGTGGTTATAAAATTGTAGACTTTTGTGATTTTGCCAAAGTTGTAGCTAAATATTTATACACTTGTCTTGAATTTTTTTCAGATCCACTTAAATATTTAGAAAAAACACGTTTTCTTCCTTATGTGTCTCATAAGGAATAAAATGGTCTCCATTCAACACTTTTCCATGAACACTTACAGTTGCTAAGGGACTTTCTTTTGTAACATATCGATTATAAATATTGTATTTATCTTTGAAATTTTGTACATTGCTTTTACCGCTGTTTTCTTTTTCCCGTCCGGATCGGTTTTTGATCATGGCCTGGTGCTGGGAACAGCGTTAAAGCCAGGAGCTGTCTCTGATTTGTTTTGTTAAAGTGAACCTGTGTCCTTGAATTTCATTCAAAGATTTGCTTTTGTTCGGACTTTCCATCTTTTTCTTTTTTTTTATTTTGAGGAAAAGTAAAATTCATTGTTTATTTTTATATTATTTTTAAGTTATCTGAACAAATACTTTTGAAAACAGAGTTTGTTGTATAGTGAACACGAAACGGTGCCACGCGGCTGCGAGAACCCTAGTAGACGCCATGCATGTGGATCAGCCGCGGAGAGGGGACGCCGTGCGGGGCTGTGTCCTTATTTTTCTGTAGAATGTAAAAAGTCATTTTAGCTGCCACCCACGACTTTGCCACATAGCTGAACTGTGTTTACTGGAAGAATTCAGAGGCCTAAAGTTTAAAATAAAATTTACTTCTGATGTTTTAATTAAAGCGTGTGCCACATTAACTTCTCTGATGCCTTAAACGTGGACTTCTTTCCAGAACCTCCGTGCTACTTTATTACAGGCTTGCAACCAACTGAGCGATTTCATTTGGAGATTAGGGTGCCGCGCACGCGCACACAAGCACAAACCTGGCGCACCGTGTGCCGCTCCTTCTGCGTCCGATTCTGCTGTGTTCTGTGCCCTCCCAGGATTCAGAGAGGGGTCGGGGGGGCGGGCCAAAATCACCGCTGGTTTCCAAACTGTTTTAAGTAACACTATTTTTGTTTGCGGTCGGACCCCACAGCACCGTCTGTACTTTTTAAGCCGGAATGACCTCCTTCAGATCCCGTGCCTCTTAGTGCCAAACCCGCAGTGACACCAGAGGGTCCGTCTGCGCCCTTTGCGTTAAGTGCTCTGCACAGCAACTGTTGCAATCTGCAGCAGAAATCAAAAACAAAAAGGAAGGACTTAAAAAAAAAAAATCTTTCTTGACAAAAAAAAAAAAAACCCAACAAAAACAAAACCATGCACAACTTAGGAAAGAGCTCATTTGAGGGACTAAATAAGCAGAATGTCCCTGGTGGTCAGCGGGTCGCGGCCCGGCCCTCCGACGGCTAAGGCTTAGCTACGTGGAAAAGCCTGAGAAGTCACTTTGGAACTAAATTGCCTCCAGTTAATTCTGTATAAGTCAGGGTTTGACCGAAAAACAAGCTCCCGTGTACCTGCAGGTCTCCCCACCCCGCGCTCGGCTTGTGCTCTAGATTAACTAGTCAATGCCCCTCGTCGCTTCATGGTCTCAAAATTGAGCGCTTCACTAAACGGTAGATTTTACTGTTAAAGACCCTACAATAAGATTGTTTTATCTGTACATTTTTTCAGATATTTAACTGTATAAAAATGTTCATTTTACACAATATTTAATTAAAGTATTTCTTGTCTGTGAATTTCACTTTGGGTAATTTTATCTGTTTTGATTAAAACAAGTGACAAAGCGCACGCAGACATTAACTGGGCTGGGGGGTGGGGGGGGTGTTCTTTAACACCTGGGTTCCAGGGCTGTGTCTTGGCCAAGATGAAAGTGATTTGCCGGAGACCCTTCTATAAAGTTACTGGCCCTCTACCTGCTCTTGTAACCCGCACAGAGAGACTTACGGCTCTGGTCCCCACAGGGGCCAGTGTCTGCACATGACCCTGTGTCAGACTCAGGGGCCACGGCAGAACTGTGGCACGTAACCACCCTTGGGAGTGCCCCTGCAGCCCCCCTGCCTCTGCTTTGGAACTAGGGGGGCTTGGCAGGTAGAGACAGGTGCCGGGGTGCACACACTCTCCCTCCCCCTCCAACCGGGCAACACCGGGGCGAGAAGGGGCTTTAGACCCGGGCGGGCGGACGGGCACCAGGGTGCCAGACGGTGATGCCGGCTGGGGTCTCATCTGGGGTGCCATCGCCAGTCCCTGGGCCACAGCAGCGGCAGAGCGGGCCCCCGGCACCGTGGCGTGTCTGCATCCCCGAGCGTGGGCACCGATGCTCACGGGGGCGGCCGTCTGGCCAGCTTCTCACATGCGCGAGGAGGCTGGGCTCCTGAGCGTTCTCGAAACTCCCCTTCATTTCATTCTGTATTTTTCATATTCTCCTCAATGAAAGGCTGGTGCTGCGTGTTTTGGCTTGCAGCTCTGTGACACATACACATAAGTGTGATCCAAATTAGTATTCACAAATGTCATCTTAATTACTTGTTCTGCTGAGCAAAACAGGAAACAATTATTCAAAACATAAAGAAACTTGTGAATACGTTTTTCTCCTGTCACTGACAGGTTCCTTTGACTGCATTCTTGTTTCCGCCTTAAAGAGATAGCAAAGAAAAAAGAGGCTCATGGGGTACAAGGCTGCAGGCCGCCCGCTCGCCCTCCCCCACTCCCCGGGCTCCTTCCCAAGGTGCTGGTGGGGGGGGGGGCGGCTGGGACCAGAGTCCTCACCTTCCTCACTCTGAGCGGTGCCAGAAGTGCCAGCCTGGGCGGCGGGGGTGGGGTGGGAGGGGAGGGCCGCCTCCCCAGGCCCTACAACCTGGGGAGGAACTGTCTCATGTGTGCGTTTGGAATCAGAAGCGGGAACTGCCTTCTCTCCAGATGCACGCCGATCATTGTCAGGCCGCCTTTTAAGGTCTTTCAAGCTTTTAAAGATTATTCAAAGCACTTGAAATGGGCTTCCATCTAATGCCTCATTTCATTGCATTAAACAGCCTAGTTAATAAAGAATCAATATATTCAAAGGGCAAGGTTATCTTTTGTCTATAAGGGGTGGTGTCATTCTGAACCTTTTATAGTTCAAATGCTGAAAAAGACCTCATGAAATCCATACCCATCAAGTGGGTCACTGAGAGCAATAAAGAGAGGCCCCTGGAAGGAAAGGCAGGCCTCTCCTCTAAAACAACTCCGCCTTGTCTCCTCGCTTGGAGCGCCCAAAGTCCTCCGAAAACGTCAATTTCTCATCAAGACAAGAGGCCGTGATGATCATTTTTTCCAGAGAACACATACAATTAGGAGAATGCGGGGGGGCGGCGGTGGCGGCCATTTGTGGCGGCCTCTGTCCCCACGAGCTGCGAGCCCCCTCCCAGCAGATAACAAGGGTTGTTGATAACTCAAGTGTCAATACGCCAAAGAGCGAGTCCTGAATGTGAGTCCTTGTGCTCCGAGCGCCCGGCCGATCCCAGGCCCTGATAACGGCCCCGCTGCCAACGGGCCCCGCAGGTCGGCCCGCACAATTAATGCGATGAATAAATCACACAAAAGAGTCGGGAAGCTTTATACTCAGTGAGACAATCCCCTGTTTTACCCTTCAAGGATTCCTTTTATGTTGGAATAAGGTTGCTTTTAATGAAATTTAAACTCATCAGAGGAAATCAAAAACCTCCAATCAGATTACAAATTGATTTTTTGGTCATTTGTCATTTCCCAGTTTCACAGAGAGCAAGTTGCCAGTCTGGTGCTGGGGAACCAGTGTGCACACAGCTCCCAGCCCCTGGCCCGGGGGAGGATGGGGGCAGACTCACACACGGTTCTGACTCTGTCCCCCTCCCCCCACCAGCCCAGGTCTGGTGAAGGGAACCCCCAACGGGAGCGGGCACCACCGAGCTGGGAGTCCAGCCAGGGCGTAACCTGGGGACTCACAGTGACTTCTGGGCTGCCCTCGGGAGCCACTCCTGGCCCACAGGGACACACTCTCTCGGCATTGTAGTTACGTTCTGGTTCGTACCCACCCACATCCTTAGCTCTGGGCCGCACCTGCGGAGCCCCCGGGAGCGTACAGACCTCATCCACCAGGAGCTGGCGGTCTGGGGCCGAGGGTAGACATGGCCCATTCCTATGCAGCCATCCATGCTGAGCCCCAACGCCTGCTCTTGGGCAAGGTCTGCCCTTCCTCTCAGGCCAGTTGAGAGGAGCCCTCCCTGTGCTCCCCCCAGCCTGGGAGCTACCCGAGGCCACTAGCTGCTGGCCCCCCAGGTGCCCTCCTGTCATTGCCGGGTGGACTCTGAGGTTCCTGAGGACAAGACACAGCCATACCCTCCTCCATCTCTCTTCCTGCACTGTCACCAGGCCCGGCCCAGGGCAAGGTCAGGGTAGGCATGACTTCCAGAAGAACATGATCGTCATTCCTGACTCAAGAGTTCTTGGAGACACCCTTTTACAATGTAATCTCAAAAATGAGTTGAATACTCCACACATTTTTGAACAGCACACAAGTCCCCCCCGCCCCCAATACCTGCTGGACCTGGGTGCTTGCAGATCATTTTAGCAGCCCCCACAGAGCCTGTTCCCCACTTGGGTGACAAAACTGTGGTCTGGAGAGGTGACATGACCAGCCCCAAGTCACCAGGCTGAAAGGACCAGGGCCAGAGGCAAAATGAAGTTTCTGGTCTCCAAACTGCTCCCACTAACTGAGGTTTCAGATACTTGTGAGGAGGGGGTGGGGGTGAGAGAAGAGACACACTGACCGTCTGCATGGAAAGTTCCAGCATCAGAGAGGACGTGTGCTGCACCCCAGGGCTTGGCTCAGCCCGGCCAGGAGACGGGAAGGGGCTTGTCGGGCTGCTGTCAGCTGAAGCTCAGACGCCTGTGCACACCGGGTGCCCCCGGGCCACACGGCATCAGCGGTATAAGCCTAGGAGCCGTTCACAGGGCGCAGGGATGGGAGGGAACAGGAAGGGGCACTAAGGCGGGACCAGAGGACTGGGCTGTGAGGCTTGAGCCATCGGCCAACTCCCCAGCCCCTGCCTGGGCTCAGCAAAGGCTTCTGTTATGGGTGGTGGGGAGGGGGCGATGAGTGGGAGAGGGAGAGAAGGTCCCTAACGGTCTGGCCAGCAGGGTCAGAACGAGCCACAACTAAAGCCAGAAGAGAAATGAAGGTCAGAGCAGAACACGGGCACTGCTCCCTGCCCACGAGACCACGCTCACTGCTGTGTGGACAGCGGGCCCTGGACGGCTCACTCACCTGGCGGTGGGGGGGGGCTCGCCAGCTAGGAGGAAGCCGGAGGCCTGTTTCCAGCTCCGAGACCCCAAGCTCTACCTCACGACTGCTGGCCAGCAGGTCCCAGGCCGGGCTGGGCCCGGGGCCACCAGGGGAGAGAGAGAGACTTGCAACAGTTACAACAAAGGGTTTATATCTCAATATACAATGAGCTTTTGCAAATCATTAGGACTAGATACCCTGAAGAAAAACAGGCAAAATTCACAGTCAGTTCACAAGGGCACAATACAAGTGACTGATAAGCTTAGGAAAATATAGTCAACCTTACTTAAAAATGCACATCAAAATAATGAGACGAATTTTTTTCATCTGTTAAATTAGCAAAGATTTCACTTAAAAGCGAATCCTCAATCCTGTCGATGGAGAAATGGGCATTCCTAGAGCTGTCAACAGCGGGGTGAATCGGTACAGCCCTCTGGAAATCAAGTCGACATTATATCAAGAGTCTTAACAATGTTCGTATCCTTTGACCCACTAATTCCACATGTAGGAATCAATCTTAAGGAAATAATCAGAGATTAGGCAAGACTTTCAGTACAAGCTTGTTGGCCACGGTAATATGTATTTAGAAAACCAGGAAGAATCCAGGTCCCTAAAAGCAGGAATTGTTAATTGAATTATGATAGAGACACATAATAGAATATGATATATTCTGTGAAGCCATTAAGACCACGCTCCTAAAGTATATTTAATGAAATGGTAAGTACTAATGGTATAAAATTAAGGTGAAGCAGGCATATAACACTGCACATGTAACATAATTCAAAATTGGAAGCTTCTGTATCAAGAGAAAGCAAAAAGCCAATATATAGTATGCAAAATATTACTTAACGATATGTATTTGGAAAAAATAGTAGGTAAAGTTCTCGCGGGATCCCCGGTTGCTGTCGCTGGGGGTGGAAGGGGCACCAGGGTCACTCAAGTTGCAAAGCCATGAGGAAGAGACTAGAGTGGTGGCAGGTGGTTGGAGACCAAGAAGCTGGTGGATGACAAAAAGTGCTGGATTGAGGAGGGTGCTCAGAGGTGTGCGGCCCAGGGCCATGGGGAGGTGGAGCCCCCAGGGAGAGACTTCCACTAGGTCCCGTGGGACTCCCTGCTCTTGGCTTTCCCAGCATCCCCTGGGGCCTGATTCTGACTTCACTTCTACTTGAACTTCCTTGAATGGATTTCTGCTGCTAGCAACCAATTACTGACCAAATGAGGGAGAAAACTTATTTTGAAATTAGTGTCATAAGAAAATCCAAAAGAACTTAAAAAGTATTAAATCCAGTGAGTGAAATTAACATGACTGATGAATACAAGGTCAACGTAACAACCCTGTTTCTATAAGCATCACGGTTAATGGAATTTTAAAAACTACACCATTTATAATACCATAAACCTACCAAATACCCAGGAAGACAGCTACCAATGTTATACAAGATGTCTGCCCAGGAAACCACAGAATTGTCGAGAAACTGGTAAAATCTTCCTAAGTGGAGGCATATAACATGGTCGTGGGTTGGAAAGTCACATACTGAAAAGATGCCAATTCTCCCTGAAATGACCAAAGACTCTGTCTCCATATCAAGTTCCAGCAGCCTCTCTACTTTAAGTTGAGAAGCTGACTCTGAAGTTTACACAGAAACGTAAACGAGGAAGAGGCGCGGCGGCAACGGTGGGAAGGGGTGGGCGCTGCCCCTGGAGGCCGGTGTCCGGGAACAAGGCGCCGACACGCGTGGCTGCTGGTGAGGCCTCCTGCCCGTGGGCAGCTGCCTCCTCCCGTGCCCTCACAGGCAGGCAGAAGAAGGGCCTTCGTCTCTGTACGGGCGCGCCCCCGTCACAGGGCCCCACCCCTACGAGCTCGTATAAACCTAGTCACCCCCAAAGGCCCATCTCCAAACGCCGTCACGTTGTGGGGGGGACGGGCTTCCACATACAGATCTGGGGAGACAGGTTTTCAGGCCCTACCACCACCCCAGCGGGGTTTTTGGGCCCCAGGAAGTAGTACAGTTGGCTATCAAGGCAACACTAGACAACGGCTAACGAAATGCCGTCCAGAAGCAGATCCGTGTGCTCTATGGCACAGGTGCCACGGCGCTGCAGCGGGTTGAGGTGAGCACAGTGCAAATCCGTGTGCTGTGTGAAGTGACCCCCTCACACGGCAGGAGAGCAGATCGGGGTGCTGGGCACCCTGCGGCAGGGCTCCCTGGCTGCGGACAGGGGCTGACCCGCGTCGGGAGAACAGCAGGCCGTGAGGGCCGAGGCGCGCAGGAGGCATGAGGGCCCGCACGGGGGCGGGCAAACCCCAGCCCCGTCCCGTCGGGCAGCTGCTGGACACGCTGCGCCCTCGCACTGGGCTCTCGCGGGGCCGGCAGACACGCACTTGGGAAGATCAGCTGTTCTGACGCACTCAAGCGGCTTTCAGGAAGACCTGTGGTTTTCTTACTGAAAGGAATGAAAGACCTAAGTAAACGGGAAGACACTGTGTGTTCATGGCTGAAGGCAATACCGTGAAGAGGGCAGGGCCTCCCAACCACGGGTCGAGCGACCCGTCAGAGCCACCGCGGGCTCTCCGTGGAAGCCGCCAGGCACCCGCGGGAGTGCACAGGGCCCAGAAGAGCCGGGCGCTCTCAGAAGAGAACAGAGTCGGGGGACTCCACTTCCTGATTTCCAAACTTACTGCAAAACACACAAAAAACAAAAAACAAGGAAATCAAGACAGCATAGTCCTGGCGCCAGAGACACGTCCAGAGCAGGGGAATCGAACTGGGAGTCTGGAGACGACCCTGTGTATTTATGGTCCCCGGACTTCTGACCCGGTGCCAGGGCCACTCAAGGGGGGAACAGCCTCTTCACCAACAACTGGACCCCTGGAGACCCACACACAGAGAACACGCGGGATCTTCCCTCACACCACACACAAAACCCAACGCAGAAACTGACCAAAGACGTAAATGTAAGAGCTGAGACTGAAACCCTGATAAGAACACACAGGGGCGTCTTCAGGACTTCGGACTGGACAGCAGGTGTCATGTGAACTGGCCCTGCGTGACGGGATGGGACTGGGGCACGTCTTCGCTGTGACCCCGAGGGCGTGGACCACAGGAGTCAAGACAGATACACTGAACTTAAAAAAACGGAAAATATCTGTGTTTCAAGGACATCATTAAGACCATGGAAAGACGGCCCACAGAATAGGAGAAACCATTTGAAAATCATGTGTCTGAAAAGGGCGCGCATCCAGAATACAGGACAGAATATAAGAAGGACACTTGCAAACACAAACAGTAAAATGACAAATGACTCAGTCTGAATGGGCAACTGATCAGAAATAGACATTTCTTTTAGAAAAATTATTTTTTTTTTTGAGAGACAGAGACAGCACAAGCAGGGGAGGGGCAGAGAGAGGGGGAGACACAGCATCTGAAGCAAGCTCCAGGTTTTGAGCTGTCAGCACAGAGCCCGATGCGGGGCTCAAACCCACGACTGTGAGATCATGACCTGAGCCTAAGTCGGACGCTCAACTGACTGAGCCACCCAGGTGCCCCTAAAAAACATTTTTTTAAACATTTATTTACTTTTGAGAGAGAGAGCGAGCAAGCATGAGCATGTGAGGGGCAGAGAGACGGGGAGACACAGCATCTGAAGCAGCTCCAGGCTCCGAGCTGTCAGCACAGAGCCCGATGTGGGTGAGCACGTGAGAGCGGCCAGGGCCCCGCTCGGTCCTCAGCGCGGCAAGGCAGGGTCCTCCGCCCACCTGCTGCCCTGGGCGTGGTGTCCACAAGCTGCAGAAGGCAAGGTGCCACAAAGGCCCCACTCAGCCTCTCCAGGCCACGAAGACCTGATCACAATGCCCCGGCCTCGGCCTGAATTCTGCCCCGGGCTGTTCTGAGGCTGCCCTCGGTCCCCGTGGGGCACACACACAAGGCTCCTCGTGGAAGGTCATTTCTGGAAGTTACATTTTCCTGAAGGGAAAAAGCAGCCTTCAAAAGATGGCTTTTTAAATTGGCTTTATTAAGAACACCCGGGCGGCTCAGTCAGCTAAGCGTCTGACTTCGGTTCAGGTCATGATCCCGCAGTTCGTGGGTTCAAGCCCCGTGTCAGGCTCTGTGCTGACAGCTCAGAGCCTGGAGCTGCTTCGGATTCTGTGCCTCCCCCTCTCTCTGCTCCTCCCCTGCTCTTTGTCTCTCTCTCTCTCTCTCTCTCTCAAAAATGAATAAAAACATTTAAAATATAAAATGGTTTTATTATTTTCTGAACATTCCAGAATACTCCTCCATTTAAAATGTCATACTCCTATGTATTAAATTTCTTCAAAACTTGTCATGTTATTAAGCTGGGTATCTGAAAGCTCAACAGATCCCACTCCTGCCTCCCTGGTCTGAGCCCCCCGTGGCCTAGAGCATCCCGGGGGCATCAGCTCCGCTTGAGTATTCGTGGCACTCTCACTATGGGCCAGGTCTTGGGCCAAAAGCAAGACAGGTGTTAACCACTGAAGCATCCATTTTTACTTGCTCTCTTAAAATCCGAGTTTGCTGTAAAAATAAAAGCAATGCACATGGAGAAGAAGGACAAAGATAAAAATGTTAAAGATATCATTTTTTAAAGAAAGATACCATTTACACTGGTAGTAGACCATCAAATATCTTAAGAATAAATCGAATAGAAATCATTCAAAACTGATACAAAAAACTATAAAACAGAATTCAGAAAAATTTTAAAGGTCTAAGTACCTGGAGGGATATAGTCTGTGGGCTTAAAAGCATAAAAGAGTAGAAGTAAATTTTTCCAAAACTGATCTGTAGATTAAACACAATAAAAAGATCAGGTTTAGTGTTGTGGAAATTAACAAGCTGAACCTATGAGTCACACGGGCACGCAAAGGTGCAATCATGGTCACGGGAATCCAGAAGGAGAAAACTGGAAAACTTAGACCACCAACAATCAAGACTTCCTTCACACCAGAACTGAGCAGCATGACTGAAGCAAGGGTGGTCCGAAAGTCCAGTCAACTGGGGCACAGGGTCCAGGCACAGGCCCACAGGTGACCAGGTGGGGCGGGACTAACAAGGGGCCAAGCCTCTTATGCAGAATGTTAGCCCCAACCTCACCCCGTACAGCAAAATAGAGTCCAGATGGACCTGTGGCTGAATGGGGCAGCTGACTTTTCAGAAGGAAGCGCAGGAGAACAAGTGTATAAATGTGTCAGGTAAAGATATGGTACATAGGACACAAAAAGCGTCAGCCGTAAAATAAAAAGTTGTCAAGTTGGACCACCTAACAATTAAGTAACTGTTCTTCAAAACAGTAACTTCAACAGAATGAAAAAGCCACAGAATGGGAGAAGGCGCCTGCAGGACGGGCAGCTGACAACTCACATCAGAATATAAAGAAGTCTCACATGTCAATAAGAAAAAACCAGACGGCTTAATAAAAAAAAAGGTCAAAAAACTTGAACAGGCAATTCACAGAAATCCAGACATCCTAATAATCAATAAACACAAAAAGATGCTAAATTCATTCATCACCAGAAATATGGAAAACCACAAAGAGGCATGACTCCCCCCACCAGAACGGCTGATTATGATAGGTCAGGTAATAGGTTCTGGCAAATCCATAAACCAAAGGGAACGCTCACTCACTGCTGGTGCGAGTGTGAATGGGTGCAGAGGCTTTAGTCAATTCTCTGATAGAGCCCCGCGGAGCTGCCCCGCACGACTCCACAATCCCGGTGCCAGCTGCACATCCAACAGCGGCGCACACACACACACTAAGTCGTGTGACCACAAAAATGCCATGGGCAGCATTGTCTTTCAATAGCTTCGCTGAAGCTAACGGACAAGCAGAAAACTGCGTATTTAATGTACAGAACTTGACAAGTTTGGACATATACATACACCCAATAAATCATCACCACAACCAAAGTAACAGACATATCCATCACTTCCCTAAGTTTCTATGAGCAGAGCTATATTTTTAAGTATTTATTTTGAGAGACAGAGACAGAGAGACAGAAAGAGAGAGAGAGAGAGTGCGAACAAGCGAGCAGGGGAGGGGCAGAGAGAGAGAGAGAGAGAGAGAGAGTGCGAACAAGCGAGCAGGGGAGGGGCAAAGAGAGAGAGAGAGAGAGAGAGAATCCCAAGTAGGCTCAGCACTGTCATCGCAGAGCCCGATGAGGGGCTTGAACTCATAAAGTGTGAGATCATGACCTAACCTGATATTAAGAGTTGGATGCTTAAGCAACTGAGCCACCCACACGCCCAGCAGTACTATTTTTAATAGCCCCCAAGTGAAAACATGTCCATCAACAGTAAAATAAAATACAGTTGTGGCATATTCACACAATACATTCTATATGACAATGAAAACAGGTTTCTTATTAGTACGTACGCTCAGATCTATCTCACTAACACGATGTTGACTGACAGAAGCCAGACATAAAAGAGAACACACTATGTGACTGCTATTTCTATGAAGGTCAAACATAGGCAAAAATTCATCAGTGTGAGAAGTCCGAGATGAGGTTCCCTTGGGCGGGGTATAGGGGGGATCCTGGGACGTTCACTGTGTAAACACCCAGAGCCCACGTTTATGATTCTTGAACTTCTAGTACCAACCTTTTCCTTCAACAAACGTGTACATTAAGAGGTGCTACAAAGAACAGCCTTGTCCTCGTGTATTTGTAAGTCAGTATTTTTGTAAGAAGTAAACTTTTTCAACATGACCTTTAAATTTGGATTAGGTATTGCCAAATGGTCTCATCTGCCAACATAATATGTAAGAAAATATCTATTTCTGAAAGTCCTGGCCATAAAAATCAGGTAAGAAAAAGAAAAGCCATCAGAACTGGAAAGAAGCAAAACTGTCTCTATTTGCAGATGACATGGTTTTACAGAGAAAGAATCCTAAGTTCCACCAAAATACCATTAAATCTAATCAACGAATTCAGTAGCATTGCAAGTTACAAAATCAATAATCAACAACCAATACTGTTTCTATACACGACCAAAGATTATCTGAAGAAGAAATAAAGAAAATAATCCTACTTACAAAAGCGTCAAAATCAACAAAATACTTAGGAATAATTTTACCCGAGTAGGTCAGAGATCTCTGCACTACAAGATACTGATCAAAGAAACTGAAGGCACGAACAACTGGGAAGACACCCTTGAGCGCGACTGGAGGAATTAGTTATTATTAAAATGTCCACATACCACGCAGAGCCACCTGCAGACTCCACACAGTCCCTATCAAAATCCAAACACCACTTCTCACAGCACGAGGACAAACTATCCAACCATTTGTATGGAACCACAGAAGATACTGAGGAGCCAAAGCAACACTGGAAGGAACAGAGGAGGAGGCGTCACCGACCCTGCTTTCAAGCTGCAGGACGGATCTGGCAGAAACGGACACGCAGCCCCACGAAACGGAACAGAGCGTCCAGAAACAACCCACGCGCGTACCGTCAGCCAGTATTTGACGAGGAAGTCCGTGATACTCAGTGGAGAAAATGGTGCCACGAACATTAAAAACCCACACGTAAGAGAATCAAACCTAGCGCTTACACCACTCACAAAAATTAACTCCAAGTGTTTGATTGAAGACTCAGTGTAAGATCTGAAATCACAGAACTCTCAGAAGAAAACAGAGGGGAATACACATTTTAGGTTTGACAAGGATTTTTTTTTTTTTTGGGACAGGACACCTGAAATGCAAATAAATAAATAAATAAATAAATAAATAAATAAATAAATAAAAAATAATCAAGGGGGCCCACATCTAGCTGATAAGCTTCTGCACAGTAAAAAAATCCATCAATAAAGTGACAAGGTAACCTACAGAACGGGAGAGAACGCTTGTAAACCACCCATCTGTAAGGCTCAATTTCAAAATACATAAGCAATACATAAAACTCCATAGCAAAAAAAAAAAAAAAATCCAATTAAGAAGGGCAAAAGTCCTAAACAGACGTTTTCCCTAAGATACTCAGACGGCTAACAGTACACGAAAAGGTGCCCACATCACCAGTGACTGGGGAGATGCGCACCCGAAGCACAGCGCACGGTGGCCTCCTGCCCCGGAGGGCGCCGCCAGGGAGGACCAGGCACAGTGCTGGGAGGGCGTGGGGGAGGGGAACGCTGCGCAGCTGGTGGGATCGCACACTGGGGCCGCTTCTACGGCAGAGAGCATGGAGGCTCCTCCAAGAATTAAAAATAAACCAGCACAGGATCTACCACGTTCACTTCTGGGTAGACATCCAAAGGACGCGGCGTTGCCTTCCCAAGGGGGACGTGCACCCCCGTGTTCACCGCAGCGTGGTCACGTCACAGAAACAGCCCGAGTGTCCAACGATGGATGAATAAAGAAAACGTGAGAGATCTGTAATGCACACCCACACACACACAATGGGATACTATTCCGCCATAAAAATGAAGGATTTGTGACAACACGGATGAACCTTCAGGGAATTATGTTAAGTGAAATAAATGAGACAGAAAAAGACAAATACCGTGTGATCTCACTTCTAGGTGGAATCTGAAAAAACTAAACTTCATAGAAACAGACCGGATGAGGTTGCCAGACCTGGGGGCTGGGGCTGGAGGATTTGGGTTGAAGGTGATTATAATCGTTGAATTTGTAACCTATAAGAAATGAGTTCTAGTAATACTGTTTCAGACACTTGAAAGTCACTAAGAAAGAAGATCTTAAAAGTTCTTATAAGGAAAAATCATATTTTTTTTAAAACGGCAAGGTGATGGATATTAAGTGACCTTTACTGTGGTGATCATTCCACAGTCGATACATACACCCAAACACCATGGAAACCTCCAAACGATACAATGTTACATGTCAATTATAACCCAGTATAGCTGGAAAGAAATTTAAAAGTCTTTTACTGCTTATCTTCACTCATAATAATTCACTCCTTCACTTAAACGGTTGCCATAAAAGGAGAAATACTGCATGATTCTAATCTGGGGTCCCCACAGCAGTCAGCAAGCAGCAAGGTGGCTGTTGGGGGTGAGGGGGGAGGGGACAGGCAGCTAGCGGTTCATGCGTCAGAGTCCCACTTGTGGGAGATGGCCAGCACGTCTGAAGATGCACGGCACCGAAAGGCACACAGCAAAGCAGACTTACTTGATGACGTGGACCTGGACTCTTAGAAACAGGGAAAAGGACAAATGTTATGTGTGTTCCAGCACAATTTAAAAAAAATTAAAAGTGTCATTTACTGAGTGGCTATTAGAAGTCAGGCCCTGTTCTAGGCGCCGGGGATAAGGCTGTGCCTCCACACGCATTTACTGCTCTCGGGAAACTCACATTCCAGTGAGGCTGCTATCAGTCAAAGATTTTGCTAGTCTAGAGCCGAAATAAATGACATAGAAACTGAACACACAATAGAACAGATCAATAAAACCAGGAGCCGCTTCTTTGAAGAGATCAACAAAATTGATAAACCTCTAAACAGACCCATCAAAAGAGAGGAAGAGAGAGAGGGAGGAAGGACTCCAACACATTCATAAATGAAAAAAAAAAAAAGAAGTAACAATCAACACCACGGAAGTACAAATAATCATATGAAATTATTATGAAAAATTATATGCCAACAAACTGGACAATGTAGAAGAAATGGATAAATGCCTAGAAACATATATCCTAAGACAGAATTAGGAAGAAATAGAAAATCTGAACAGACCGATTACCAGCAATGAAAATTGAGTCAGTAATCAAAAGCCTCCCAACAAACAAAATTCCAGGACCAGACGGCTCCACAGGTGAATTCTACCATTCTCACACTCTTCCAAAAAAGAGAAGAATCAGAAAAATTTCCAAATTCCTTCTATGGGGCCCACATTATCCTGAGAGCAAAACTAGATAAAGACATCACGAGAAAAGAACTACAGACCAGAGTCTCTGGTGAACATAAATGCAAAATTCCTCCACAAAATGCCAGCAAACTGAATCCAACAATATGTTAAAATCATCATTCACCACAATCAAGTGGGATTTATTCTTGGCGTGCAAGGGTGGTTCAATATTTGCAAATCAATGTGATATATCACATCAACGGGAGAGAGGATAAAAACCATATGATCACTTCAATAAATGCAGAAAAAGCATTTGACAAAGCACAACATCCGTTTGTGTAAAAAAAAAAAAAACTGTTAACAAAGTAGGTTTAAAGGGAACGTTCCTCAACATAATAAAGGTTTTATACCAAAACCTCATAGCAAACATCATACTCGATGGGGAAAAACAGAGAGCTTTTCCCTTCAGATCAGAAATAGGACCAGGATGTCCCGGCTCACGACATGTATTCAACATAACATTGGATGTCCTCGCCACAGCAAGCAGACGATGGACAGAAATAAAAGCATCCAAAGTGGTAAGGAAGAAGTAACATTTTCACTATATGCAGATGACCTGATACTATATATAGAAAATTCTAGATGCCGCCAAAAAACTACTAGAACTGATAAATGGATTCAGGACACAAAATCAATGTATAGAAATCTGTTGCCTCTCTATGTGCTAATAATGAAGCAGCAGAAAGAGAAAGTAAGGAAACAATCCATTTACAGCTGCACCAAAAACAATAAGATACCCAAGATAAACCTAAGCAGAGGGGAAAGACCTGTACTCTGAAAACAATAAACCACTGATCAAAGGCACTGAAGATGACACAAAGAAATGGAAAGACATCCCATGCTTGTGGAGTGGAAGAACAAATATTATTAAAATATCTATACAACCTGAAGGAATCCACAGATTTAATGCAACCCCCATCAAAATGTCACCAGCAGTTTCCACAGAACGACAACCCTAACGTTATGCACGGAACCACAAAAGACCCAAGCAGCTAAAACAATCTTGGGAAAGAAAAACAAAACTGGAGGCATCACAATTCTAGATCTCAAGTTATATTACAAAGCTATAGTCATCAAAACAGCATGGTGCTGGCATGAAAGGCGACACACAGAGCAACGTGGACTAGGACAGCCGGAGATAAACTGACAATTTTATAATCAACTGATCTGTGAGAAAGAAGGCGAGAATATCCAATGGGAAAAAGACAGTCTCTTCAACAACTGGTGCTGGGAAAACTGGACAGCGCACGCAAAACAGTGAAACTGGACCACTTTCTTACGCCACATAAAAAATAGATTGAAAATGAATTAAAGACCTGAATGTGAGACTCGAAACCATAAAAATCCTAGAAGGGAGCATATGCGGTGATTTCTCGGACATTGGCTGTAGCAATATTTTTCTAGATCTGTCTCCTGAGGCAAAGGAAACAAAGCAAAAATAAACTATCGAGACTACATCAAAATAAAAAGCTTCTGCACAGCATAGGAAACGATCAACAAAACTAAAGATAACCTAAGGAATGGGAGAAGATACTTGAAAATGACATACGTGGTAAAGGGTTGGTGTCAAAAATATATAAAGAACTTATATAACTTAACACCCCAAAACCAAACAATCCAATTAAAAAATACGGTGAAGAAATGAACGTTTTTTTTTCAAAGACCAGATGCAGATGGCCAACAGACACGTGAAGATGCTCAGCATCACTCATCGGGGAAATGTGAATCAAAGCCGCAGTGAGACCCCACCTCACACCCGTCAGAGTGGCTAAAATCAAAACACAGGAGACAACAGTGTTGGTGAGAATGGGGAGAAGAAGGAACCCTCTTGCACTGTTGATGGGAATGCAAACTGGGGCAGCTAAGTACGGAGTTTCCTCAAAAACTTGAAAAGAGACCTACCGTACGATCCAAGGGTCACGCTGCTGGGTATTTACCCTCAAGAAACAAAAGCACAGATTCAAAGGGATCCACGCACCCAGTTTATAGCAGCATTCTACAACAGCCGTATTGTGGACGCAGCCCCAGTGTTCGCAGAGGAATGAAGACGACTGATGGTAAATGCACACAATGTAGTATTTTTTTTTGAGAGACAGAGAGAGACAGCACGAGCAGGGAAGGGTCAGAGAGAGAGGGAGACACAGAATCCGAAGCAGGCTCCAGGCTCTGAGCTGTCAGCACAGAGCCCGACGTGGGGCTCAAACCCGCAAACTGCAAGATCATGACCCGAGCCGAAGCTGGACGCTCAACCGACTGAGCCACCCAGGCGCCCCACAATTAGTAGTATTCAGCCACGAAAGGAATGAAATCTTGCCATCTGCAGCGACATGGATGGGGCTGGCGAGGACGGTGCTAAGGCAGGGAAGACTAACAGGATTTCACTAGTGTGGAATTTAAGAAGCAAAACAAATGGGCAAAGGGAAAAAAAGAGGGAGAGAGGCAAATCAAGACACAGACTCTTAACTAGAGAGAACAAAGTGGCGGTTGCCAGAGGGGAGGGGGGTGGGTTTGCATCAGGTGACGGGGTGAAGAGTACGCCTGTGATGAGCACAGAGAAGTGTGCACAAGCGCGGACCCTGTACTGTACGCCTGAAGTTAACATAACGCCGTGTTTACGACATTGGAATTAACATAAAAAACTTGCAAATTTTTTGGTGATCTCACTAGTGATAATGTTATCTTACTGTTTCAGTCTGCATTTTCTTAATTACTAGTAAGGTCTTGTGTGTTGTCGCTTGTGTGTGGACCACTTGTATCCTGTGAAACACCTGTTGTCACCTCCCCATTCTACTGCATCGTCCACTTCTCATCAATGTGCAGCAGCGCACTGTGTTTTGTGGCTTCCCAACCATCTTCTCCAGGCCAACAGCTCTGCCTTGGGCGCCCGGCCCGGCGGTCTGCAAGTCAGACTCCCCTTTACGGCTTCCACGTCTTGTTTGGGATGATATTCTCCATTCAAAGATTTAAAAACAAAACTCTCTTACATCCTCTTCTGAGACTCTGATAGTTTTCATGGGTTTTTAATCTCTCCAGAGTTTAATGTTATGTTTGATGTGATGAGAAATTACTTTTTTTTTATATGGGGACAAATTAGACCCAAACCGCATATTGAATTATCAGCACATCTTTTCTGATGATTTAAAGTACCACAGTGATAATCTCTTATTTTCCTTCCACTGACCTTTTTGGGTATTCCTTCCCAGACACCATTTATTTTGACTTCTGTGGCTTTTTTTTTTCAAACATATTTTTATTCCTAGAGGGCAAACCTTCTCTAAGAACCTTTAAACTATTTTTTAAAGGTATTTTATGCATTTACTCTTCCAAAGAAGTTTAGAATCAGTTTGGTACTATACAGAACTTATAATGCGGAGTACAGACTTTAAGATATTGAGTCTTCCCCTTCAGGAACAAAAGACGTGTCTCTACCTACTCCGTCAGAATTTAAGAGCAGCGGGGTAAGCACCCGCAGGACAGGCGGAGCGCACTTGGAGCAGCGGGATTCGGCGGGCCCTCCTCGGCCCCGGCCAGGGCAGGAAGGTGGAGGCTGGAGGGCCAGGAAGGTTTCCTCTTAGAAATCCTGTTTTGGTTCGCATGCAAATTCCAAAGCAAGCAAGGCCTCTGCAGAGAGCCCTGTGCACCAGCTGGCGGAAGGTTCTGGAGCCATGCAGGTTAGCCCGCACAGATGCTCACCACTGCCATCTTCGCTGGGGGCAGCTCTCTGGTTCCGCTGTGACTGTCCCGGGCCCACTCGCAGGAGACGTGCCACACGCCACACCCTGCCAGGCGCGAAGGCCCGCTGGCCGCTGCAGGTCTACTCCTGAACACGAGGTGGTGCGTCCGCATGGGCGAGGCGGCTGCTGCTGGCCGGCGGGGGCTGGAAGGCTGTTCACGCTGCAACACTCAGAATGCTGAGCTCGGGCAAAGGCACAGAGCCAAGTTCAAACAGCACATTCTGCCACGAAGGGCCGCACAGGACCTTCCCTCGTGCTGCACTATGAAGTCACATTCACTTCCCATAGCAGCATTCGCCCTGCACTGGTCCGGGCACTAATGGTCTCAAGAAAGAACACAGTCTCAAAGGAACCTCGCCGAGTCAGGCAGGCCTGGAAGACAGGCTGGCTGGCCACCGGACCCAGCTGCCTCAAACTCTTCTAGAAGGCACCAAGGGAACACAGACCACGCGACCACCGAGCACCAGTCAGAGGGCCAACCTCACGCCAGACGTTGGACTTTGTCCTGGTAGGACACATGGGGTGGAGACCAAAAACAGAGCCAGACCCTTCTGGGATGTGGCCCGAGAAGCAGGGACCATCTCGGGGAGCAGGAACTTTGGCCCCGTCTCCACGCCCCACAAATCTACCTCACCCACCCAGAAGGGGCTGCTCTGAGGCGAAGCGGCCCCGTCGGTCTTTCTTGCTGTCTTTCCAGGTCATTCAAGGACGTGCTGGCAAGGAGGCAGGGCAGGACGCCGGCCGCAGTGCGCAGCCTCCTGGGAGGCGAGTTTGCCCGCGTGCCGGGGGCGGTGGCGGCGCCAGGTCAGAACCTGCAGGGCAGCACCCGCGGGTGGACTGAGGGGTCTCGACAGGCGTCATCTTTTCTATCAGTCTTAGGTTCAGAGCAGAACGTGAGTGTGAAGTACGGGGTCCCCGCACTAGAGCGGCGACAGTTACAGCTGACGGGCCCACGCGGTCACTGCCGCCCGAAGCCCTCGGGTGCGGCCAGGGGCGCTCGCGGCGTGTGTGCTCCGTGTGCCTGGACACACACCATCCGGACACCACACCGAGTGCTCTCACCGCCTCAGAGTCCTCTGTGCTCCTCCTCCCCCCGCTTCCCCCAGCCCTGTGCTCCCTGCTCACCCCTCCTCGTCCACAGAGCACGGCAACCGCTGTCCTTTGATCGACTCCATAGTTTCGCCTTTTCCAGGATCATCCAGCGTGTGGCCCTTTTGGACTGGCTTTTTCCAGTTGGTGGCTCGCGTTTAAGGGTCTGCCATGTCTGTTAGCGGCCGAGAACTCGCTGAATAGCAGTCTACCCGCTGGACAGACCACAGCTTGTTTCCCCGTTTGCTGACTGAAGGACGCTTTGCTTGCGCTGAGGTTTTGGTAACCGTGAATGTTTCCACAGCCTCCACGCGCAGGTTTTTGTGTGGACATGTTTCAAGTCTTCTGACCAACACCAAGGGTGGTGACCGCAGGGCTGTGCGGTAGGAGAAGGCTTGCTTGTAGAGGAAACCGCCGAGCCGTCTTCCCAAGCGGCCGCACCGCGCTGCAGCCCCACCAGGCGCGCAGGACAGCCCCTGCCGTCCCACGTCCCCGTGTCGCGCTGGCAGCTCTGATGGGCGCGCAGTGGCTCGCGGTAGCTTGCGTTTCCTGGTGACGTGGGCTGTGGGGGGATGGTGTTCTGCTCTAGGTCCGTTGTTTCAGAGCGCCAGGCGGGGTGCCTGGGTGAGGTGCCTGTTCCTACCGGAGACGTGGGGAGGGGGCTGCCCATCACCCCAACGTCAGTGCGAGCCAACACGGCCACCCGGCTGTCACACGGACCAGTGCTGAGGCGGCAAACTGGTAAGGCCAGCCTGGCCCACAGGAGCCCCTGGCCAGGGGTCTAGAGCGCCCACAGCGCCGAGGGGGCCGCAGCGGAGGCGATGGGGAAAGGCTGGCCCCAGAGCTGCTCTCAGCACGGGGTCCTTGGAAGTGGAGGCAGCTCTGTCACTGTTGCCTCCTTCCCTAAGTGACCGGCTAGGAGTCCGTCCCTTCTGCGGGGCAGGGGCAGGTTCATGTGAACGGGACACAACTCAGGGTTTGGGGCTGCAAGCCCTGGTCAAAGTCCAGCCCCACGACCAGAGACCTCGAGGAAAGACTGCACTCAGACTTCTCGTCTCTGGGATGGGAACAGTGCCACGGCCCACAGAGCCTGCTGCGCAGAAGGAGAAAAAGGCCATGTGCCCCGTAAAGAGCTGGACTCGCGCGAGGGGTCAGAGGGCTCTGGGTCCTGTCCAGGGCCATCGGGCTCTGCCCGTCTGACAATGTCTGATCCACGTGGGGAAGCGAAGAGAGACGCAGAGAAGCAAAGAACTTAAATGAAGCAGCTAGACCATTCTGATGGGGGCGGGGGCTAAAGCATCTCCTCGACACAGGCAGGTTTGTCACGCGGAAACTGTGGAGCAGCGTATGGAGAGCGGGGGCTGGGCACCGTCAGGGAGGGCGGGCCTCCGCCGGGCGAGCTCAGGGACGCGTGGCCCAGACAGGGAGCAGAAGTAGGAAATACACCTTGAAAAACACTTGAATTAGATGGTTAGGAATGGAGGAAATGGGAAGGAAACTTGGCTCATGACGCTGAGGTAGCCTGCAGGTTCGGGGGCAGTTCTGGAGAGGGGACCAAGGGGTGCTGCTGGCCGTGCACACGGCTGGGAAGGGGTGGCCAGGGGCCGGACCCTGCGTGGCGCCTGCCGTCTGTGAGGCTCCTGCACGCAGCCTCGCAGGGGTGGGGACTGGAACCAGGCTGTGGGGAGGGCCGTGCTGACCATCGGAAACTTTTGAAAAGAAACGCAAACCGACCAGTCTGATATTCAGGCGACACCACCAGCAACAAACTATCCACACGGAGACGTTTTCCTGAATCTGCTTTCCGGAACAGACGGCCCATCTGACCACAGGGCTGCTTCCGTAATGCTGACGTGCTGTGTCCTCTCGTGACCGGCCCTCTGTGGCTTGAGCCAAAGCCCAGGGAGAGCCCGCCGGGTCTGGTGGGGCCATGAGAGCCGGGCGGCCGGTGCCTGCCCCAGGGACCTCACAGCTCGCTGTGGAACCTGCTCACCATGACCCTGGCACTGGCAGAGGGTCAGAAAATGCCAGAAGGAGGGTATCGTATGTGTATTCGAGGATCCCAGCAAGAGCCCGTCCACGGTGCAAACCAAGTGGAGGCCTTCCCAGGCCCTGCTTTGCCGCATTCTTGTAGCTGAACCCATCAAAACCAACCCAGGAGGCAGGCAATTAGCTGGCTTGCCTGGAGCACACGAGCTTCGTGTTACGCTCGGACATAAGCAGCCTTGTCCGAGAGGCTCTTCCGGAACCTGCAGGAGAAAGCGGCCCCCGTGACTGGGGAGCACAGCGCCCCGTCCTGACACGCACTACTCATCTTGGGCATCTGCACCACTTCAGGGGAAGGCCTGGATACAAGAAACCATTTTCGGAGGAAGGCCTTTGGAACATCAAACCGAAGACCTCAGTCAGCAGACCTCCCCGCCTTCGCTGCTCTGGGCCAGGAACGGAAGCTGACTGCTTAGGGGACACCCCGTGGAATTCTGGCCGCAGAGGACGCCCAACGTTACCTGTGATTCAGGAAGCTGCGCCACAAGTTGCCAACCTGAAGAAAATCATTCACAGTTGGGTTTTTCTTCTGTGTTTGGTCCCAGGAGTGGCGTCACCGGGCCTGGGACAGGAAACACCTTCTCTGCCTGATGTTTGCTGCTCCTCCCCAGCAGTGCAACGTGGTCTGGGCATCGGGAGGGATGACCAGCGGTTCATTTTTAACCCTAATGGATGTCCACAGAGATCACCCTCTTCATTCTGCTAAAACCCGAGCCTTGATTACTGCAGCGCCTAGAGGCCTCGTGGTACAGCTGCACCACAGAGCTTTCCTTTTATGAAAATAATTTTCTTCATAAAAGGACATTTCTTTGGTGCATGGGGTAGACTCTTGGCCATGCTAAGTGGCTGTTGGGGACACGCATTGTGGGAAGCCTGTCACCCTCAGCAGGGGCACCCCCCAGCACCTGGTGTAGAGGCCATGAAGGGGAGCTGTGGGGGGAGCTGAGTTTGGGGGTGATGGGCGGAGACTGGGGACATGGGCTCACCCAGGTTTGCTCGGTGCAGAAAGCTCAGGGGGCTAAGGAGCGCGCCCGGTGTTTGCTGCAACAGAGGAAGTGATCCTGACCGTTGCTTTTTTCTCCTGGAACTTTCCTAATCAGAATGGATCTTGCTGTCAGGAAGGCTAGAGGCCATCAGAAGTGAGCTATGGCGAAGGTGATTTCCTGGACAGGCAGACCCGTGGAGCCCTATGCACTTGGACTTTTTCTTTTTTTTTTAGTTTAACAAGAATCAATATTTAAGATTATGCAATGTCCATACCAGCCTGAAGTAGCTGCCAACCCAAGGACAAGGGCTGGATAATTTACAATGCAAGGAATCCATTCTTTTTGAGAGGGGGAAGGGAAAAATCAAGATTTAAGCTTCTTATCCTGGGCTGAACTTCTCTCCTCCATTCTTAATGGCACCAGACGTAAATAAACCATCCATTTTGTTTTGTATGAGTGGTCTATACTTGGCATGCGCTCTGAGGTGGTGACAGGCCAGTTTGAGACCCTTGACCACCACAGGTCTGAGCTACAACTGCCTTGTCAACGGAGCCCGTTTACCTGTTTCCCACACACAGCCCTGTCCTTTAGCCGGAGCCAAACCTGCTCTTGGCTCTGCCCCACAAGCAGCAGAGAAAGCCCCTCTACGCTCAGCTATTAACGTCTCCTGTCCCGTATTCTTAATGTGGAGCTGAAATATTTATGTGTCTAGTCGATAGCGTCCCATGGCCGGGCCCTCCTGAAGCTGCAGACGTGGGCTCTGCTCACTCACAGGGCAGTGGGGGTCCCAGGTCACAAGAGGGACAGCAGTGCTGGGCACGGACCCAGACCACTGGTCTCAGGCTGGGGCTTGTTTCTCGGAAAGCCTGCCTCCTGGCCACTGCGTGTCCTTGGCTGGCCTCCCCCAGCACCTGTGGGTGCCTGGACACGGTCTGTCTCAGGGGGTCGTGGAAGGAAGCCAGGGAGCACCAGCCACTTCTCGCCACTGGAAGTAAAGGGCAGAAGATGGGGTCTGAGCAAAGGACCAGCAGGGCCAGGCAGGGCACTTCCCCGCCTCCCAAGGCGGGGGGTGGGGGGTGGGTGCTGGCTCCCGAAGGAAAGGGGTGGAGCCCAGGCACTGGCACGGCACGAGGCTGTGTGCGCCCCCAACCCCGGCCCCCTCCTGCCCACTTGTCTCCTGCCTCTGCTTCTCTGGAATCGGCCGTGGCTGGGACGCTATGAGCCGTCTCCGCCCAACAGGCAGGTGGCAAGTGTCCGTGACCTCAGGGCGGGTTATCTGGATGTCAGGACAAGGCCCCAAAGCAGGGAATGCATAGAGAGGGTGTCAGAGGTGGGGCTCTGCGGGGTGCACAGGCTCGGCCTTGTGAAGGGGTGGCTTTCCTGGCGACAGCGTGGGACCGGGGTCTGTTGGGAGCTGGGGACGGCCAGGGCGACCCTGCCAGCACGACGGGCTGTGCAGCCTGGGTGCTAGGTTGTGGGGGTGGGGTTTGCCAGCAGTGTGTTCCAGACAGGAGTGTGTGCTTCCGAACATTCTGGTCACTGTGGGGACAGGCTTGAGGGGCCCGTGCAACAGATGGCGAGCCAGCCCAGAGGGGAGGCAGGGCGGCCAGGGAGTAGAACCAGGAGGCTACCGCAGGGTGGACAGACGGATGGTGCAGACGCCCCAGGAGGCGGAGGAGAAGCCGCACCAGCTGATCCTCATGCAGCAGTTTGGGGGACCCTCTGCAGGAGCCTCTGAGTACCTGGCAGGTGAGCGTGCCTCCCCTCCGTGCTGGCCAGACCTCTTGGTCCAGAGGTGGAGACAAAGGAGGGCCTGGATGAGGAGCACGGGAGCTGGGAACCAACCGGGGACAGTGTGGGGACTGTCACACAACTCTCAGGGGCTTGGCTCTCCCGCCTGAGAAGTGGGGACAGTGAGATTTGCTGATGGGACAGTAGGGGTCAGTGCACTGGGACAGAACCCCAGGTGACAGACCGGGAAGGTGCACAGGGGATGACAGAGAGGCGCAGATGGCCTGGGTGTGCCGCCCCAGTGCCAGACACAGGAGCCACACCCTCGTGCTGCCGTGGAGCTTGAACAGGACAAGGGCATGGCCCGTGCCGGTCACTCCCGGCCTAACCCTCTGTCCAGACACCCGGGCCACGCTGGGAGCGTCCCACATCCACCAGCTGCCGCTGGCTTGGAAGGAAGTGAGCGAGGGCAAAAGGAGCCTGGCCCCTTCTTCTGCCTTCTGCTGAGCCAAGAGCAGGAAGGAGGGAAGTCACCTCCATTCCCGGCGGTGCCGCTGGCCCGGGAAAGGCTCCAGATCCAGACCGTTCTGGGCTGCTGACGGGGATGAGCTCACCCAGGAGCTCACCCGGCTCAGGCCCCGAAGTGCGGAGCCCCCCAGCTCTCTGCCCACCTCTTGGGACTGTGAGGTCCCACGGGATAAGTAATGTCCATAGGAGGCTGTGGAATCTGTAAAGTGCTGCCTAATGTGACTACTGCTCTCGTTTCCACACGTGAAGGACGCACATGGGCTTCTCTGAGCGCCCGGGATTGGGGTGGCCACGCGCTTCCTCAGGATGAGCTGGAGGACACTCACCCGCGCAGAGCGAGGCCGGCATAACCCCCTGACACCCAGAGGGGTCTGGACTCCCAGGGAGCAGTGATGCTGCCCCACCAGACGGCAACCCCCAGAAGGAAGACCCCTTCTTGGGTCTCCCTCCATTGGCAGGGACAGGAGCGCACAGCCGTGGGCCATAAATCTCCAGGTCTCCGAGAGGACAGTGAAGGGCCAAGCCACCGCCAGGGACGCTGCCGCGCTGACACGGTGGCATTGATCACCATCAAGACACAACTGCAGGCGGTCAGCGGGGAGACACAGAGCGAGCGGAGCAGCCGGGGAGGACGTGCACCCCCGTGGGCCCGGCTCCGGGGGGCGCGGGCGCTCGTCACTGCCGCGATGATGGTGAACACGTATCGATCTGCGGACGGCCCCTCCGGAGCCCCAGAGCACTTCAGGCACTTATTGGAAAGTGCCTGAAACCAAATTGAAGACAGGCCCGATGAGGAGAATCAATCTAAACGCTAAGGGCATCTGAGGGCTTCAGAGCAAATGGGGGGAGAGAGAACAGGTCCCCAGCCGCCCCCAGTTCCGAACGCTTAAGGAAGACACTTTGCCCCATGCGGTTCAATAGCCTGCCATCGCCCGGCCAGGAACACTGATGTGGAGGCTGGTGTGTTACACACGGATGGCGGATGCACTTGGCTTTCAGGGAAGGACCCCAGAGCCCTGTGCAGATCTGCACACACGACGGTGCTCCAGGGCCTGCCTAGGCCCTTCGAAAACAAAACTATTTTCTAGAAACCTTCTACGTGGAAACAGCGTCAGGCTTACAGGACAGCTGGCAGAATGGAGGACACGCCATGGTTCTTCGCCAGATTGCCGAGCTGCCGACGGAGACTCTTCTGAACTGCTTGGGAGGAAGGTAAACACACCATGGGCTTCATCCCCGAATGCTTGAGTGCGTGCTTCTCAAGGGTAAGAGCACTCCGCCTGTGAACTTGGCAGTCAGCAACCTCAGGAAGCGAAACTCCGATGCGATGCTTCAATCAGCCACTGGCACTCCGTCTCATCGCCCGGCCCCCAGCTTCCTGCGTCACACCTTCCCTCGGCTACACCTTCCCACCTGCCCCTGGCTGCCCTGTTCCTTAGTTTCTCCTCATCTGAACATCCCATACTCTTCTCTGGCATCTTTTGAGGAAAAATCCAGGTTTCCACAGCCGCTGTAAGCCCAGGACGCTGCTGGGCTGAAGGAATCGGACTCCACTCCCACCAGACCCAGACTCAGCCTCGCTGTGGCCACGCTGCACTCATAACCAATGACCGAATAACCCATAACCAATAACCACCTAGCACTGAAGGGATAAGGCCTGCAGCCACCATTTGAAGGTGCCCCCAAAGTGGAGGCAGCGGAGGGCACAGGGTGTGTGCCTCCCTGGAGGGGCTCTTTCTGGCCACCAGCCCCTTGGCTCATTGACTCATAATACAGACAATGCTCCTTGAGGCGTCAGGTTCTGTGAGGCCCAGGGACCACAGTCTGGGTCAGTGGTCAGTGGACCAGCTCCTGGTTGAGCCACATGCCCACGATCACTGATGAGCCAGGAGGCTGAGGAGCCCATTTCACATGTGGCCGAGAGTGAACTTCACCAAGACTGGCATTAAAAGTGACCTTGCTCCCTTCCTGGGGTCATCTGCCCCCGTCGTCCCAGGGCCCAGTAAGCACAGAGCTGGTGGGATCCAAGGAAGCCCAGGAGAGCAGAGCAGCCTCTGAACACAGCTACCTTTTTCCTACCTTTGATAATGAGAGAGATTGCGGGGGGAGGTTGGGGAGAGAAATGAGGAGGGGCCGCTATGTGACATGGGGTTAGGAGGCACAAGACCAGAAAGTCTGGCTGGTGCAGTCCCGGCCCTGCCAGTCACCTGACCTGGCACACCTGACACCCCACCGAGAGCCCTGTGGCCAGATGGCCTCTGGCAGCACCTGTGGGTGTGCGGGGACAGCAGAGACTCAGGAGGGCCGGCTGTCCCCAGACGCCCCATCTCGGCTTTCCTCACACCACAGCAGGACCAGGTCCCGCGTCCAGAGCTTCTCTGAACAGCCTCCTTCCAAAAAAAGTCATTCACATTTCCAGCTTCAACTGTCAGCAAAATATTCGCGAAGGAACAAAGGGACTCAGAGCAAAGACTGAATCAAGGGTGTGGCTGTAAGTCCTCGGAAGGAGATGAAGTGGGGCCTTACCGCCCTTCCCAGCCAGAGAGAAGGGCTTCCAAGGATCTGTGCGGCACTGGCTCATCGAAGCCTGAAATATCCAAAGTAGAGACAGGTTTGCCTTGAAAATAATGATGGTGGTAATTGCTGGGGGCACAGAGGAAGTTCCAACAAGATTCACAGGAGACCTACAACATTTTTAAGAGAATTATACTAGCACTCCCAGCTTGGACTAAAAAAAGAAGAGCCAAGATCATTGAAAACGAAAAGATGCTTCTGGGACTCCAGCTTTCTTTAAAAGAATTTTAAAAAATCTTTTATTTATTTTTAGGAGAGAGAGAGTGAGAGTAGGGGAAGAACAGAGAGAGAAGGAGACACAATCTGAAGACAGGCTCCAGGCTCTGAGCTGTTTGCACAGAGCCCAATGCAGGGCCTGAACTCACGAACTGTGAGATCATGACCTGAGCCGAAGTCAGATGCTTGACTAACTGAGCCACCCAGGCGCCCCTGGGATTCCAGCTTTCTATGAGGAAGAATCAGACACAGAAATCTATTGATCTTCAAACATGGGCCCTTTCTGGTGGAAAAGGAAGGACCGTGAAAGAGTAGAACAGAAAACAGCGACAGAGCCGTGGACCAGGAAATCCTTCCTGGGAACAGAACTGGGCCTTAACCAGAATATCTCCTGGCTCTGGAGTGGGGACTCGGACAGCCTGGTCCATCTGGGTCTCAGAACTGATGAAGACCAGGGACTTCTGTGCGTTATGCTGCTCCTCTTTGTGAGGGGAGCAGCTGGCCCTGCGTTTACCTGGGTCGTGCCTGTTGGGTGACTTGGTTTGTTGGTTCAGAGGACACATACCAGAGGAGGGGTGTGTGTGTGTGTGTGTCCAAATGGACCTGACACAGATCACGGGAACCTGGCCTGGTGGTCTGAGGTCCTAACTGGATGTGAGTTTGGGGCATCCTGAGATGGGAGGAAGTATATGGCACACATGGGGAGAAAAGTTTGTGGGCCGGTTGTGGAAGGTGACGGGTTGTTTTGTGGCCACAAATTCCTTCACAGAAGGCAGGCTCCTCTGCAGTGATGTCTGCCACGTCTCCCACACATTTCTCAAGTGTGTGAAATCTGGCCGAGTGATTCCGCCTTGGTCACCAAGACATGGCCAAAGTGATACTGTGTGAATTCAGAGCCCAGGACTCAGGTCGTCTCGGGGAGTGTGGCTTTGCCCCCTTGGAAGACTGTCCTGAGACCAGGAAGCGTGTCTGACCCACAGAGCAGGAGAGGCCACAGGACTGGGACCACGTGGGGGCATCGTGTGCTGACCACGGGAGTGAGGCTAACACCCACGCTGAGTCCTGCTGACCCTCCAGCTAACAGCCGCCACTTTGGGGGCCCGGAGGGAATCAGAAGCCATTCTATGGAAAACTAAAATAATCATTGTTGTTTGAAGCCACTAATTTGGGGGCAACTTGCTATGCACTGACAGAAAGCTATAATACCTCACACGACGGATCAAGATAAAAACAAAAAAAGAAACATGACACACCAATATCAGGAATGGGGGGAAAAAGATTTTGTAAAGAAAAAAGAATTGAGGGGTTAGTAAAGGGCTCTTGTGAGCCTCACTGTACCCGAAATTTAATAACTTAGAGAAGATAAATTCCATGAAATATAGAAAAATATAACTGACATAAAGTAAATAGAAAATGTAAATAGCCCTCCATCAGCTTTTACAATTGCATCTATAAATTAAGGTCTTTTCATAAAGACAACTCTAGGCTCAAGAGCTTCAGCGGTAAATTTTACCAAATATTTGAGGGAGAAACAAGACCGATCTTACCATACTGAGAGAAGAGAGGAAGAGGCAGCCCTTCTCACCATGCCGTATGAGTCCTGCATTAAGCCCAACACTGAACTTGCATGATAATGAAAGAGGAGAAGAACAGGATAGGCCAATATTCTTTAAATAGAGATGCAAAAATTCATCCCAATAAATAATAGCAAATTAAATCCAGCAGGATAGGAGAGGTACGTCATGACCAAGGGAGCTTTGTCCAGGACACAAAGTTAATGTTCGAAGATCAGCTGTAATTCACTACTTAGCAGAGTAAGAAAAACCACCATATAATCATACTAATAGGGGTAGAAAAAGCATTGATAAAATTCAACTCATTCAACTCACTTGCAAAAAGTCTCAGCAAGCCAGGGACTGCAGGGGTAAGGCATCCTCCAAGAGGTACCGGGCATCCTGAGAAGCCTGTGCCTAGCACCATGCTCAATGGCAAGAAGTGGAATGATCCAAGTGGAATGATCTTTCCCCAAGAAAGGGAACATGGCAAGAATGGCCACTTTTTCCTCTTCTGTTCCACAGCAACTGGAGGTGGTAACCAGTGCAATAAGGCAAGGAAAAGAAATGAAACGTATAAGAATGGGCGTGGAAAAAGTAAAATTCTTTTCTTCTTCATAGGTGATATGATTCTATGGGGGGAACATTCTAATCTAAAGGAAAACTACTTTGTCAAAAATTAATTGACCGTACATTTGTGGGCCCAGTTCTGGGGTCTCTAGTCTATTCCATTGGTCTATGTGTCTGTTTTTGTGCCAATACCATACTGTCTTGATGATGACAGCTTTGTAGTAGAGGCTAAAGTCTGGGATTGTGATGCCTCCTGTTTTGGTTTTCTTCTTCAATATAATTTTTGACAAAGCAGGAAAGAGTACCCGATGGAAAAAAGACTGCCTCTTTAGCAGG
>NC_043701.1:183919904-183961980 GCF_006229205.1 Suricata suricatta | reverse complement strand
GAGAGACTATTGAATGCTGAAAATGAACTGAGGGTGGAAGGGGAAGGGGGAGGGGGGAAAAGAGGTGGTGGTGATGGAGGAGGGCACTTGTGGGGAAGAGCACTGGGTGTTGTATGGAAACCAATTTGATATTTCCATAATAAAATATTATGGAAAAAAAATAAAGGAAAACTACTGAAAACTAGTTGATGAATTTTTTAAGGTTGTGAGATTCAAGGACAAACTTAAAATGTTAATAAGTCAAGGTCATGAAAGAAAAGGAAGTGTAAGAAACTGTCACAGTCTGAAGGAGACTAAGGAGCTGTGACAAGCAAGCTGACTGGATCCTGGAACTGAACAATGTTGGTGGAGAAACCGAGTGAAGTCCATAGTTCATAGTATGTACCAGCTAATCTTAGTTTAGACCATTGCACAGCACAAGCTAAGCTGTGAGCATCATGGAAGCTGAATGACACTCTGTTGTGTGCACGGACCACAACCACATTTTATTTATCCCTTCATCCGTCAATGGACATTTGAGGTTGCTTCCTTACACATTTTGGCTATTGTGAATGATGCTGCTATGAACGTGGGCATACAGTTATCTGTTCCAGAAAAGTTCTGTCTCTTGACTGGGGTGTTAGTTACACAGGGTACATGTTTTCAAAATTCATTAAATGACACCCTGAAAGCCTTGAATTAACCTAGTTCCGGCAAACCCTACTGCCGCGGACCTTAGGCACGGTCTTGCCCTCCCTCTTACCGCTGCCCACCCCCACTCCTGACGTGCACCTGCCGGCCTGCACTGCGCGGGCCTAGGAGGAAAGCTACAGCCCTGCCTGGGGGCCCCACTCGCTCCACAGGATCAGCCAACCCAGCCCCCCACGAGTCAGCTGCATGAGGGGAACGGCTGGCCTTTCCAGGAGACCCTGCTGGCTGGCCCTGTGCACCTCACAGGACCCAGGCCTCGGTCTGGTCTGGCCTGGGGTCTTCACTCTTTGCACCCAAGCCCCTGGATGCAGCCTGTGTCACTGAGGGTGGCTGTGTCTGCATTCAGGGGGAAGCGGTGTGTGCTCCCGGGCTGTCCCCAAGTGTTCCCCACATGGAGAGCATCAGGCTTTTGAGCATTTTGGGGAGGACTCTAGTTTTTTTTGTTCTCTTAATAAATAAACAATAAAATTGAAGTCGGCTGAAGGCCCTCTCACTTTCCTTGAAGAAAGATCTGTGTTGCATTAATAGAAACAGTAGGAATCGCGGGGAAAATAATAAACGTGCGCCCTGCTGCAGCGGAGGTGCCGAAGCTTCCCCAGGGCCCCGTGCTGCTCCCGAGTCGGCTCTTCTCCAACGGGAATTGTGTCTGTCCTCGAGAGGCATTAAAGAGCCTTATGTTTCCATGAGGACCAATGGACCTGGGCAAACTCTGAAGGTGACGTCCTCACCCAGCGCACAGGGCCTCCCGGCCCGGGCACCTCAGCCGCTGACCCTGGCCCGCGGCCTCCTGCCTCAGCTCTTCCACACACTGGGAACGGGATTGGCAGCCACCCCTGGGGGTGCTGGCATCGGGGTGAGTCCGTCCTGCCAGGCAGGCCCCTGGGGGTCCAGGAAGGGCAGCAGAACCCCCAACCCGCACCCCCTGGAGCTTCCCCGTCTGGCCCGTGTCCCCCATGCTGGGGGAGGGGAGCTCTGCCCTGAGCAGGAGGGGCTGCCTAGCCTGCAGCTCAGAACCACCAGAACCCCGAAGCCCACACCCAGGCAGGGCACAGACAGACAGTGGTGCCCTGGAACCGGTGACCCCTCCTACGGGGACTGACAGCTTGCGTCCAAGTCTCACAGGCTCTGTGAAGAGGCTTGTTCGCGGCCCAGCATTTGGCCACCTCCCACCGATCCTGAGCCCGCTGGGTCTCTCTGCCCAAGGTCCAGGGTCGGGGCCTCTAACCAGGCCCAGGTGGGAGGATTGCTCACACCCCTGCTAGCCTGGGCGGGCCCCAGCTCGTCCTGAAGTCTTTCAGCCGCTTGCCAATGTCCTGGTTGTTTTTCAAAGCTCCCTTCTTTTCTCCCCATAAACTTATCTTTAGGAAGGGCCGTTGCGATACGACGCCCACAGTCGGTCACTGGTTAATTCCTGAAACAATCTGCCAGCATCTGGATGGATATACCAGTAAACGTTAAAACCTATACTAACACATTACCGTCGACAATATCAAGTATTAGCACCGGTAACACCAACACCATCGGCTATATTCGACCTAGTGAACGGGGGCGACATCAGGGTTCGACTTGGAGATGGCACTGTGTGCGCAAAAAATCCAGAAGCTGCCTTCTTAGTTCAAAGTCAAAACAATGACTCAATGTAACGGTGGGTTGTACTAATACAGTGAGCGCAGAGACCCTTTCCTGAGGTCACAGAAAGAACATATGGTGCCCATTTAAAATTCACCAATTACACAGAAGAGGCCAGGGATGAAACCATTTACTGAAGTCAGAAACCTGGGACGCTGGGGGGCGGGGGGCCGGAGCGGGGCAGGGCCTTCTCCGCCACCCTGGCCCTGCCGGGCCCACGCTGCTGCCTCTGGGGAGGCCGCCGGGCACAGCGGGTCCGCCAGACTCCAGTCTCTGTACCCTGTGCGGCGGACGGCAGGACGCGGCCTGCATTTCCCCCATTTTTCTTGCCGGATTATTTAGTGGGTAGGAAACAGAAAGATGCGTTTACTTCTAAGCTGGTTTTATTTTGTCGGCATCATCTTTAGGGGTTCTTTCTTAAAAATCATCCAGAAGACCCTGGAAGCCATCTGGCTTTCAGAGAATTTGCTCCCTCCTCACTTCCCTGCTCGGGCTGGTGACCGTCGGGCTGCATTCCCCACACCACTCAGCAAACCCAGGGGAGAGATTGCTACTGTCCATGAGAAAGAGGTCAGGAAACCCTGGGGTTTAGGAGAATCTTTAGGAAGATTACTAAGCAAATCACTTCCAGACACCATTTTGGTTTAGATGTTCCCAATAAAGGAGAGAGACCATTGACTGAGCAAGGGACACCCTCAGAGACAAACACCCGAAGACGGTGACCCTCAGCTCAGCTCTCCAGTGACTCTGAGAATAAAAAGACTTTGGCCGAAGCACATTACGTCCTGTACTTGAAATGAGGCTTGATGACAACGCTTGATCTTGCATTTTTCCATGTGTAGATTAAAAAAGAGGGCGCCTGGGTGACTCAGTAGGTGAAACACCCGCCTCCTGATGTCATCTCCGGTCACGATCTCACGGTTTGTGGGGTCACGGCCCACCTTGGGCTCTGCACTGACAGCACCGAGCCTGCGCAGGACTCTCGCTCTCTGCCCCTCCCCCCTTGCGTGTGCACACACTCTCTTAAGAGAAATAAATATTTAAAAAAACTGAACATTTTCTTATGGAGAATTTCAAACATGTATAAACATGAGTATCACAGTGAGCCCCAGGCACCTCTGATCCAGCTTCCAGACCCGGTCATTCTGCCAGCCTGTCATCCACACCCTGCTACCAGCCTCGCTCCACCTATGTCCCCTTCCCCCCTTCCCCCAGTCGCTTCCCCTTCAGGTATAATTTACATAATCTGAAACACACAAATCTTAACTGTATGTAGCTGACAAATGATACATTCATTCATCTACATCCCCACGAAGATGAAGATTTTTCATCACCCCATGAAATTCCCTCCTGCCCCTTCCCAGTTAACTCACCCACCCACTCCTGGAAACCAGCCTTCGGAAATTTTTCAACATGGGTTGCTTTTGCATCATCTAAATGACAGAGTGTGTATTCTTCTATGTTTGCCCTATTGCTCAACATGCTGTTCATGTTGTGTACATAGAGTGCTCACTTTTATTGCTGAGTAACGTCTCATTGTATGGATACACCACCACCGTGTCTTCCTTCCATCCATTCTTCTGCCATTTAGGTTGTCTCCAATTTTTAGTTATTATGAATGCCACTCTAAAATCTTTCAGCATTGTGTGTTTTTTTTTTAAAGATTGTTCTGAATCCTTAGGTTCTTTGCATTTCCAAATGCAATTTAAAAAATAGTCAACTTCTATAAAAGCCCTCTGGGATTATTGTAATTCCTGGTGGATGGCTCTGAAATTTTAGGTCAGTTTTTGGAGCACTGACATCTTAACAAAATGAATTTTCCAATCTATAAACAAAGGATGCTCGTTTAGGCCTTTACTTTCATTAAGAAATATTTTCGTAGCTCCTAGAATAGAGGTCTTGCACACCATTCATTCAATCTACTTCTAAGTAATTTGCTTTTTGATGTCATGAAGAGTATTACTTTTGAGTTTTCCAGCTGTTTCCAGTTGTTTGCTGAGAATATATAGAAATGCCATTGATTTTTGTATATGGGCCTTACATCCAAGACCTTGCTAAACTCACATTATTTTTAATAGTTTCTACTTGTTGATTCATTAGGATTTCTAAGTGTACATCCACGCTACCTGCTGACAGGGTCAGTTTCCCTTCCTTTCCAGTTTTAAGGATTTGGCTTTGTTTGGCTTGTTTCGCCACAGAGGCTAGAGGTGAAGATAAATGCTGAACAGAAATATAGCAGACATACTGCCTAGCTCCTCAACTTACGGAAAAACCTTTAACATTTTACCTTTAAGTAGTTAGCTGTGACTATTCATAGATGCTTTTCATCAGATTGAGAACATTCCTTTTCATTCCTACCTTGTAGAGAGTTGTTTTAATGAATGTTGAATTTTTTCAAATGATTTTTCTCCATCTATTGAGATGATCTTTACTTCTGCTCTTATTTTGTCAACAGGGCAAATTGTATCAATTTTCGACACCGAACCAACCTTGCATTCTGGGGATGTCTGTTACTGCTTGTTTGTCACCAAACGATACTTTGTGAAAAAAATTCTTTTTGCATTTATGTTTATGAAAGATTTTGGTTTACAAATATTTTTCTTGTAATATCTTTGTCAAGTTTTAGCACAAAAATTATTACTACTTCAAATCTGCTCTATTAAAATTTTCACTACATGTGACTTAATTGTAAAGATACCCAAAAAGGTATCTGTACATATGTATGTGTACACACACACACACACACACACACACACACCTGCCATAAGAAAATTGCTCTAGCAGGCGACAGGAAGCCACCCGGGAGTGTGGCGAACTGCAGCAGGTCTGTGGGGTATCACCCACCATCCGGCTCAGGGTCTGCAAGGAGCCGCACCCTCTACTGACCTAGGCTCTTGAGAGCTGCGCTTCGCTCGCCCTTCTGGCACCTGCCGTGTGGGCCCCCAAAGCTGACGCTGCAGAAGTGGACCCCACTGGAGCCCACATGCTAAACAGCAGCGCAGAATCAACCGGGGTCTGAAATTTGGGTGACTTTCTCACACAACAGCTTAACATCTTTCGGCAGGTGGGTCCACCTCTTGTCTAATGTTGAGTGTGGGGGGGAAGAAAACACAAGGCCAAATTTTTCAAGTACTTGGGTCTCTTGGTTGAACCATGGTTATCAAGTCCACATGGACAGACCCCATCTCTGGATGGACAGTGGAGTCATTCATGCTGGAGGTCAAGGGCGTCTTTGGAGACGCAGATTTCACCGCTCCCTGCTCTCTCTCCACATCACTCTGTGATCTGAAACGATCTCACTTTTCTCTCAGGACAGTCTCCACTGGAATTAAACCCCACTGGGGCAGCCACACACCTGTCCCACCCAGTTACATCCTGAGAGCCCAAAACAGTGTTCAGCACATGGCAGACACTCAAACCTTTGTGGGGAGAATGAACTAACTGGTGTGCGAGGCCGCAATTGTTGTTTCATAGATTGTAGGTTCCTTTGAAAGGTGCCCAGGTTGTTCCTTTGGAGGAAAACCTGAGACTTGAGTGACAAAAGGCCTGATTCGAGCTCCCCCTGCTGCTACAATCCATGGGTCTTGGCAAGTTTTAAATCCAGACCTCAGTCTCCCTGCTGTGAACGGGTGGAGCAGTCCTCACCGTGGAGGACCGGCGTGGCTCTATGCACAGAAGAGGCGTGGCTATGATTTTTATGCAGAGGAAGAAACTGTCCAGAAGAGGACATGGCTGGTCCAGGACCCTGCGGGCTGCAGGGAGAACTGCTTGCTGGGAGTCTGTTGGGGCTTTTGTGATTTGGTGGTTTTTGCCTTTTTTTTTTTTGTATTGGAAATTATCACATGAATGGAATTACATTTGCTTCACTATAGAAGTTTCAATATGAGTTATCTAGGAGAGAAAAGAAAACTTTTTTCTTTTGAGGTGCTAGTTAGTTGATATTAAAAACTTCCTCCTAAAAGGACTTGCAACAGGAGTCCAAAAGTTGACAGGAATTGGGACGTTTTCTTCTACTTTAATGCTGAAGCTCAGGTCACGATGAATTTCTTCTCAAGTGCGGAATTTTCTTGGCTCAATTTTTACAGGACTTTGTATTAAGAACAGTTGTACGTGCTCATCAAAAATAGAAGGCAGCTGATGGAGTGGACATGTTGGGCGTAAATGTTTAGTACTGGCGTTGGCGGCTTTTAAATTTGCATCTTGATCTAAATGTATCGCTCATTTCCCATCTGCTAAATACCTGCTATCAGGGGAAGCGGATGCCTTTGTCATTCCTCTGCTCCACCTCCACGTCCCCTTCACCTGAACTTGGAAACTGCACCAGCGTCCCTATGAGCAGAGTCAGACAGACACATGCACCAACCCGTGCTCTAACTGCGGGTAACGCCCAGCGCAGGAGGCCCGCTGCAGAACTGGGTCAGTGCGGGGACCTGCGTCCCCAAGGCTGCCCCTGGGTGTTGTTCTGCCTCTGCAAGCTCAGAGCTGTGGGAGGGACAGCTGCTCTGGGACACGAGGACAGCCCTAGAGAAGGCGTGTGTCTATGTGTCTAATATCCACCACATACAACACAGCCAAGAAGGCAAAGATATCACATCGCTGGTGCAGGTGAGAAAAGACGTGTCCACGGACGCAGCTGTGGTGGGGAGAAGCCAGCAGGCACCTCATGCAGTTGAGACCCTCCCTTTCCAGGGCCGGAATGTTCTGGATGTGGCTTTGGTGCCCAGGAAACGTCTGAAGTCTCGGCACAGGTGCACTGTCTGCACCATCTTCAGAACTGGTGGGGGGAGGGGCAGCGTGTCCTGCGGAGCACGGAGATGGTGCCAGCACCCAGGGGCTGGCACCCTCGCACACACTGCCTCTCTCCTGAAGCGACGCGGCTGAGCTCCTAAGCTTGCGTTGTCTGTGTCTATCATTTACTCCACAACAGGATTCCCTTTGTTTGTTTTTAAGCCCTAAGAAGCCAGAGAGCTCCAGCTCTCCAGCTCTGGGGGTCCCTGCGAAGGGTCCGATGGAGAAGGTAGCTCTGGTGCGGCCGCTGCCCCCCCACGAGCGGGCCAGCACTTCAGTGTCCAGACAACATCACGACAGACACCAGGGACAGAGAATGAAATGACCCCAAAGAGCAAGAGTTCCGTTTTATGCTTAAAATCAAGTCTGTCCCATGAGGTCCCAACTGTGTAGACACTTGATTGATGGCAGCAAATAATGACTCTCAGTTTTGCTGGGAGCTTGCCTTCGCTGAAAGCCAGAGATGAATAAAATATACGACAGCACATCAAATATAGTGCAAGGACAACATATACAAACAGTACATTAAGCATTATGGAAGACAGTAAAGAGCTGGGAAAACAGATCCGAGTTAGCAGATGGGCTCCGGTTCCGGGTCTGTCCGCACACACGGGCACCTCGACGCGGACTTCCCCACCCCGCCCTCCAGGCCTGCGAACAGGTCATCAGGCGCCAAACCTGAACACACTGACCCCACCACCTCTCCCTTGCTAGCCGCCCGGCCCCCGCCCGCCAGGCCCTGGGCCCCTCCTCGCAGAGTGCAGTGTCAACACAAATGCTACAGTGACATTTCTCTCTCGCTCTCAATTACATGTAGGCTCTTCACTGCCCTATAAAATACATATTGTGCTCCGGCGAGATCCACTGTACTGGGGTCAGCAGGAACTCGCTGTCCTTTGCGCTTCAGAACAGGACGACGCTGACATCTGTGAGACTCGCTGTAAATAATCCCGGCGCTACGGACGGCTGGACGGGGCGGGGACGGGAAAGAGGGGAGGACGGTGCCGGGCCGCCGACGGGGCGTCGAGCCATCTGGGACCCTGGGTTGTGGAGACGAGCTGCGCGCCGCGGTCTGCGTCCGTCAGGAGGAAAACGAGGATCTGGCAGGTACCGAGCCTGCGGCAGAGAACCCCTGCCCACCCAACAGCGCCGACCACGGCGACCGGACGGGGCTCGCTGGGGCGTCCGTCCTCCAGCAGGGCCGCGCGTGGCCTCGCGTTCGCACGGCGGTGGCTGATGAGGAGGGCCAGGGCCACCGGCGCCACCTCACCCGCAGAGCCGCTTGCCCTGAGACAGCGCGGGCGAAAACCAAGCGTCTTTGGTCCCCAGGCAGCAGCTCTTCTCCAAAGGAGGGCCTTCCCGGAAAAGAAAGTTTGGCGACAAGCAGGGCTCTGTTGTCAGGATGACAAAGGACTAAGGATGAGGAAGATTCCGGTGAGGATTCCAGAGAGGCCCGGGGCCTGCGGGAGCACGTGCACGCGTGGGACCAGGTGTGCGTCTGTGCCCGCGTGCGTCCCCGGGCAGTGCCCTTGGGCGGTGGTCTGGGAGCTGTGGGTACAGCCAACGGCGGGGTGTCTGCAGTGACCGGCGCGGCTTCCCCAGGTGTGAGGGGACCGCAGGGTGTCCCCGAGTCACGGACGGCCCAGCAATGAATTCACCCGCACTCAGGACTTTTAACCTTCAAGACACAATCTCTTCAGCCTGGGCCTTTTCCCTTTGGTCCCATCCAGAAAAGTGAGCATGTGATTTCAATTTGAAATTAAAAGTCATGTCTGAATAACAGAACTGCATTCTCATTTCCTAATACCCTGGTTTTTACTACTTTGCATTCAACTGTGAAAAGTCTTTTAAAACTCGGAACAGCAGTAAAACTTGAATGAATTTTTGACCCATTATTGCATAGCGGGTGCGCCTTCCAAGCAGGAGAGACTGCCAAGTCCTCCCCACCTAATATTTCCACTTTAATTGTGCCACTTGAGAAATTTACGTGCCTCAAAATATGGCATGAATCTTACGCTTATTGCAGTATCATTAGCAGCAACATTTAAGCAACATCTGTGTGCTATAGAACTAATTGAAGTAGCAGAAGTGGCAGCTGTAAATCCACAGGAAGATGGCAGTTTGTACCCAGCACTGCTGAGCTAGCTGCTAACTGTCAGCCTGTTCCCGCAATCTGGTCTCGAGTACCACGGTACAGGCACACAATGTCCAAAAAAATACAGCGAGTAGGCTAATGATCCTATTAACCACTTTGCTGCACCAATTTGGCTGTTTTTCCAGTTTCCTTGTTGAATTTCATTATAAATTTCTCCATTCCTGTAAAAAGTCCAGTGTGAGACGTGTCTGACTTTAAACTACTTACCTGGGCCGAGAAACGCTTGTCTGGCCAGACCAAACGGAGGATTGATTTTTTTTTTTTTGTTATTTAATAATTCTGCTTCCCTCACTCCTTTCGATTGCTTAAAAATTTTTATCACACGCGTCTCTGTAAAAAATAACTTTAAAATCCCTAGTAATGTTGATATTTAAAGCAATGGCATTTTCTTCCCACGGACATAACATTTTCAATAATCAATACAAGATGGCAACCATAATTTATTAGCGGTGGGGGAGGAGGGCGGGGGCAAACGCTTGTGTGGTGTAAAGCGACCCAGCTGTCGGAGAGGCTGGAGGGTCTGGCCGGTCCGCTGACTCACCAGGTGACACACCAGGGCCGCGGACTGACAGGCCAGCCGCATGCTGGCTCAGACCCAAAAACCAACGACTGTTTTCCTTTCGTCAGTATTAAGAAAAATGATACTGATTCTTCCCCATAGAGAGCGAGCTAGGTTGGGAGGGAGGAACTACCAAGATGCTCCTTTCTGCAGAGAAAACAAGGGTGTTGGGGCCACGGTTTCTATTCAGGATACTTCCTCCATCAAGCACAACTGGAGAAAATATTTCTGACACCTCTCACAAAACCCAGCCGCGCCTTGCTCTTAACTCTGGGTCCGCTTCTTTTTGTCTGGGCAGTGGCTGGATGTCTCCCCCTCGTGCCTGCCCCTTAGACAAGGATGTGACTGGTATCTTTCGAAGCACTCAAGAGTGCTGGAAATACACAAAAGGCGACCTCCTTCAATATATGACGCCTGGTGTGTTTGCCAACAACCCGCTCCATTAGGAGATTGGCACGTCCGGCCAGCTGCCATGGGACGTGCCGTTAACTGCGGACATTTGTTGTCTTAATGCTCAAGGACTCAGGGACTCGACTGATAAGGGAGAAAGTGTGTGGACTCTGCTGAACCCCACGCATAGGGTGGCACGCCACCTCGCCGTATTGAAAATCAATAGCCACGTGACTGCGGAAAGGTCAGAGGTCCCCAGAATTAACTTCCTAGGACTAAATCACTATCCCTTGTTTCTCGGCTTATTTTCTAACAATAACACATTTTAAGGGGGCCTGGTTACAAACCACTCACGAGCACCAAGTGGGAAAACCGGAACCGCCGGCTAACAGCTGCCGGGTCCTCCCGCCAGCCCGGGAAGCATCAGGATGCTGACCGCTCCATCCATCTGAGACTCAGGTTCTTTAACATCGATTTCATTTTTAGTGGTGGCGTTTTAATCCTCACGCGCAAGGACAGAAGCTGGCTTGGAGTCTGTCCACCTCTGACTCACCAAACAGTGCAGCTTACGAACAACGTGGGAGCCGTCTCCGTGCCAGGATGGTGCCCGGGGAGGGCACTGCACAGGACGTGAAGAGGGGAGACATGTGCTCCCCAGCAGATCATTTTAATTGGGTGAGAAGCTCCAGCCCCTAACCACCCCGAGTCACTTCTGAGTGAGATTCACCCCGTCCCCTCCCCGCCCTCCGCCGGAGCAGGGGCTCTGCTCACCTTCACACCTGGGAAAGGACACGCAGGTGAGAAGGGGAGTACCATAATAGCTTTCTCAGAGAACTGTGGATATCTGCTTTGATCCTACAGCCAAATTGTGCAAGTGGGAGTTTCGTCTAGTTCCGCCACAGAGCAGAACCAGAAACCCTGCCCGTGAGGTTCTGCTGCCCTGACCTCACCAGTCCATCCTGCGCTGTACCAAGTTCTTTGACCAATGCATGGCTTTGGTCATGTGGAAATCTGGTTCACTGAGGCAGATCTTCCAAATGTTGATGTGATTCATTACCCAATACTACAAAGTACTATTTGTTTGTATCACAGTCTCATTAGAAGAATCTATTCTGAAGCCATAAAGCTTACAGTGATAGACACAAGTTTCCAACAACTCCTAATTTTGGTTCAAAAACAAATTTTTATCACTAGCAACAAATATGCTCATTTCTTCTCCTAGAAGGGACAGCTTGCTAGTTTCTGAGAAGATGCCTGGCGAGCACAAGTCTGGGTACCCAGTGTCGGTCCCCTAGTCTTTCAGGGCGCCCCCTGCCCCCCGCGCCCCCCACTGCCTGTGTCTCCCAGGGCCGTGACGCTGGCATAGGCTGGGGCCCTCTGGGCAGGAGTGTCTGTAGTGGACTCCCCCGGCCTGCTGAGTCAGGAGGAAACCCCTTACCAGAACAGTAGTTCAAAGGTGTCAGGGCGAACCATTTCTGGAGTCACCTTCCACCTAAGAATCTGCCTAGAAGAAAAGGGCACATGGCTGCACTGAGTGGTGGCCTCCAGTGACCTGCTTGAAACGTTCAAGTTACGGGGTATGTGACGCAGAGAGGCGAATGCGCCTAACACACGTTTGTGAAATACTGCCAGGTGCTCGTGAACCTGCCGCCCGGGGTGCTCGTGAACCTGCCGCCCGGGGTGCTCGTGAACCTGCCGCCCGGGGTGCTAGTGAACCTGCCACCCAGCCTAAGAAGTGGAACCCACAGGTCAGTACCTGGGTGTGACTGAACACTGAAGTTTCCTACAACACTCTATCTTCCTTCTTCTGCCCTAGAGGGTACAATTTAAATGTTGTATTTATCATCCCCTTGACTTTGAATGGCCTTTATTATATATGTGTGCACGTTGGTAAGTGTGTGTATGCGTAGGTGGCTGAATATGTGCATGTATATTTAAAGCAACATACATCCCTCAAGCCTTGACTTTGATTGAACACAGTCCTGGGAGTCCTAGCCACAGCAGTCAGACCACAGAAAGAAATAAAAGGCATCTAATTTGGTAAGGAAGAAGTAAAGCTTTCACTATTTGCAGAGGACAGGATAATATATATAGAAAACCTTAAAGACTCCAACAAAAAACTACTAGAACTGATAAATGAATTCAGTGAGGTTGCAGGACACAAAGTCATGTTCTGAAATTTGTTGCGTTCTTCTACACGAATAAGGAAGCAGTGCAAACTGCATTAAGGAAACAATCCTGTTTACAAATGCACCCAAAACAGTAAGATACTTAGGAATAAACCTAATCAAAGAGGGGAAAGGCCTGTACTCTGAAGACTCAGAACATGGATGAAAGGAAGTCAGGATGACACAGAGAACTGGAAAGACATTCCATGCTCGTGGGGGAAGAACAGCTATTGTTAAAAGATTCATATCACCCCAAGCAATCTACAGATTTACAACCCTATCAAAAGAACAACAGCATTTTCCACAGCACTAGAACAAACAATCCTAAAATTTGTATAGAACCACAGAAGACCCTGAATAGCCAAAGCAAATTTGAGAAAGAAAAACAAAACTGGAGGCATCACAATTTCAGACTTCAACTTCTCCTACACGGCTGTAGAAATCGGAACAGTATGGTACTGGCACAGAAAAAGACACATAAGGGGCCTGGGTGGCTCAGATGGTTAAGCGTCCAACTTCGGCTCAGGTCATGATCTCACAGTTCATGGGTTCAAGCCCCACATCGGGCTCTGTGCTGACAGCTCAGAGCCTGGAGTCTGTTTCAGATTCTGTGTCTCCCTCTCTCTCTCTGCTCCTCCCTAGTTCACACTCTGTCTCAAAAATAAATAAACATTAAAAAACGTTTTTAAAAAAAACAGACCTACAAATCAATGGAACAGAGTAGAAAACTCGCAATAACCCCATGATTCTATGGCCAATTAATCTTTGACAAAGAAGGAAAGAATATGCAATGGGAAAAAGTCTCTTCAACAACTGGTGTTGGGAAAACTGGGCAGTTCCACGCCAACCAATGAAACTGAACCACCTTCTTATACCACACACAAAAATAAACTCAAAATGGATTAAAGACCTAAATAGGAGACCTGACTTCATAAAATCCTAGGAGAGAGCATAGACAGGAATTTCTATGACACTGGCCGTAGCAAATTATATCTCCTGAGCAAGTCAAAACAAACTATTCTTTATGAAAATACAAAGTTTCTGCACAGCAAAGGAAATAATCAACAAAATTAAAAGGCAGCCTACTCAATGGGAGAAAATATTTGCTAATAATATATTCAATAAAGGTTTAGTATCCAAAATATATGAAGAACTTCTATAACTCAACACCCAAGAAAAACAAATACTGCAATTAAAACAAATAATGCAATTAAAAAATGGGCAGAAGACATGAACAGACATCTCTCCAAAGAAGACATCAGATGACCAACAGATACATTAACAGATGCTCAAGGTCACTTATCATCAGAGAAATGCAAATCCAAACAAACCACAATGAGACCCCATCTCACACCTGTCTAAAATCATAGACAGAAGAAGTAGTAAGAGTTGGCGAGGATGTGGGGAAAGGGGAATCCTCCTGAACTGTTGTTGGGAATGCACACTGGTACAGCCACTCTGGAAAATGGTATAGAGAATCTCAAAAAATTAGGGTAGAACTACCCTACTTTCCAGCAACTGCACTACTAGGTTTTAAAACATTAATTCAAAGGGATACATGCACCCCAATGTTCATATAAAGCAGCATTATCTACAACAGCCAAAATGTGGAAGCAGCCCAAGTGTCCGTCAGTAGATGAGTGGATAAAGAAGATGTGATAGATGAATATACAATGGAACATTATTCTGCCATGAAAAAGAATGAAATCTTGCCATTCGCAACAACATGGATGGAGCTAGAGAGTATAATGTGAAATTAAGTCAGAGAAAAGACAAATACCGTATGATTTCTCTCCTATGTGAAATTATTTTAAGAGTCTGAGAGAGAGCACATGAGAATGAGCAAGCATGCGGACGAGGGAGAGACAGACAGAGAGGGAGAGAGAGGGAGAATCCCAAGTAGGCTCTGCACTGTCAGCACAGAGCCAGACACAGGGCTTGAACTCATGAACTGTGAGATCATGACCTGAGCCGAAATCAAGAGTTGGAGGCTCAACCAACTGAAGGTACCCCAGGTGCGCCTGGTATGTGAAGTTTAAGAAACAAATAGGCACAGGAAAAAAAGAGAGACCAACAAACAGACTTTTAACTATAGAAAAGAAATGGTTGCCGGAGGGGAGACGGTGGGGGCATGGCGGACGGGGATCAAGTACATTTGTCGTGATGAACACGCAGGGATGTACGAAGTGTTGAATCACTGTTCTGTACACCTGGAGCTCCTAGAACCCCGCACGTTAACGACACTGGAGCTTATTTAAACAAACAATAAAGGGCCACCTGGGTGGCTCACTCGGTTGAATGTCTGACTTCGGCTCAGGTCATGATCTCATGGCTCATGAGTTCGAGCCCCGCTTCGGGCTCATGACTGTCAGCGCAGAGCCTCACTTCAGATCTTCTGTCTCCCTCTTTCTCCGCCCCTTCCCTGTTTGCACTCCCTCTTAGAAAGAAATAAATCTTTCTTAAAAACTTAATAATAAAAAAAGTCTTGTGACCTTTACAAAACTAGGACTGTACCAGAGGCAATCTCCTGCAGCCTGCTGTGTGGACTTCTGGCCCCGGATTCACCCACACTGCAGCACAGAGCTCCACTCACCTTCCAAGCGGTGCGGCGGCTCACTAGCCACATACCTGTTCCTCTCTGACGGGCGTCTGGAATGACCACCGTTTTCACTCTTGCACCCAGGTCCGGCTCTGGGGCACGTGCAGACCTCCAGGGAGGGCTTGGGGGAGCAATGGCTGGGCGAGGACGCGGCAGGTAACCCCACGAGGCCGTCCACACAGCACACACCGTCCGTTTCCATCTTACAGGAGCCCTTCCGCAGGCTCCTGGCATGTTACCCACAGTAGCTCTGAGCACGCACGGACACTGTGGGTACAGACTTGGCTCTAGAAGAAGTAGGAAGCTGCACTGCCCAGAGGGGTCAGGACAGACGTCAAGGCGGTGGCCTTGGGCTTCCCATCTTCAGCGCTGTGCCGACTGGGGGGAGATGCAGCGGGATCCCTGGTGCCAGTTCTGGTGGAGAACGGCGATGTCCGCGTGTGGTGGTGGCGTCACCTAGGTCCTGAAACGCTCTCTGCAGAGGCCTGTGAGGACGACCGCCCCGTAGCACCGACGCCAGGACCGCCGCCCGACCGGACCCTACAAGGCGTCTGTCTCTGCGCTCAGCCTGCGAAGTGCTGACGGGACGGTGCCCGGGGGATGGTGCCCGCGGGAGGCCCCGCAAGGTGTTAGTGGGCACCTGGAGGTCTTTCTTAAAATGATGGCCTTGCCAGAATGTCCCCAGGAGGCTCAGAAAGCTGGCTTTTCACGTCTGCCAGTCCCTGGCTCTTTTCCATGTTGTTTGGGCACAAATTCTTTCTCTTGTAAATCAGAAATTTTCTTCTCGCAGTTGGTGTGTCCGAAGCAGGTTCCCACTAGCCTGGCCAGCACGCTCACGAAGTGCGCGACTCAGGCCTCGCTGTTCCGGAAGCCGGCTCCATCCTGCTCACAGTGGTGGAAGAGCTCCAGGCCGCCGCGTCCCCTGGCGGCACCGTCGGCGGGCGTGGGTCTCCCGGCCGCCCCGGGCAATGGCGCTGTTCACCGGCTGTTCTTCCAGTTTCGAGAAGAGCTTTCAGAGGAGTTCTTCCGATAATCATCATCTTGATCTTAAATGTAAATATTGTCACCGTGGTTTAAAGAGAGATTAATGACTTGCTGACAGCTCCATGCATCCTTAGGAAATAACATGCCAAAGAGAACATGCAATCACCATCTTATTTCCAACACCAGCGGACAATCCTTACCCACAGGTGGCTGTGGGGGTCCCTGGAACTCGTGGCAGGTGCTGCCTGGGCCTGGGGCCTGGCTATCTTTTCTGAGCAACCTGCCACCTGAGAAGGAAGTGTGGCATTTGCCCTCTCAAGAGGGACACAGGAGAGAGGGCTAAGTGCCATCTCTGGGCTAAGCACCTTACAACGCCAGCTCTGCCCTCGGTGGAAACTTTGAGGTGAAGGCTGGAGCTCCAATGCAGGGACAAGACAGCAGAGGATCACCCAAGTTTGGGACAGCATGGCCACACGTGGGGCAGCCTGTGGCCACACGTGATCTGCAGCCACAGGCCGGGCCCCTTCGGCCCACTCTCCGTGTTGGTCACACCAGCCCCAGGTGGTGGGCAAGGCAGATTGACTCAGACCAGTTCACCCACTCCTGTCCCAACACCTGCTTCTGCCTGCAGAGCAGCGCGGATCGTGCTGTTGGGGACTTGGGACAACGTCTCAATCCCCCACACCTCCTTGACGAAGCCAGGCCCGCAGCCCTGTTAGGGCTGGGGCTGAGTGTCAATACCAGGAGGACCAGCCAATTATACTCCACATCTGAATTCCTTACATTGTCTAAGTGTTCTACACTAATTAGTTAGTCCTGTTAGCTCTAAGGATTAGTAGCTTCTTTAACAAGACACAGCGACGTTAAGTGACTGACTTAATTATGCAAAACACGGGATGCTGAGATGAGCAGACTTCTCTGCCGGGCAAGGCGCCTCCATCCTCATGGGTCCCCGGGGTGCCGGCGTCCTGGCCTCAAGGACAGTGGGGTGCTAGGCGAGGTCCCCATGCTCTGCCTGGGGCCTGCGCTCCGCACAGCCTATCTCCCCTGCCAGGAACTCGGCCTTGTGACCGTTCCCTGCATCCTGGGGTGCTGTGCGGCGTTCAGTGGCAAAGGAGGGATTCAGAAGAGTCCACCATCCCAGGGCAGGAAGGTGAGGAAGAGCCGGAAGAGGCGGCAGGTGTCTGCAGACCTGGGGGGCTTGCGCCAGACAAGGTCAGGGGTGCCGGGGCTGCTGCGCCCCTGATGCCTGGCACACGCCGCTCTCCCGACTGCCATATCACACGGCCCGTCGAGGTGGAGGCTGCCTGCCCCGTGGCCTCGCCTGGGATGTTCTCATCCAGCGGCCCCGCAGGCAGAGAGCAGAAGCATGGCAGGCGGGTGGTCTTGAGAGGAGACCGAGGCGGCCAGGATGGTCCTAAGACATCTGTCGGGGGCCCTTCTTCACCAAGTAAATGCAGTTCTCGTAACACGCTCCTGCTGCAGACACCAAGAAGACAGAGAAACGCGGAGAAGCGCCATGACGCAGGGCTTCTCGCGCTGGCTCGGCCGGGGTCGGTCCTGCAGACGAGTACATGGCACGTCTGAGCACTACCGTCCCCTCTCCCCAGCACGAGGGGAGCGAGACTCCTGGCCTGAGGAGCGTGAGAGGAAGTTTGAACATGGCGCTGTCCTCGCGGCCAGGAGGCGGCCACAGCGTGACAGATGCGGGCTGAGCGTAGCCCGAGGCCTCCGGCCGGGAGTAGAGGCTGGGAGGCCTCTCCTGGGCTGGGGTGGGGGGGCCGGTGGGACCCACAGCAGCAACGGGACCGGCGACGCCCCGGCAGGCTCGGATCGAGTACCCCCCCCAGGCCCCACCCCTTCCCAGGAAAACGTGCTCATCTACACCGGAGGCTGATTTGCTCCAAACTACAGAACGCCGGGCGCGTCGCTTCCCGGGGCAGAGGTCAGACACCCTCGTGGAGAAGTACCGACAGCACATCCCTCCTGGTGTTGGAGCGTTTAGACGTGTCATTCCGCATCTCGAAGAAGAGGCAGCTTTAAGTACATGTGTGTTCTTGGCCCCGCACGAGGCGCCCTGGTCTGGAGATGGAGCGGGGGGCAGGGGGTGCCTTGGGGAGCGGAGCCATGTGCTCAGAGGGAATGCCCTCCCCGCTGCACGGTGTGCTCCCTTAAACCTCCGGCACAAGCCACACGGAGGCCCGGGCGTGAGTCTGTCTGGGAGCCGGTGACTCCGAGTCCTCAGTGGCCCTCCAGACGATGACCCCACACACGCACACAGGCACCCAGAGGCCAGGGGCGGCTTCGTCTTCTCGTTTTCTCTCCAGGGGTTACAGGCCAGAGAGAACTGACCTTCCAGGCCCCGGGGTGGGGGCCCCTTGGCATAAGTGGATCAAACGTGTGAGCACTCGGGAGTCAGACTGGCAGGGAGAGCGCCGGAGCCCCCTCCCGTCCTGGGGAGACAGAAAGGGGAGAGACGCGGCGGCTTCAGAGGCACGCCGCCTCCGGCATTTCTCAGCCCCGCGCCAGGTGTACAGTGACTTGGTCTGCGGAGAGCATGTTTCCAGACATGAAATTGCAGACAGGCCATTCCAGCGAGATCACCAAGTTCTGAACTGTATGTTCCCACTGCCCTCCTCTCTCGGCCCTTGCCGTCACCCAGAATCAGAGACGGGGCGGCCCTGTGTGGTCTGCAGGGGGTCTGGGGCGGGGACGTGAACCGGGCGCTCGTGGCCACTGCTCCGGATGCACCTGTTTCTGAGCAAAGCAGCAGAGTCCAGCCTCCAGCACAGTAGGCAGTGAGGCCGGCACGTCTCTGCCTTTAAGATCTTCCATGGTTGAAGCTTCCTTTGTACAAAACGTACCGAGGAATGGGGGAAATGCCTCCCGACCTCATCGGATAACCTGGATAAACAGGGTTTCAGTTGTTCTGTCCCCATGTCTGCACGGTCGTCACAGCCCAGGTGCTCTCGGGCGGCAGGGCCTTGTGCGTGGCCCCTTCACTGCTCACGTGGTGTCTTGCTTGTACGTCCCCTCCTCCTGGCCTTCAGGTGTCTGCATACAAATGCCCGCGAGGACGCCCTGGACCAGGGCAGGCTCCCGAGGTCGCCTGTGGGTCGGCACAGCCACGTGCGGTTGGCCAGGACCCGTCCCGGGGTCCCGTGGAGGCAGTGGGAAAAGTGTGCCAGGACCAGCTCTTGCCAGCCAGGGTTCACCCACCGCTGCTTTCAGAAGCCAGCTAGGAAGTAAATGATGCCGGTGGTGACTTCCGAATTCCCAAACACCTTCTCTGCCCCTCCGGAACGTGACAGCCGCACGGCACCGAAGCAACGATGACACCAGAATCTTCAGGAATCCTTCACAAGGAAGCAGCTTCTCCCCATTCCTGAGACATGGGCCCCATCTGTGCAGCTGTGCAGCACCAGGGCACTAGTGTCTGCGGCAGGGTCTCGGGACAATGCTGAGGCTCCCGTGCCGGCGAGAAAGTCCCCGGCTTTCCTCGGGGCCCCTGAGCCCAGCTTGTGGGGGGCTGGCACAGCTGCAGGAGATGGGATGGAAAAGCAAGTACATAAGTCAGGATGCACCCAGGCGGAGCCTGCCCCCCAGACCCTCCAGTGCACCCACGCCTGCTCTGCCTGGGCTGGAGGCCTGACTCAGGCCCAGAAAGCTGGTGGGGAGACACTAATCTCCCCCCGAGGAGTCTGCTACCCCTGTGATGTGCTCTCACGAGAGCCTAATGCAGGTAAATTAAACCATTAAGACCCTAAGAAAAAGAGACCTTTACCAAATGTAAGGTGCTCTCATTCTTTTGGGTTGGGGACAGACACCCATTCTCTCCATGTTATGGACTCTGGCCTATGAGCACTGCTTTACAACTTATCATTGGAACCGTGACTGTCCCCTTGAAGACAGCCTGTGGGGGCCGGCATGGCATAGCTATGCCCACCCCTTCCACATTGAACCAGATGGTTCAAGTGTCACCTTTCCTTGGATCCTGTGATTTTTTTTCCGGGAGAGCAAATAAAAATTAAGAGAAATGTCCCCTGGAAACTTCCTTGGGAAAGCCCTCTTCAAAGGAAGAACTTACTTTCTGAGGAACACAGGGCCCTCTGCCAGCCTGTCTCTACCACGCTGGGCTGGGATCCAGTGGGATGTCAGGAGCCAGATCCCTCCTTGGGGGCTTGACGTGAGTTCTGGACATTCTCGGAGAGGCTGGGATCACAAAGGTGGGTGCCCACAGCACCAGGCAGGAATCCTGGATTCCAGGGCTTCTGAGTTCTTTAAGAAACTGAAGATGGTTCCCTTCTCTCTCCTTGCAGAAGTCACATGCGCTCCCACTCACACTGATGTAGCTTGGTGTGAGGAAGGGAGAGGGTAACCCCTCACCCAGAAGGAGTGGTCACACACACATGGCAGAACCTTCCAGCCCCTTCTTGGGACAAGTACATGCACTGTGATGCTTTGTGCCAACTCTCCTTCCCTATGCCACAGAGGTGGACGGGTCTAGGACACACAGAGACTGATGCTAAGCACCTTACTCCCTCCCAAATCAATGTTCCGATGGATGTGACCTGGTCCCTTACTGATGGACCATTAGAGGTGTTCCTTTTTTAAGATCATAAATACAACTTTGAGGGATACCCTTCATCACACCTGTCTCCCTGGAGGGAGGATTCAGTCACCACCACCTTTACTTGTACTCGCCCTGGAGTCTCCAGGGTCTTCTGCCCACATGGGATGCATCACCAGGGCGAGCCCCATCCTGGCTGCTGTGTGCCTCCCACCCCCGGGGTCCTGACAGCGTCAGGCTGCGCATTGGCCATGCCTTCCCCAGTCCCGGTCTCACCCGGCAGCACGACACCCCCAAGTCCCTCTGCAGTGCACTTGCCTGTAGCCTTAGACAAGCCCTGAAGCCCTTGGGCCTCAGTTTCCCCACCTGCAGGACAGAGGAACCAGGGGAATCAGCCCCATTCAAAGTTCAGCCTGCCTCTACCAGCACATGGGATGTGGGCTGTGGGGTCTGCCGGGCTGGGGAAAGGTTAGGGAGCAGGTAAGAGATGGGCGTCTGTGCCAGAAAGGGCTCTCGGCAGGGGATGGGGTTGGGCGGGGCAGGGACTATGGTGCCAAAGCCCAAGCCAGCTCCGGGTGAATCGAGGTGCTGCTGATGGAGTGGCAGTTGGAGGGTGACCTGGCCTGTGGGGCTGGACCGGGCATCCAGACCTTGCTGTCCCCAGGAGCTTTGTGAAGCCACCGGGCAGACGGACAAGCAATCCTCGGCACAACGGTGCCTGAGCTTGGAGGAAAAGGACAGGCCGGAGGAAGGAGGGCTGGCTGTCCCTGCAGGTGTCTGGGAGCCCTCCCTGGGGTGGGGCAGGGGGCAGAGCGTTCTGAGGGGAAGACCCCTGTGGGGAGGCCCATGTGGAGCCCACCTCCCAGGAGGGGGGCAGAGTGGCCATGGGGGACAGGGACATGGGAGCCTGCCGGGTGGAGGGAGCTGGGAGCCCGGTGGGAGCTGGCCTGTAGGCTCTGGGGAGGCCATGCTCATGGGCAGCCCCACAGAACGCGTGCAGCCAGTGCCTTGCTGGCGTGGCTGGTTTACACCCCCCGAGCCCATAGCACCGGTGCACCTGCGAAGAGAAGGGGGTCCCGGCCCCACGGAAGGGCTCCAGCAGCACCAGGCGTTTCCCAGGAGTCGGAGCAAGATGCGAACCCATGCCTGGAGGGAGGTGGCATGCCAGCAGACGAGTCCTAACAGGAGGGGACAGGCTGTCTTGGGCCTCGGTCAAGAGCTGGGCCAGGCCACAAGAAGGAAGGTGGACAGGAAGACGGCACCACTCGGAGGTGAGTGTTAGCAGGGGCTGGAAGAGGCTGCACCTTTGTGGGCCGGCCGGACTCGACTCCCCCAGGCCGGACTCGACTCCCCCAGGCCGGCCCCACAGCCGCTGCCCCCGGCCGCGCTCAGCAGCAGCTGCGCACAGCCTCCCGGCTCCCTGCCTGACGCTGGCCCAAGGCTGGCGGCCCGAGCTCAAAGGCGCCATGCGGAGATGGTGCAGGGGACGCCATGGGCGAGGCCGCAGGCTCACCGCTGGCTTCTGCATCTGGCCAGGCACATGGTCACTCAGGCCTGAGATCCAAGAGTCAGGAAGGAGACCCCAGACCAGTGTCCCTGGATAATCTGGACCAAATCTAGTGGCAAGGAGTGAGCGGAAGCCCGCACAGCAGAGGTGTGAGGTCCCTGCTCTGTCCCCTCCCTTCGCTGGGCCCCCTGATGCCACTCACCTGTCCCGTGCTGCTGTGTGTGGGGGCCGAGCAACAGCCATCTGCGCAGGGTGCTCCCCGATACCCATGCTTACCTGCGGGCCATGCCACCACGGCCTTTCCCAATAAGCGTGGTGAGACGGGACCGTCGACAGGCCATCCGGAGCAGAGACACGGCCTCTGGCGGCCAGGAGGGGTCCTGAGAGCAGCCTGCGGTTCTGGGCGCAGCCCCTTTTCAACAAACTAAATCCAAGGTGCATTCTCTCTCCTTCCCAGACCCCCGTTCCACCCAGTTCAAGGTCAGCACAGACACTTGAGACACCGTCATCACAGAGGCGGAGGCGGTGCGTCTAGTGTGTTCAGTGCGCTGGGGCTCTGTGATCTCTGACGGCACAGGGTCAGGGGCTGGGACACTCCGCGTCCCCTCTCTGCCCTGGTGCAGCCCTTGGCCAGGCTCGGATGCTCCCAGGCACGGCTGAGGGTGGCGACCCCAAAGATGGGGGCTTTGAAAGGGGAGAAGCCTTCAAGAGGCGGTAACACCATCCCCAAGCCCCCTGGGGAGACGGCTGCTCGCTCTCTGTGTGTCTCCTGAGGGAGGCACCACAGCCTGCTGCTGGGTCCCAGGAGAGGGACAGGGCCTCACTGATGTGGGGCCTGGTGGCTCTGAGGACCACCCACAGTGGGACAGGGTCTTGGAAGGCTTGACCCAGCCCAAAGTGCAAGGCTGTCAGTACACCTGTGTGCAGGGTGTGTGGCCTCTTCATTCCATGACCAAACCGATGTGCAGCCAACAGCTCTTTCCCCGGCCCTGTGGAAGCTGGTTCCAGAATGTTCTAGAATGCTCCATGTCTGGGTCAGGACTTTTCTTCCATCCACCTCACCCCTGACTGGAGACTCTACGGAGCCAGTAAGGTAGACAGTGTGGTTAGGGGTGGTCATCCACTGCTCTGCCCTCTTCAGCAAGGGTCTCGGCTGAGGTGAGTAAGCTGCGAGCCCAGACCTGAGCTGTCCCACACATCTGATGGCATCACAAAGGCACGGTCACCTGTGGAGGCTGCACGAGAAAGGAGGATGACAGCCAAAGCCTGTGAAGCCATGAAAGCCCTTGTCCCAAGAAAAACGGTCCAAATCATGGTACAGAAGACCTCTCGAGGGAGAATATTGAACAATTCTAGAAAGAGAACTGCCATGAAGAGAACATTCTAGAAATACTTGCCCACACTAGGTTTGAATTTGAGTACAGCAAAGAGTGGGCCCGTGGGCTGCGCCCAGGGATACACAGCAGGATCCCTTCCCCTAGTGCAGTCGCATGACCTGCTGAGCGCAGCGACAAGTGTGACAGGGACTCAGCAGTACCTGAGGGACAAAAGGAGAAAAGACGGCCCCCGAAGGCCCACCCGGAGCAGTGAGAGCTCAGAAGGGGGAGGGTCAGGTCCCGCCCAGTCTGCACCCAGACGTCCCCACCACAGGGGGAGGTCCTCCAGGCGGGTGGCCTCTCCAGTGGGGTCAGTTCAGCAGACACAACAGTGAGAGCTCTGCCCGGATGCAGCCTCTACATGGAGGTTTCTGCTCAGAGTCCCTTTTTGGGATTGAAAAGAGCAAAGGGCTGTGCAGGAAGCATCTGAAGAATGTGCGGGGCCCAGGTCGAGCTTGCTCTAGCTGGCCTGGCACCATCTGGCGCTGAGGACTTGTGTGCAGGAGCAGCAGTGTAACCTTCCGTAGTATCGTCATCTGGAAAGATCTCCAAGGTTTCAAGAATTTAACTCTACCAGGAGGCTGTCTTACTCCCCACAGAAACCCATGCACAAGGACTGCAAGCTAAGGCCAGCCCACAGACTCCCTGGCCCGTGGGGCCCCCTCACCTCGTGGGCCGTGGAAGGTGCAGGGTGCCCCGTGTGGCTGTGAGGTGAGCGGGTGGTCAGGGCTCCCTAGCCTGCTCTCTCGGGCTGTCGGCTGATTAAATCCCGAAGATGGCCAGGGCTGGCCTTTCCTTCTCGGGCTCAGATTCAGACCCCCCTCAGAAGGCTCGTGGGGCCGGGGCCGCCCCTGGCTGCAGACCTTTCCCATGGGGCCCAGCACCCTGCGCAGCACAGCACTGCATACCTATCCCCACGCTGCCTGCCAAGAACCACACACGTGCATCCACTCCTGCTCGTAGCCATGGCAATCAAAACAGGCAAAAGCAATACTTTTTGCACAGTATCACATGTTTCTTTATGTTTGGACACTGATATTTTCTCCAGCTGGGTTTTTCCTAATTTAAGTCAACAAACCAATCTGGAAGCAAGCACGTTGCTGGTGTTTGGGAACCAAACAGAATGAGGTGTACAGCAGAAGACTTAAGAAAGCCTCAGAGGTGTGCATGCGCGGTGCTGTGCCCGCTAGTGGGGGGACCCCACGTCTGAGAGACCAAGAAAGAGGGGAGACAAAGTCCCGGCCTCTCTGCTGTGCCCCTGGCCCCCCTCTCCCCCCTTGCCCCAGGGACAGCATGTGGGCAGGAACCACGTGCCCGAGGAAAAGTCGCGCAGAGCGACGCCCAGGACGGCCGGCAGCCAGCAGCCACTGCCGCCCCCGTGGCACCAGAGTTCACCGAAGCTCCTTCTCCCGTCCTCAGACGTGGGGCCCCTGGTCCAGCCAAGCACCGACACCCACACAGGAGCTCTGCTCTCCAGGAACCCAGGAAGGCAGCTCAGAACAGGGTGCTGAGCGTGAGGCTCCATGAAGGTGACCTGCAACGTTGGTGCCACGTCTTCTGTGATCAATCTTAACTCACATCCATGCGGAATCTTCCTCTTGTGGCTTTTTTCTAGGAAAAAACACTGAGACAACTTTAAAGGCTCGTTAATGATGTCCTTTCATCAGGCTGGGCTCTGCGTCCGGCAGCCGCCGCGCTGTCCAGACCCCTGCCCTGCGCGCTGCCCCCCAGCCCGTGGAGCCGGCCGGCTGATGGAGGCCAGACACACTCATCTGTCGGCAGCTGGAGCCGCAGTGTCCACGGACCCTGAGCAGCTGCCCTCAGCTGCTCGCAGGCACGTCGGGACCTGCACTTGCTCCAGGCTCTGGGCCTGCCTTTCAGATGTCACCCCCTTTCCGTCAGACAGACAGACAGATGGGGACTGCATGGCAGGGCTCCGTTTAAATCTCCATGTCTTTCAAACTGATAATGGGCAAAATTGATGTGAATTTCAGTTTCCTGAACACAAACTCTCCAGCAAACGCTGGCGAACGAGAAAGAGGAAACCGTGCACCGGCCGAGGGAGGCTGAACAAAGTCAAATCCCGCCCCGTGACCCCGCTGCCGGCACAGCAGCAAGAAAACTCGCCAACGACATGCTCCGACGCCCAGACATGTGGCGGCTCTCGGACCACGGAGAAAAGGCTTAGTTTCCTGCCTCGTCTTGCAGGACAGTCTTCTGCGTGAAATGAAAATGCTTTCTCCTGCGTGGCCCACATGAAGTCATCGGTCACCCCAGAGTCCTCTGTGTGTGGCATAAACCCCAAACCGCACGAAGATCTTTGGCGAGCTCGGAATTGGATAGCCTTCCCATTGATTCAGCTGTGACGTCCCACCTGCCCCAGCGGTGGCCAAGGCTGGGGCCCATGGTCAGGGCTGCGGATGCCGATGGCAGGAGGCAGGGCCAGCAGCGCCTGCCCGCCCCTGCCGGGCCACAGCAGCAGGACAAGGACAGTGGTAGCAGGTCCTCTGGAGCAGCACACAGACCCCACTGGAGACCCACTAGGTCAAGCCACCATTCAGGCTTTGAAGTAACCCCCTCGGACAGGGTTTTGTTCTCATATTGCAGTTTCGAAGGAAGTTCTGGACGACGGTGTTGCTCATGAAAGGGTTAAATAGCGGTTGTGGTATAAGCACACTCGCACTGGCCACGCCTGGCCACCCGAAAGAGGGCACTTCGCGAGCGTACTGTGCATGAGCACGCTGTGTGTGGAGAGGAGACTTGGACGAATGCATGTCCCCAAAGTCCCAAAGACACTGGGTTAGAAACGGCTTCAGTCTCTCTCGGTTGTTTGGTAAACATCTCTGCTAAGAGGCAAACAAGGATTAAAAGTCCCAGTTAAGTCACTTACAAGGTGAGCCTCCCTGTGTCCTCTGGAACGGGCCCTGCCCGCACCCTTGGTATCCGGAGTTGTGGGCAGCCGACCCCACGGGGTCCGAGGCTCTGCCTTCTGCCACGTTCTCCTCCGGGCCCCGCCCGCACCAGACACCCCAGGGTCTCTTCCCTGGGCATCAGGGCGGCAGACCTCTTCTCTCACTTTGTCCCTCGACGCAGTCAGAGGACACGGTGGATGAGGGTGGACTCGCTCGGGGCTTCTCCACCGGAAAAGGCCCCAGAGAAGAACACAGCCACCCTTTGTAAACCTCCGCTCCTGCATGGCCAAGGGCACCCACGCCGTATGCATGTGGTTCTGCGAAAACCACCTTCATCTCCAGACCTTTCATCGTCTCCGTCTCTGGAAATGGGAGAACTGCAGCACGCACTGGCCCGGCCGCAGCACAGAGCCAGCTGTCCGGCGCCCATGCATCTCCGTGTCTGTGTCCACCGTGCCACGCAGCACGTGGGTGCAAGGGACCCCAGGCTGAGGCTGAAGAACATGGCTCCCTTGTTTCGACATTTCTTTTTATTTGGAAAATACTTTTGTATTTCTTCGTGCCTTTCCTGCTCTGCTTTATTTCCATAAACTGCATGGCAACCTTGAGCAGCAGCGGCTCTAGGCGACTGCACTAGCTTGTCATGTGGGCCCCTGCACAGCCTGTCCTTGGAGCGGTACATGGCCGAGCCTCTGTCAGCATCTATCAGCCCTGTTCTGACAGCGCTGAGGAAGCCTTGGGATACAGAAAACAGGCCGTGGGCCAGTGCTGCACCAAGGGCACGGCCCAAACCAGGTGGTGCCAGGCCACATGGGGCTGCAGGGTCACCTGACTGGACTGATAGGTGGGTCCCTGGCTGCAAGCGGCTGAGCCCCACCAGGGACTTGGCCCTTGAGATGGCCTGCGTGTGGCCATCCCACTCAGGACCCCTCCTTCGAAGCCCCTCCCGGGATCTGGAGATCATGTGGGAGGCACGTGGCGTGTCAGGGACCCACACCTTCCTGGCCCAGGAGGTGGCCTGTGTGCACAGTGTGGGGGCGGCAGGGGAGCCGGGGAGCACCACCCGGGTCTGTCCGCGGCACTGATGGCGCTCTGGGCTCTGGGGGACCAGCACCGAGCTGCTCGCGGAGCCCCCTGCCCCCACTCTCAAATCCATCCTCAGACAGCCGTGGCGAGTGGGGGGTCTCCCAACCGCAGCCTAGTGCACTGCTATGGCGCCCTCTATTGGAAAGCGCTCGGACGAAAGCCACACCCGGCTGGTGAGGCCAGAGCTGCTGCCTTTGAAGAGCGCGGGTTTTCGGATCCATTCAGGGCAGAGCACGACCTCATTTCTTGGTGACCGTCAATTCCTGGAGAAAAGCATTTTCCTTACAGAATTTATAACACAACCACTTTCTCAGTCCCCAAGCGCAAAGTGACCCCAGGCCCCCACTCGTCTTCCCAACACGTCGGAAACCCAGACACAGGCCCCTGGGCTCGCACGCGGAGATGCCGGGAGAGCGTGCTCACGGCTGTCGGGCTTGCCGAGGGGCTCCATGAAGAGAGGCGGCTCCGGGGTCGATCTGGAAAACAGACCTCCAGCAGCCACAGAGGGTGCTGGACGGCGGGCTCCAAGACGGCGGGGGGGGGGGGGGGGGGGGGGGGGTGCGAAATTGGAAGATCATGGAGTAATGGTCCTACCGCTTTACTTTTGAGGGGGAAACCCAGAATGTGGTTGACGTAATAAAGGGATACAACAAACTGCAAATTGGTGAGAAAAGCCTAAAGTCTGTTCACATCAGGCACCTGTTCTTCTCTGGCATTAAGGTAACACAGAATATAAAATACGCCCAAACGGGGCGCGCCACAGGCTGTATGTTTACGCGAGCTTTCGGTGACACATGCAGAGCACCTGGGCTTCCCTGCTGGGGTTTACATCACCACAGGCCCCTGACAAAAATACAGCTCCCTCCTGCACAGGGGGGTCCATCCATCATACGCTCTATTTTATTTATCCACACGCTTCTCAGGTACAGCTAATTATAAAGCGAAAATGACAACACGATACTGAAGCATCGGGCAGTGGCACTTGGTGGATGGTGGGAACACCCTGTGCTGCTGCTAGGGACAGGAGCAGACGCCCCTTCCTGTGTGACCTCTGACTTCTAGGCTCGATCAGCACCCTCCACTTGTAGCGCACGAAGGTCAGCAGTGGCAGGAGGGCTGGGGCCCGGAGCAAGATGCACCCCCTTGGGAAGGAACCACTTCAACCAAATTCATCTCAAGGAGCTATTTCTTCTCCCAAGTCACTTTGGTAAGTGGTTCTTTTCCATTGAACCGATACAACCCACTGTGTGCACCTCCTGCACCAGCTTTCTGGCGGCGAGAAGATGGCTAGGAAATCCCCACCAGCACTGGCTTTGGCGGCCGGGCCTCCCTCAGGAAGGTGTGTGTGGGAGACACTGTCCCCCAGGAGCCTCAATGGCTGAGCAGAGAGGGGAGCTGGGGAGGCCAGGCCCCTGGTGGGCGCTGGATGCCCTACCTGCCTGGACAGGGGCCCTCGCACTTGCCAGGCCCCCCACTTTCTCATTAGAAATGGAACAACGGTGGTGGGAGAGAAACAAACTATGCACAACGGCCAGCCTTCCAAACTCGCTCTGCCGTAAAACACAGAAACAAGAAAAGGACACACACCACGTCCTCCAGGACACATCCAGCTCTTTTTAATACCACACAGCCCACCTCCAACTCGCTAGGACTTTTGGGTCACTCAAGTGTTTACCTCCTCCCTCAAGTGCTCAGTCCGGCCAGCAGGCTAGGGGCAGGAGGTGCCGCCCATGCAGGAGCCTCCCAGGAAGGCCGGCTTCCCTACCGGACAACCTTCATGGGCGAGAAGCCATTCCTTCGTGGCCCGGCCTGTGGAGTAGTTGCCCACGTCTCCACTGCTGCAGATCACCCTGTGGCACGGGATGAGGACGGGCAGCTGCAAAACAGTGAGGTGGGCCGTCAGTCTGGTGAGGTCTCTCGGGGTCAAGAGCAAGGCCCCTGACCACAAGTGACCTAGCAGGGGCTCAGCCAGGTGCAGACCCCCCAGCTGGCCGTCTTGGCGCTGTGCACTCATTGGTCTCTGCCAACGGAGGGGAGGGGGTGTCGTATCTCAGAACGAGCCAAGGATGGACACGAGGCACCAAGGCAAATGTATGGCATTTTCCAGAGAATCCCTTTATACCAAGATTCGGAAAGAGAAAACTGCCTTTGGTTAAGTAATTTACAATGTATGGCTACAAAATTCAAAATCACATTTCCAAGTTATGGGGTGGCAGGTAAAATCAGCAAACATTTCGCGAAGTGACAGGAACCTTCAGGGAAGAGAGCACTCATGCAAGGCAGTGGCAAAATGTGGCCAACTGGTACAGTCCCCAACTGCTTTTATAAATAAAGTTTTATTGGAACACAGCACATTTGCTTTTGCAAAGCATAAGATATTTGCTATCACGCCCTTTATAGGAGAGGTTTGCCGGCCTGCTTCCTGCTCCATATTGCACTGGGAGTGTCTCCCTCCCTCCGTCCAGGGACACTTGGAAGTCTGAGAAACTCTGGTCCTCATCTGTTCACGTTGAGCAGCCGCTGCCACCATCTGGCCCCTGGACACCTGCTCTGGGACGGGCTGGCCAGCAGCATCCCTGAGACTCCAGACCCAGGGCCGTGCCCACCCTCAGCCTCCCGAGGGCCCTGGGGCCTCCTGTGCGTCCGCCTCTGGAGACAAGCTGAGCATCAGGTGCTTAATCAACAGAATGCCTTCACTAAAAGCAAGGCCACCTTACGATGAAAACCCAATACAATACAAGGAGAAGCCAACCAATGGTTCAAAGGACCCACTGCCAGGACCGGGGCAGTGACGGCTGTCTGGATGGCACTGGGACACACCAGGAAACAGAGGTGCGGGCTGGGCTCTGGGCACCAGGGCCTTCACCAAACCCTGTCAACCCACCTCACCAGCAGCTCGAGGCATGGCAACAGCAGTCCCGGGGTGGGGGGCCCACACTGCAGGACAGGACCCTCCCCCGGTGCCTGCCAGTCATTCTGCCCTTGTCTGGAGCCGGCCTAGTGCAGACCCATGAGTGTCTGGTCCTCCACATCTCAAACTGGATGCCAGAGCTCAAAGGTGCTGAATTTGAGTTTGGGTCATGGTCACATGGGTGGCTCATTATTCCCACAGCCAACAACTCCACCTAACACATCCCCTATAGTCAACTCTGCCAGGGGAGACCTCTGTCCTCTCTGAGGTGGGGGGGGGTGGACTCCTTTTCAGCAGCAGTCCCCGGGGGAGCCTGGGTCGTCCCACCACTGGCCTGGCTGTACTGACAGGAGCTCCAGGGATGTCTGCCACAGGCCTGCTCTGTCTGTCCTCGGGATGTAGTCCACTGTGAAGGTGGGCACAGTGAGCCTCGCCCTTGCTTTTGATTTCCATGAGGTGGGACACCCACTGAAGGAGGGACATGTCGCCCCACCCTTTACCCCCAGTCAGAGGGGAGAAGGACTTACGGACCAGCCATCCTGGGAGGAAGGCGTGAGAACGCCCAGCTCAGGCCCACGTGGGGTCCCGCAGGGGGGCCAGTCTGCCCCTCGACACAGAGGCTGTCAGCACCTGCCCCCGCTGGGCTGGTAACAGGGCAGGGGGGCTCATTCCAGCCAGAATTCTCTGGAAGCCCACCGTGGCCACAGCATCTCTCTAGTTGAGCTTTTATTCGAATAAAGCTGATACCCTGTTGGCCTCTATTCATTGCTCAGCTGGCCCAGAACACAGAAGGGAAAGAAAGGGACGGGACTTACGGCCCCTTAACGCCAGACTGGACAGGAGCCTGTCTCCGGTGGATGACCTCCCCTCATGGGCAGCCAGTGGGCACCGTGAAGAGCACGCCAACCTCAGGGGGACACTGTGGCCCCACTGCAGGGCGCCAGGGGTGGATGGTCATTTTTCTTGAAGACCCCAACAAGCAGTGACTCAGAAGCCAAGACTCAGGACAGAGCGTGTGGTCGGCTCTCAGCAGAGCTCAACCCTGTCAGGAGAGGGTGTGCCCGGGGGCCCGGGGAGAACAGCCCTCATTCCTAAGCAGTTGCTTCTTGACTGGGGTGCAGGGACATGGGTGGTCAGTCACAGAAACCCCAGGCCATGCTGGGGTGACAGTTCTCGTTGTGCGGGTCACAGCAGCTGCTCCACGAAGCACAGCCAGCAAGCATAGCTACAGGAAGCGACCCAGCTCTGGGGACAGACCCTTGGTGGACCTCACCCTGGAAGGGATTGGACAGGTGCCCAGGGATGGCTCAGCTCCCATCCTGCCTCATCTCCGGCACCCCAGACGTGCCCTCCGCGGCCCCTCTCAGTGCACTCTCGTGCGGCTGTCGTGCTCTGAATGTCCTGAGGGCCCCGAAGGGTCAGAGTTACTCAGAATCCCTCTACGAAGTCTGTGGCTCAACAGAGAGAAGATTCCCCTCCCTTGCCCCCAAGTTCCACCTCCCCTGAATGGGACAAAGTCACCAGCCACCAGCCAGCTGAGTTTCTAGAAAAGTGGCTGAACACTGGGGTCTTTTCTCATGGCATCTGGCCACCCTGTGGCTATACAGACCCACCGCCTAGAGTGCCCCCTGTGGGCCCCGAGCCGCACCTGTCCCTGGGCAGATGGCACGGTCCCCAGCCCCAGCACTCAATAACGCCTCCAGGGAGAGTGTGCCCTATGCGTGCTGTGGCGTGTCACACGTCCTCCAACAAGCCCCAGGCCAGGCGTGGTGAGCCTTGGTTTACATTTCCTGCCCAAGTTCCCACAGCAGTCTAGAGGCAAGGAGGGGAGTCCAGCCCAGCGGGGGCGGGACCCAGCGCCTGTGTGTCACCTCTCCACCAGCTGCCCAAGGGGGATCACTGACGTGGCCTGGGTACCAGCCAGCCCCGTGGGTGACCTGGCTTGGATGCTGAAAACCGAACTTCCCTGACATCACAAACCGGCCCCTCATCTGTCTGCAATTTTGGGCTGCCGTGGAACGCGTGTGGTCTCAGGGGGTCTGAGGACGGGCTGCGGGGTCAGGGGGCTGGGGGAGATCGGCTTCCTGTCTGTGCCGCTTTGCATGCCGAGAAAGCCCCCGCTGCCTCCCCGTCCTGCAAGCTGCTCGCCATCCCCATCACCTCGGGAAGAGAAACAGAACATTTCAAGTCTGGACGGCTGACTCTGATTGAGGGTTTTTATCAAATACAGGAGTCACATTAATAACTGCTCCGAGGACATGATAACCTAAAACTCAAGTTTTGACCAAGAAAGATGTAGAGCCTAAATTCAAGTTAGTTTCACAGACATTAGGTATCGATTCAATTTCCTACCCGACGGCTGACTTCACCAGCGGGCTCGGGGTCCGCCCTGGCTCCGTGTGTCACGCGGGCCACAGCACTGCCCCGGGAAGGGCGGTGACGGCGACAGCCCTGGCTGCATCTCGTGCGCACACTGCCGGACGGCAGGGGACTTGCCAAAGACCCACGGAATTTACACGAGAAGCGGGGAGCACCGCTGTTTGTGTTAACTCTGGTGGCGGGGCTCAGATGACTAAAATAACGAAGGCTGCCAAAATGCATCTGTGCCCTACGGACATTTCAAGGGCTCCGTACCCTCTCCACCCTCTCCTTGAAAGCCTGTGCTGCATAAAATGTAATTTTTATCAATAACCAAGCAGCTCATGATATCACAGCTGCACTGAAATCTTCATGCTGTGAAATCTAATTCATCCAGTACGTGAATCCATCACTTACACAGACCCTTTTCTCAAATGCTATAAAACTTCCAAACCCATAGATTTGTCTCCAACAAAAATAACACGAAGGGGCCTTTCAATCAATAATGGAATCCCTCTGATTCTGGTGCTGGCTGAATATTTTTTCCAACTTCGCCTTTGTTCTTGTGGTAGCAGCCCACAAGGGAGAGGGCTTGTTTTCACTCGCGGCCTCATCAATACCTAAATCCTGGTGAACAAGTGACACCGGGAAGCTGTAATCAATAGCTCCCTGTGCGTTTTTTTCTTCTGGTCAAATGGTTCAGCCCCACTGACAGCCCTGACACTTAGAACATGACGCTAAATCTTTATCAACAGCCATCTGGGTGACTGGCAGAACAAGACTCGGGGGGTCATTAACGCTCGTGGCAATCTGTGAATAAACTAACTCCTCAGGAATGCGTTTGTTTAGAAAAAAGTGGGGAAACTCTCTGTGCAATGTATTGATCGCCTCTGAACTGCATTTAGCCAACTCTGTCTGAGGATGAGGGGAAGGGTGCTCTCGTGGGGGAGGGGCCTCCTGTCTCAACCATGCTGAGGTGGGCCATCCTCCCAGGTGAGTAGGCGGGAGGGCACACCTTCCAGAAGGCTGCCAACCCGTCTTACCTGGCCTAGTGAGTCCTCTGTGGAAAACTTGGAAAAATCGAGTGCTTAGGACGGGCCCAGCCCCCCTCACTCCCACAGCACAAGCACCCCTTCCTCTGGCGGGAAGAGAAGCCCACGCCAATAGCAAGTGCTGTAATATGGGCCAGCCACCTAAGGAATTAATGCACAATGAGCTTCATGGTGTTTCGCAACATTCCAAACCCATTTTTTACTCTCCTTCCCGAAAGGTACAATTGCTCTATTCAGCCTAAAGAGAGAGAGATCTTCAGTGAGGAGGTCTCGACGATGCTCTGTCAGTGCTGGAGCTGGTGCGCAGGGCTCCGTGGCCAGGCCTCCTGCTGCCAGCACCAAGTCACGGTGGCGTCTGTCGTGGCAGGTTCCTGGGTCACCTCTTGGGTGCCCCCAGCCCATTCTAAGGAGGTTTTAAATCAACTTTAAGGGAACCCTGTGAGGACGGCAGGGCTCGCCAAGAGGAGGGATCAGGTGCCTGCAGTGTTCCTGCCCGATGTCGTCACTGCCGTTCCCGACCTGGGCACGAGGCGGGACGTCAATATGGGGACTTTATGGACATTAGAGTTTTAAGCCTTGGGTGATCCTATTTTATAAACTTCAGTGACTAAGGCCATAGTAGGAAAAGAAACGTTCATCGAGATTAATAGTAGGAGAAGAGAGCCATGCTGTTTGCAGAAAAATAAATGTTTCTGAATATTGCCACGAGCGTGACCGCTCAACAGTGACGGCGTGGCCTCTCCGGAGAGTGAGAAACTGCTGTCATCACACGGAGGTCAGGTGCGGGGCTCCTGATACGCCCGCGTCCTTCAGCGACGCTTGTTCTGGGAGCAAGGACGGGGGGCAGCCACGCCCAAGGGGAGCGACATGGGCACCCACCTGCTGGCGTCACATGGTGGGAATCAAATCAAACCTCTGTCTGAGGGAGTGACTGACTCTACGCACGGGGCACGGAGAGTAGAAACGGGCCCACAGCATGGACGAAGATCTGGGACAAAGGGAGGATGACCACAGGACCCCTCGACTGCAGGGGAGCAGGACAGGCAGAGCCCCGCCAGCTTCCAATGTCCTCCCAAGGCGCTAAACAGAGCCAGGTGTCCTGGCAGTCTTCCTGGCCACAGCCGTGCTTGACTGCTCAACATGGAGTCACAGCCTGGGAGGACACGGTGGCCCTCCCAAGAACACGTGGACCAAAGTTTAGCAGGAAGTGTAAAAAGTCATGCTCATAAGCCTGATTCAGAATCACCCTGCGTGGAGGGTGTGGGCTCTGAGGACGCAGCTGGGGACACGGCAAGGAGAACACAAAAGCACGCTCACTGGCCTCAAGGACTCTGCCCTGCCCGTGGAGAGGCGGGGTGGGCCTGGCGTCCCCGTCCCTTGCTGCTATTACAATTGGGGGTAGTTTAAGGTGGCAGAGAGCTCTTCTCCAGGTCACTGAGACAGTGTGAGCCACTCTGATCCTACATGAGCTGCTTCTTAAACCAAACGAGGCAGTTCTGTGCACAAAGAGGGGTAATCGCCATCTCTTAGAGATGCTGGGCTCTGCCCAAGGGCAGCCGGGGCCGGTGGCAAGTGCGGCGGGGGCGTGCAAACGCCCACCTCGCCCCAGTGAACAGGGATGAAAATAATTTTGAGAACACAGAGTAAAGCTACATAGCAATTTTCGAAGAAGGGAGGTCTGTCTGATGTAGTAATTTCCCATCCCAGGACGTGCCAGTTCTATTTCCTCATCCTGACAGGACGGCACGCTTCCATCATGTTGGAGACTTTCCCACCGCTCCAGGGAGAAACTGTTTCGAACGTGCTAGCAGGCCCTTGCCAGGCTCTGGACAGGCTAATAAGAAAGAATGTTCCAGGTCTCACTCGGATGTACAGGGTCATCCTCCAGCAGACCTGGCTTTGTGGATGGGGGTGCCACGGCCTCCTTCCCAAGTCCAGTGGACTTCCTTCTTGAGACAGTACGCCCTATGGCCCGAGTGTGGGTGCGATGGGGACAAAGGTGTCCTCTATCCTCTGGGGTATGACAGGCGTGTGGCCACCCCACACAAGCCATCCTCTGGGGAGCTCGGCAAGGCCTGGAGGGGCTCCCCCTTCCAGCAAAACCTGACTACAGACGCACAAGAGCCCGGGAGCGGGGACAAGGACACCAGAGGGTTGGGGGCGGAGCCACCCCCGGGGAAGACACGCCCGAATGAATCATCCCGGTTGACAAGGTGCATGTCCTGGGGTCCTTCCTCATGTGGGAGATCTCCTCCCTCCCTGAGTGTCAGGCCTCCAGTGAGTGACTGGACCCTGTAAGAGAACGCGATGCTAGGGCTGCGTCTGGACCCCAGCGGGCGCCTCCTTCTAGAACGATGCTCCAAATGGGCAGCCTTAGATAGTCATCTGGCCCTTGGAAGAGCGTCGGGCACACTAGGCACCGCATACACCTGTCACTGAACGAACCGACAAATGTCCGCTCACCGCGGGCTCCAGGCTTCCTCCTCCTGTGGTCACAACACGCATGGACGTGGGCGCCGTCATGGGAAAGCTTCCTTCCCACCGTCACCAAAAACGGGGAGCAGGGGTGCAGACCCAGCAGGGGCCACCACACCTCTTCAGGGGCCCCACACAAACGCCTCCTTCCCCCGTCCCGACGTGGCAGGGCGCAGGCCGCCTCAGAGACACGTGCACACCCCAGGGCCCTGGCCCCGCCCCCCTGCGGCTGCCGCGCATGCGGACAGGGACTTACAGGATTGGCCCTCATGGCTCCGCCCACGGCCCGCGCTGCTCCGGGCTTGCCCGCCAGGGCTGCCAGCTGCTGGTAAGAAACCACTTCTCCGAGTCTGACAACCTTCAGCAGCTTCCACAGCACCTGTCTGGTGAACGAGTCTGAAAGGCAGAACGCAGAAGGACGTTACGACGCAGAAGGACGTTACGTGGATGAGCGGCTCCCGCGGCTCCAGCGTAGAAAGCTGCCGGTCCCGCGACAGACCACGTGTCAGCGCAAACAGAGGTGCTACAGTGAAAACGCGGCTGCCACACAAGGTCCTGTCACTATGTGGCCTGGCCACTCCGCACCCCCCTCCCCCCCGCACCGTGCACCCCAGGGCTGCAACTCCCCCCTGGCCACCAACACTGTCCCATCGCGCGATGCTCTTGCAGGACTGGGGCGTGCCCACATCTCGTGAGCACAGGAGGCCCTGCCTGCCTACAGACTCCGAGCCTCTTGTACTGCTGGTTCACTGCCACCTTCAACTGGGACACACAGGAGAAGGAGCCCTGGGCCGGGCTGGGACTTTATGCTAGGCGTCTGCATCCAGCAGCGCGCAGGCTCAGAGTGCCAAACGCCACGTACACGGGGCTGGCAGTGACCTTGGCTATAGGCATCCGTAATGAACAAGGTGCAAAAATAAAATAATTTTATTCCCATTTTAATTGACCACATCAAACTGCATTTGCTCCGCATGCTGCTGCGGGAGTGAACAGGTGAATGCACGAGAACCTGCTCTCCCTCGCCTCCAGCTTTGTGAAGGAGGCAGGTCTGAATCGATACCTATTGTCTCTGCAAAGGGAGCACACGGCTCAGGAGCACTGGACACGGAGCTGTGTCCCCCACGGTGGGGGCAGCAAGCCCCCCGGGGGCGGGAGTTCCCGATGGCAACAACAAAGGGATGGCTCCGCGGGCGGCAGCCGTGTTCCAGAGAGTGTCCCTAACAGCACTAATTACACCCGGTGCCAGGCTGGCAAAGTGCGATTTGGTTCTTAAAGGAAACACACCCTTACATGCGTGTTAAATAATAAAAATCACTTCTTAACTGAAGGGAATGATAATCACTTCACTGGGAAAAAAATCTGTTTAGTCTTTATTATAACATTAAGCAAATTAAACATCAGCATAATCCAGGTGATACTAGAACAGGGTCATCAAAGAAATTAACTTTGTTGTTCATTAATTTACATGGATTAGTAGAGGGCAAAAAGATAGCAAATGTGCTCTAGTTTTTTATGATATAATTTCAAACTGTACACCATTTGTGGCAGGAGGGTGACTTTGGGGTTAATCAGACTGATTTGTCCTTTTAATTGCTTTCTATTCAAAGAAAATTCATTAGATAATGTTCTCTTCAAAATTCATGAATCAATTTAACTGAAGAAACCACATTAACAGCTTTGGGTTCATTAGCGCACGCGGCTGTGTTGCTGGCTGATTGCTCGCCGGGCTTCCTTGGGCAAACACACTCTGTTTACTGTGATTTCTTCAGAAAGGGGTTTGAAATCAAATTGTTCATCAGTACCATTGTTGCTGTTATGCCTCACTTAAAAACAAACAAACAAAAACACACCAAAAAAAACCCCCACAAAAACAAAAAGAGGAAGAAGAAAGAGGAGGCGGGCCGCCGGGTGATAACTCGGGGAGAAAGCGGTGTTGGGGACGAGGGTCTTAGAAAAGAAACTGCGTAAAAGCAGGGCATCGTGGAGACAGCGAGGAGCGGAGGCCCGTCTCCAGCCTCCCTCGTACGGCACACCCGCCGCCCAGGTCTTCCAGGCGAGGAACCCAGAACTTTCCCAAAGCTGTAGGACCGCAAGGAGAGGTGCACGTGGGAGCTTGCCGGGGACAGGGCAGCTCCGAGCGCCACATCACGGAGCGCCTGCCTTTCCAGGTACAAAGTGCGGAACGATAAGACAGTCACACGTCCGCATGTGAGCAGAGAGTTTATCAGATTCAGCTCTGCTGTCAAGTTTTCATGGGAAATAATTTCTCACCTCGTACACACCAGGCTGCATATTAGGAAAAATGGCTCAAATGATGCAATATTTAGCAATCAAGCACATCGTGTTATAAATGTATCTGAAAACCCAATTTCACCCTGTAGGGAGCAAATGCATTAATTAGTTGGAGCGGCGCTCAGCAACAGTGCCTTTGACCCCAGCCCGTGCAAAATCAGACCGTGAAACTGCTCTCCTTTCGAGGAGGGGCCGGCACTGTCAGTTGTTAAATATTCTAAAATGTAGTGAAACCTGCTCATAAAAATTAGCACACGCGGATGCGGGAAATACATTTTCTGGAGGGGGACGTGTCCACTGAGTCCTCAGCAGCTGGACCACCATTTCAGGTGGCTCAAAGGGCAGCCATCAGATGATCGTCCTTCCCCCTCCCGTCTCGGTCTCTCCGGGGAGCGGGCTCGACCCCAGAGCTGTGCGGAGTGGCCTCTGCCAGCCATGTTCTGGATGTCCTTTCCCTCGCCCTCTCCTCCCTAGCCTTTCTCCTGCCTCTTGTGGGGCCTGGGTGCACGCGTTCGGCTATGCGGCCACGGCAGGCTCTGCTGGAGGCTGGCTTGCTGCCCCGCGCTCCGGTCCCTTCAAGACACAGCCGTTTTCATTTCTCTGTGGGTGGCCACGTGAATGAACATGCCCACCCATCCAAGCCTCTTTCTACATTCTCTCCAGCTGGACTGTAGGTCATCAGCCTCCTGGGGCTCATGACGGGGTCACCAAGGGCCAGAGAAGATAGATGTCATTCTATGTCACAGATGCCAGACTTTTATGTGTGAGCTCTCTTCATGCCACTTGTGGGAGTGGAGATCAGGGCAGCCTTCACTGGTGGGCTTGGGCTGGCACAGCCACGTGGTTCTGACAAGGGGGCCTGCGCAGATGCCGTGGTCCCCATGTACGACAGGAGCAAGGGACCAGGGGCCAAGGCAGACATCGGGGTCCAGTCCTTCCTCTGGGCCTCTGCCTCTTCCCCAGTGATAGACACCATCACGAGAGCTCCATGGACATTCACGTCCTGCCACGCACCACGTGCTGCTGCGCTCGGGCACAGCTGCTCAACGGCAGGCTGGGCCTGGAGACCAGGTCTCTCTCAGACCATGGCTGAGACTCAGCCTTCTCTTCCCCGGTGAGCAAGAGGACCATGCTTTGGAATTCGTAGGGTAGCATCATTATTTCAAGGTGACTTTTTGCAGGGTGCAGGTTCCCGAGGAAGGGCCGTCCTTCAGCTGCCCAGGCGTCAGGCTCTCCGCCACGGGCCGCTGCTAGATGGCACACGCAGGGGCAGACACACGGTGTGCGCCCACAGCTTAAGTATGCAAGTTTTGTCTCTCTCCCCCTGAGAAGGGAGGAATCGCTCACTTTCTGGTATTATCTCTGAACTCTCGCACCTCGGCCCCCAAACAGTCCCGAGGCCCATGTCCCTTTCTGCTGGGAGCAGCTGTGGCTCCCAGGTGAGCAGGCCCCAGCTGCCCTCCTCCTCTTTGTCTTCTCAGTGCTTGGCTCTGGACGCTGGTGCAGCCTCAGGAGGTGTGTGGGTGAGGAGGGTTACGTAAAGGCAGATGAGGAGCAGGGGCCAAACAGGATCCTTCAGAACTAGAAAGGAGCAGGGAAGACAGTGGAGAAAGAGAAGTTTGGGAAAGCAGGCTGATAAGGTGTTTGTAAATTCCTGGATTCTCTCCTGACTTGTGGATGTGTTGATCGGACTCTGCATCAGACTCGGAGAATGGCCGTAAGGGTTCAGACTGGCCACGGATTTGCAGGACGGCACACCTGCACAGGACCATCGAGTCTGAACAATGAAATGGACCTGGAAACCACCACCTGAGAAACATGGTCAGAACTTTGGAGCCAAATCCATCCAGGTTGAGTGCCTCCTAAAAATAAACAGCAGTGCTATACACTGGATTCACACGAGACTCGGAGTCTCAGAACCTAACGTTCAAAATGATCAGGAGACAACCCAAAATGCCTTGGCCAGCAGAGATCAGAAAACCCTCAACTCATCTTGGAAAAGATAATTAACAAATATCAAGGCCAAGATACCACAGAAGTTGGAATCATGTGACAACATTTTGTCCCTGGCATCTTGAGAATTAGTTGACAAAATGGTAAGATACTTAATGTGTATGATGTGAGAATTTCATATATATCGTCTGGTAACTTTGAAGGGCCTACAATAAAAATGCTGTAAGATGAGAAAATACCATTTGAAAGAAATGAAAAGATACAGAGTTTCAAAGAAATACAAGCTTTAAAGCAGCAAGTGGAAATTTAGTGCAGAAACATACAAAACATAAAGACTACATGGTCTCAATAGCAAAATGGAGATGCTGGAGGAAACAGTCAATAAACTCAAGTCAACAGAAATGATCTGATCTGAGAAACAGAGAAAAACACGTTAAACAACAAAAAACCAGAAAGGTGACGCATAGGACAAAGCCAAACAGTCTAACGGTCGTGTTACTGGAATTCCAGAGGAAGAGGAAAAAGAGCACAGTGCAGAAAAAATTCGAATCAGTAACAGATAAAACTTTTCCAATCTGGCCAAAGACACACAATGACAGGTGGAAAGCTAATAAACCACGAACAGGACAAGCCCAGAGGCATCTACTACCATATGTATCATGATGACGCTGGTGGAGTCTAAAGAAAATCTCAGAAACAACCAGAGAAAAATCATGTGTTATTTCAAAGGGACCGAGGGTTTGAATGCCGGTAGAAGTCTCATCAGAAGCATGGAGGTCAGAGGACATGAAATAGCGATTTGCTAAAGTGCTCGAAGACAAAAAAGAAATTCACAATTCTATATCCAGTTTAAAAAAAAACTCTTCAGAAATAAAGCTAAAATTAAGACACATTCGGATAGAAAGAGAGGTGCTGCCAGTAGATGTGAGCCAGAAGAATCGCTGAAGGAAGGTCTTAGCAAGAAGGGACAGGAGACTGGAGGGGACAGCCTGGGAGCTTAGCAGAGAAGGCAGAACAGAAGGAAGGGGAGTCACCTGGCTACATATCACGGACTGCTCTTCTGCTGAGTTCCTTAAAACAAGAGGCAGACTGCGGCAGACTGCTCTGGAAGTTAGGTATGCAGGTATTATAATTCCTATAAAGAGATAATATAGTCAAAAACCTAACAGATAAACAAAAGCTAAAAACCAGGAAGTTAAAACAGCCTCAAAGAAGGGAAGGGGAAAGATGAATGAAAAACAGAGAAGACAGAAGACAACTAATTATGTAACAATAAAGTAGTAAGAAAATAAATGAAATGTTTAGATATTCTATCATATTAATAATTACAGTAAGTTTAAATGGCCTTTATTCACCAATGAAAAATAAGTGTGTCAGATGGACTGAAAAAATAACCCAAGTATATGTTGTTTACAAGAAATTCACTTCAAAAAAGAGATAGAGAGGAGTTAAAACTAAAAGGCTGGAAACAGTACACCATATAAACAGTAATCTAAGAAAAGTTACTATCGGACAAAGTAGACTGAGGAGCACATCTTTCAGGGGTAAAAAGCAAGAATACTGCACAGTGCTCACAACAAGGACACAGCAACCCGAAACCTCCAGGCCCCTGACATCCCGTC
>NC_043701.1:183891495-183919804 GCF_006229205.1 Suricata suricatta | reverse complement strand
CCCGCCCAGAACCTCCAGGCCCCTGACATCCCAGCCCAGAACGTCCAGGCCCCTGACATCCCAGCCCAGAACCTCCAGGCCCCTGACATCCCAGCCCAGAACCTCCAGGCCCCTGACATCCCAGCCCAGAACCTCCAGGCCCCTAACAAGAGAGTCTCAAATAAAGCAAAAACTGACCAAACTGAAAGAAGAATTAGACACACAATCACACTTGGAGACCTCACTTCTCTCTCAGTAACTAACAGAAGGAGTCAACAGAAAATCAAGACACCGAAATGGAAAACACCAGGAGTCAAGTGGTTTCAACTGATATTTACGTAACACTCTACCCAATCACAGCATATATATTCCTTTCAGATGCACACTAGAAACTGACCAAGATACACCATATTCTGGGTCGTAAAACAAACTAACAAATTTGAAATAACTGAAGTCATTTAAGTCCTATCCTCTGATCATAATGGAATTAGACTAGATATTAATAGCAAAAAGATGACTGGACATCTCCAAACATTTGGACTGAAAATAAGGCACTTTTATATAATCCATGGGTCACAAATAAAGTCTAGGGAAATTACAAAAATACATTGAACTGAATGAAAGTGAAAATATAGCAAGTCACAATTTGTAGGATACAGCTGAAACAATATTTAGAGGGAAACGTACAGTATTAAATGCATATTTTACAGAAGGAGGGTCTCAAGTTAATAATCTAAGCTTGCACTTTAATCAGCTTAACGATAACACACAACCCTTGGATCAACTGAAGCTTGCACTTTAAATAAGAAAGAGCAAAATAAAACTAAGGAAGGAAATAATAAAGTAACAGCACAAACTAATAAAATTGAAATAAGGAAAATTACAGAGTAAAAATACATGAAACCAAAACTGTCTTATTTGAAAAGATCAATAAAATTGATAAAGCTTTAGCAAGACTGACTACAAAAAGGAAGTTGTTTGTTATCAACATTAGGCATAGAAAAAGGGATGTCATGACTGACTTCACAGACAGTAACTGGAGAATGAAATATTCCTACAAATAATTCTGTGCACAATATTGAACAACATGGATGAAACAGACCAATGGATTAAAAACTACAAACTACCAAATCACATCCAAGATGACACAGACAAGTGGAACAGTCCTGCAACTACCACAGAACTTTAACTGACAGTTAAAGATCTTCTGAAGTCACCAGGGCCAGATATTTTCACCATTAAATGCTATCAAACATTTAAAGAAGAAATACATCAACTCAGGATAATCTTTCATAGAAAACAGAAGAGAAGGGAACATTTCCCAAAACATTTTATGAGAGTGGAATTACTCCAATATCAAAACCAGAAGAAGTCAAAATCCAGAAAGGTACAGATTAATATTTCTCATTAACTATGCAAAAATTCTCAACAAAGTACTGGCAAATCAAATGCAGCAGTATATGAAACAGTAAGACGGCAAAATTCAGTGAAGTTGGAGGAGTCAAAAGCTGATTTGATATTTGAAAAATGAACCTATATATAGAGCTACAGTAATTAAGATGGCGTATTAATGAAAGACTACATAAATCAGTGGGACAGAATAGAAATGGACCCACACAAATACAGAAGGAAAGGCAATTCGATGGACAAATGACAGTATTTCCAACCAATGGTTCTGGAAAAACTGTAAAGTCACATGCACCAAAAAAAAAAAAAAAAAAAAGGAAGAAAGGATTCTAGATACGGACCAGGCATCTTTTATAAAAACTAATTAAAAATAGATCATAGACCTAACACTAAAAGGGAAAACTATAAAACTTTCAGAAGGTAACACAGGAAAAAAAATCTAAATAATTGTGGATTTAAGGAAAAATTCCAGAGACAGTATGAGCCATGAAAAATAAACAGTTGGACTTATTAAAAGTAATTTCTGCTCTGTGAAAAGTGCTGTTAAGTTACTGAAAAGAAAAGCCATAGGCTCAAAGAACATATGTGCAAAACACATATTTGATAAAGGACTTGTATCCAAATTAAACAAACTGAACAATAGGAAAATAAAACAACCCAATTATAAAATGGCAAAAGGACATCACACCAAAGAAGATACACAGATACAAATAAGCATATAAAGAGATTTTAAAATCAGTTGTCATCAGGGAATTACAAATTAAAACAATAAGGTACAATTATATACCTATTAGAATATCTACACAAACAAACAAACCTCCAAACCCGACAGTACGGGCTGCTGCTGAGAATGTGAGGCATCTGGGGGACTCATTCACTGCTGACAGAAATACAAAACGGTACAGCGACTTAGGAGAGAATTTGGCAGTTTCTTCCAAAACTAAACACAGGCTTATTACTACATGAACCTGAATATTTATTCAACTTATCTGAAAACCTATGGCCACACTAAAACCTACCTGTGAATGTTTATATCAGCTTTATTCACTTATTGATAAAAGCTAGAAGCAACTAAGAGGTCTTTCAATAGATACATGAATAAACTATGGAACATCCATACAATGAAATATTATCCAGTTATACAGAGTGAACCATCAAGCCACAAAATGACACGGAGTTACCTTAATGTGTATTTTCTAAGTGAAAGAAACAAATCTGAAAAAGCTACACACTATATGATCCCAACTATGTGATGTTTTGGAAAAGGAAAAGCAATAGCGACAGAAAACCCTTATATGCAAAATGTATGCAAATTAACAACAACAAAAGCATTTAGAAGACTGGCAGAAGGGGAGCAGACTGGGACAAGAAAATCTAAGTGTGTCACCGCTTAGGAACATATGAAATATCTTACTGAAGTTGGTGGGAAGGAAAACTTGTGACCCAAGCAACTCTGGAAATGAGTCTGTAAGACTGAAAGCAAAATGAATTGCAACTCTACTTGATAAGTTGCTTCCCAAGGAGGTGTGGATTAGACTCCCAGACTGCTGCATGGTATACTGGACTGGACCAATGAACTAAATGGCTGGTGGAAGGTGGGAGCCAGTTATATTAACTTCTCAGTCTATTAAAAGTGAACAAATAATGAGCCATAATGGTGGAAGTCTAATGAAATCATGTATCAACTGAGGAAACACACACACACACACACACACACACACACACACACACACCCCCAAGTTCAATCTTCGTTCATGATAAAAGCTCTCAACCATTTAGGAACCGAAAGTAACATCCTCAATCTGATAAAGGTATTGACCTAAAACAACAACAACAAGAAAAACCGAACCAAACCAAACCAAACAAAACCCCCTAAAACCTCTAGTACTAATGTCACACTTAATTGTGAAAAAAAAAAAAAAAAAAGAATGCATTTCCCTCAAAATTAAGAAAAATGCTAGGGTTCCCACTATTATTCAACATCATAGTACAAGTTCTAGCCACTGCAATAAAGCAAGAAAAATAAAGTCATACATTTTGGAAAAAAAGAAAACTGTCTCTATTTACAGATAACATGATGGTCGATGATAAAGTACCCAGGAATCTACCAAAAAAAAAAAAAAAACCCTTTGAATGAATTTAGCTAGGTTACTAGATAGAAAGTCAACACAGCAAAATCACACTTCTATGTTAGTGATAATAGCTCCAAACAAAAATACTTAGATGTAAACCTAGAATTATATATAAGATCCTTATGTATAAAATGATAAAATGCTGTTAAGAGAAATCAAAGAATACCTAAATAATTTTAGAGACATACTATGCTCATAGATAGGAAGCTTCCTATATATAAGAATTTCAGTTCTCCACAAACTGATCTATACATTTATTTCCATTCCGGTCAAAATCCCAGGGAATTTACTGTGGATACAGACAAGCTGATTCTGAAACTTACATAGAAAGGTAAAGAAACTTGAATACTCAAAATATTTTGATAAAGGGAAGAAAAAACTAGTTGGAGAGCTCACACTAACCGTTTTTTAAGACTTACAATGCTCTATATGAATAAAGGTAATATGAAATTTGTAAAGGGGTAAACACAAAGATTGATGGAACCTGATAGAGATTTTTAAGACGCCCACACAAACGTGTCCAAATGGTTTCTGACTGAGGTATAAAAGCATTTCAATGAAGAAAGGATATTCTCAAAAGTGGTGTTGGAAAACTGCATATCCACATGAAAAACACTGATTCATGATATAAATCTTAGACCTTACAAAAGTTAATTCAAGATAGATCATATCTTTAAATGTAACACTTTAAACTAAAAAAAAATTTGAAAGAAAACTTAGAACATCTTTGTGACTTGAAATTAGGCAAACAATTCTTACTAAGATGTGTCATTAAGAGCACAGTCCATAAATTAAAAAAATACACTGGACTTCATCAAAGTGAAAAAAAATGGTCTGGGAAAGTCAGCAATGAGAGAGTATAACACAAGTTGCAGATTGGGAGAAAATATTTGGAAATAACATACTCAACAAAGAACATATAACCACAATAATATAAAGAACTCTCTATAAAGTTGACAGTATTAAACCACCTAATTAAAAAGTGGGCAAAAGGCTTGAACTGACAGCTCATTTGAACAGTAAATGTTTGAATACGTATTCAATATAACCATAAAGGAAATGTCATTTGAAGCCACAATGAGATGGCATTACAGATCTATTAGAATGGCTATAAAAAATTATAAAAACAAACAAAGGTATAGCTACACCATGGAATATGACAGGTAAAAGGCATAAACTATAGACACATACTACAATTCGGATGGATCTCAAAGGCATTCAGCTGAGTGACAGAAGCCAGGCTTGGAAGGTTACATTGCCGAGGCCATGTACATGTGTCAAGGAGACGGAGAAAAGACCCGTGGTTGCTAAGAGTCAGCAGAGAGGTGGGGGAGGGGGCAGCAGTGACAACAGAGGGGCAGCAGGAGGGAGCTTTTAGGATGAGGAGCCCCGAGTCCTGACTACAGGGGTAGCTACGGAAATCTATGTATTGGAACGCGTAGTACTGTACGCCACAGAAAGTCAATTTTAACTCTCTGTTAACATAAAAAAATAAGTTGGAAAACATAGAGGGAAAGCTTTAATCAATCTCCCTGAAGTTCAAGATGCCCACCTAAAGCGGAGCCTAGGTCACATTCCCTGCAAACGATTTCCCCTCTTCAAGGCCCCTTTCACCCCAACACTCTCTGTACTGTCCCCTCGGGGGTCCCTTCTGTTCAGCCCAGCTCAGTGAGAGCAAGGACCTGCCTTAAGGGTCCCTGCCCGAATGGCCCAGGGCTGTGGCTGACCCTTAGTAGGCATCCAGTGGGCATCTACTGGATAACTAAAGGGTGGGGAGGCGTGAGCAGCGGGCCCGGTCTTCCCTGCCTTCATGTGGGGACGGCACTGTGCCCAGGGTAGACACCCCTGCCACAGGAGACACAGCAGCTCCGCTTCTGTGTGAGCGACCAGGGCCTAGAACTGACTACTGGGCATCTCTTGCCATCTGCCAAGCCCGACTCAGGTGCTCCTGCACTTAGCAGAGGAGGCCCAGGCCATCCAGGCCAAGAGGCAGCTGTTCAACCTATGCCCATGGCTGGGCAGGTGGCTCCATGGACATGCACAATCTTGACCTAAATACTGAAACCATGGGGCCCCTCCCTTGTAGCAGCCGCTGGCCAGAGTGGGGGTCCCCCAGGGGCTTGCCCCGGCCAGTGTCTGGCAGAGGGAGGGCGCTGGTGGGCTCGCCTAGGTCCCTGCGGGCAGAGTTCCAGCAGCTCAGCTCGGTGCCTCTCGACAGGCTACAGCAGATCACCCCCCTGCTCGCAGGCCTGCTGAGGGGTGTGCACACCGGGGAGCCTTTTATAAATGAGCCCACTGAAGACGGCCTTCCCGAACTCCAAACTCATTCCCAGCGCTGCAGCATCTTTGGACGTTAGGAGCGACGGCCTCCAGCTAACTTGTCAATAATCAGCCTGTGCCTTCCACACAGGCCAACACACACATTACACGGCAGCTACGAGACGGAATTTGCTCGAGTGGAATTAACTTGATTTACTTCAACATGCTCCCCGCAGCCTCCAGCACCCAGAAGTAACAGAGAAAAAACAAAGGAAAAAAAGTTTATAGGAGATCACTCCAAAGGTTCAGGAACACAGCGTTTTCATTTATACACGTCCTGCCAAATCAAACTGCTGAATTAAACATCTGTGTCTGACGTCAGATCGGTGCGTGCGCAGGCCTGAGCTTCCTGGCGGCGGGACAGTGCGTGTGTGGTACACAAGCGCACGGAAATCTACCTCGGACCTGCAATCCTGGTCGGGATGGCACCGGGCCACCCACACATGGTCACAGCTCTGCTGACGGGCAGACTGGCCAGAAATGTGGGGAACAGAGCCCCACATCAACCTTTTTCTTTATTGTTTCTATTTTTTAGAGAGAGAGCATGCACAAGTGGGGAGGGGGCAGAAAGGGAGAGAATCCTAAGCAGGCTCCATGCTCGGGTGGAGCCCGATGGGGGGCTTGATTGTATACTCCTGCGATCGTGACCTGAGTTGGACGCTCAACCGACTGAGCCACCCAGGTGCCCCTCAAATCTTTATTTCTAACGTGTTACAGGACAGATGCGAACCCCAGTGGGACTGGCCAGTGTGTGCCACCACTGTCGCCCAGAGCAAGGAGACCAGGAGAGGTAACAATCAACTGTTGGGGGGCTGGGGCCCCGGGTCCCGACAGGTGGGCGGGAGTTTCCCCGGGCAGGAGGGGGGCATTTCGCGTATAAGAAATGACCCAGGGCAGACAGTGGCTGTTTCAGAGGGGCGGAGAGGCTCTCATCCAGAACCACGCACAGGCCTCTGTTTTCCACGGACACCGTCTTTGCAAGGGCTAACCCAGAGAGCCTCTTTCCCAGCTGGCAGAACCTGGTGCTGCGGCCTCTCGCGGGTGGGACCTCTGTGAGCCAGGCATTGCTGAGGGCCCGGATCACAGGCACCCAGCGGGTCCCATCCAGCCCGAGCGTGAGGCTCTAAGAGCTTTTCAGCTAACGGTCACTAAAGCTGTACACAGAGGCGGAATTCATGGCCTCCGACACTCACGAAGAAGGGACCCTGCTGCCACTCTCACACTCTCAGGCACTTGGCTCACCAGGCCGGCCAGCCTCCGAGGCCTGTGTCCGCAGCCACGTCTGACACTCGGGGGCGTCCTGGCCTCTCTGGGGGCACAGCTCAATGCTCTTTGGCACATGGTGGGGAAGAAGACACATGAAGACGGTTGGCCTGGCCCTGGCCCCACCCCCCTGCTCTGGGCCCACCTTCCCAACCGCCGAGACCCCTAGCTACCCGAGCTCTTGGAGCTGCCGCTCATTTTCCACTAAAGTCTGCAACACTCACTTTGCAGAGCCTGCATCGGTATCCTGATTGAACAAACAACAAAATCAGTCTCAGTGCCATGGCCTGACAACACAGCTGGCCGGTGCTGGCCTCCTGTCCACTGCTCCCTGGGGCCTGGAGGGCAGGGCCTATGCACCATTCCACCCAAGTGGGTTCTGGTGACAGGGTGCACATCCGTCTGCACTCCAGTCCCAAGCTCAGAGGCGTGGCTAAGGCTTTCTGCTCTGGAGGAGTCATCCTGAAGCGGGGCCCTCAGTGACCACTTGCCAATTTCCTCCAGGAAATAATGGAGACCCACACGACCGGTGAGTGGTGGCAGATGAGGCCTGTGGTTTTGGGGTGCAGTGACTGCAGGGAGCATTAACTGCACCAGCGGCTTTGAAAAGACACCAGCCAGAGCAAATCAGCCTCTGTCCCCAAACAGACACGAATGCCTGTACCTTTGAGACCCTTCTGCAAACACTAAGTGCAAACAGTGGTTGCTGCCCCTAGTGCACATCTGGCTCCAAGCCTGACACTGCCCTGCAGCCCCGGGGGCCTGACACTTCCAAGCCTTCCTGCCTCAGCCGGTGGTGGACACCTCGGGGAGGGCCTGCACCCAGTACGGCCACTGGTGTGCGAGGCTCTGTTGAAGACCAGACAGAATGCTTAAGGATGAAGGCATGCGCTTCTCAAACCAAGCCTCGGGGAAGCACTGCCACCTACGCCTCTGGGTATTCCACCTGGACCAACTGATGAGGCGCCAAGTAAAGAGATGGCTCAAGGCTGGCCTAACGACCAGTGTTAGGAGGCTGTTTTGGATCACTTTCCACAGTCAACTCTATTCTTGCATAAGAAAAACCGCCAAAGTGCAAAGTCTTTCAAAGCACTGAACACGGTTCTTGGTACCCAGCAGGCAGTCAGTCAATGTCTGGTCGGCCATGTACGACGCAGGCTGTATGCCCACCACCACGCCACCAACGCTAGAAAGGTCATTTTGAAAGGGACGCGCCTCAGAGGTTCAGAGTGACACTGAGGAAATAGGGGCACGGGTGCTATTTTGAAAATTCATTTGGAAATTTTGGTCAATTTGCTTACAATCAACGGTGGTTCATAACCAGTGCTGACATTTATTGAGCACTTACTGCGTCCGGGCACCACGCAACCTGCCCTCTCGAATCGAGTCCTGAGAGCCACCATGACTCTGCTGTGACTGTCCTCTCCTTGGCGGGTGGGAGATCCCCGCGCGCTCGGGATGGAGCAGGCTGTCCGAGGGCACACTAGAAAGGCCAGGCTCTCAGGTGCAGGCTGCTGTGACAGGCAGCGCACACTCCTTCACCACCCGCTCTGCACCCCACGGCAGGTCACAGCTGGGCTGCTTCCCACTCCCCCGCCAGCTCGGTTTCATCCTGGCTGGACGGGACGAGAAGGTATGTGCCCCACCGCCCCTGCCGGGGCTGACCTGTGGGCAAAGCGCACTGTGCCTAGGGCCCTGCAGATCTAAGGACTGGCGGGCCATCCCTGGATTCTTCTCCCCCACGAGGACGCATGCTCAGCCAAAAGGCAGTCTGGGAGGGGACAGGAGTGCCCAGCAGACCCCCGCGCCCCCACGTTGGTCTGCCTACTGTCCTCTCCCTTCTGGGCCAGCCACAGGCGGCTCACACTCCCTCCGCGCCCGCCCAGGCAAGGCAGGCAGGCGGTGTCGCCCACAGCCTGGGGCAGCTCCAGGGCGAGCCTGGCACAGAGGACTGCGTCCTGGCCATACGTGAGCTCGCCCTGCCGGCTCGGGAGACGGGCCCTGTCCCCACCGCACGGCACTCTGCGTCCGGTCCCCGATGTGTGTCCTTGCCCCGCTGAAGGTGGTGGCTTGGCCCTGCTGCCAGCAGTGCAGCGCTTCTAGCTGCTAAATTTCCTTTTCTGGACAAATGTCAACACAGGCCAGGGAAGGAAGGACGTGCGAGGTGCTGCTGCCCGTGCCTGGGTCCCCAAGGTCCACGTGGGTGTGACATTCCCTCCGGCACCTTGGGGGACACGGCTAGGGGCTCTGCCTTGCTTCTGGATCTCGTGGATGCCAGAACGAGTGTGTGACAGAGGTGAACCCAGATTTGTTAACAAGAACCGCAGCGGCGTGCATCTCTAGCTAAAGGCAAAAAAAAAAAAAAAAAAAAAAAAAAAAAAGAATTTGGACTGTAATTAAAAAATAAATAAATAGAACTGAAGAAAGTCCAGAACGCACAATACAAACTCACTACCTCTTGTATAGGCAATGAGTAATTTTTAGGAGCAATACAGTTTTTTATATTTTAGAATAGTGGTCTTTAAAGTGTGGTCTGGGGAGCCTCAGGGGCCCCTGAGACCTGTTTAGGGGATTTTCACAGCGACACTAAGATGTTATTTGCCTTTTTAATTCTCCTGCTCTCACAAGTACATAGGAGTTTTCTGTAAGCTAAGAGGCGTGTGATACCACAACAGATTAAGTGACAGGGTAGCTAGGGAAATCCAGCTGTCTTCCATTAAGACAGACACTGAAGAGACTGGCAAACACATAAGAAAATGCCAGTCTTCTCAATAAGTGTTTTTGGTTTTGGAAAAATAGTCATTTTCATATAAAATATAATGTACAAAATTCATTGTTATTTTAAAAGAAATTAAAGTCTTAAGAAATCCTCAGGTTAATTTCCAGCTTGAGAAATGTAGACAGACACAACCCTTGCGACGCAAGGTCTTTGGGGTCCTCAGTATTGTTGAGGAGACAGAGGGTCCAGATGCACAGCGGGTCTAAAGGGTTAAGCTGGTCCCTTTCCAAGCCTGGCCAGGCTGAGCAGGGCACTGTGCTCATGAATAGAAATGCTCCCGCACGCTCGTCCGGTCCTGGGTGCACAGGAACACAATCACAGAGCTCATCTCGCAGACGGACTGCACTATTAGCCCTGGGAAATGAGGCTTCTGCCTTGTGCATGTGCTGGGGGCTGACGCGCTCACCCAGCGAGGCTCGCCAGGTGAAGGGGGCACGGCGTCCTGACAGCGGCACCTGCGCGTGTTTGTACTCACCTTCCCGATAATTAGAGTGCCCGAAACTTATTTAACAAAAGAATTATGCCCAAGACTGTAAGCTCCAACTTCAGGAAGCCTACAGAGAGATGATTAAACTGTGACTGTCCTGGTATGAATGTGAATAATTATGTATTAACACCCTTTACCATTCAAGTAATTGTCATTCAGCTCAAAGCAGAAGAACCGACTCTGAACAGGTGTTCAATGTTTCGGAGCAGTATCAGAACCACATAGAAACACAGGGTGAGACACTGCCGAGGGGGGAGGGCAGGCGAGGACACGTTCAAGAAAGTGCAGGAGCGCATGGTGCGCGCTGGGGGCCACTGAGAAAAGGCGGGATCAAACCCAAGTCCGAGCCTCCAGTCCTGGTCCCTCGGGCATCCGGGCCCCTGCGCACCTCCCCGAGGCCATTCTCCTTTGGGGTTCTCGCTTTCTCCTTATGAGTTCTCCCCGCTTTCGCGGCCAGGATGCCGGGACCCACCCCCCTGACGGGCCCCCAACCGGCGCACTTCCCAGGAAGAACCGAACACTGCTCACAGACGCACGCCCGCAGAGGAGCAGGGTTCCCTCCCCGCACAACCTTGTGAGCGAGACAACAAAGAGGAGAATCAGATTTAAAGTGACACAATGCTATCCACGTACGCAAGACCACGTTTTCCAACGCTGTCGTCCCCTCATCCACCCTGAGTCAGTGACAGGAAGGCCAATACCGACGTCACGTCACACCTTCCCTTTGGTGGCTTCAGTCAAGCGCCAGAGAAGGGACCAGTTGACGCTGTTTCGTGTGTACCCTGCTCCACCCTGCTTCCAACCTAGTTCAGAAACTCCTGTGCATCCTGTTGGAAACTTCTAGAAGCCTCCTGCTAGCCCTCCCGAGTAGTGGAAAGGGAGCCTTGCCGGCTTCACCAGGAGGCCTCTCCGGCTGCTCCTGGAGAGTCTCAGCGTCATTTGCTTCCTGAAGCGGGGCAGCGTCCAGCAGTCCTAGGCTGACACACAGCCGCTGTGTCCCTGGACTTCATTTCTGGGAAGACTGACAAGCCTCCAGGGGGTGGGTGGGTCTGCACGGCCCCCACCCATGCGGTCCCCACCCATGCCGCTTCTTCAGCTCCTGCGAAACAGCCCTGAGGTCTGTTAAATAATTTCAGCTAACTTCTGAAGACCAACCTAACAGAAAGGCACTAAGCCCTTAATTTCTTAATGAATTATTCTTTACCGTAGGACAGGGATTATGCCATGGAGAAGGCATATCATTACTGACAGAGCTGTCAGGAGGACAGGCAAAAGGAAAACTGGCAAGCTTTAATTTCTCTGCAGAGAAATGAGGGGCTCTTTGGGGATTAATCTCAGTATCAACATTGAGCCTTTGCCGCAGGGCAGCTGAAGAATTCAAAAGAAGTTGTGACTGAATTCTGAGTGATGGAATCTCGCTCCAATTGTGCAGCTCTTTGGTTTCCCACCTATTCAAATGAGGACGAGGCTGCACAGGTGTGGGTAGCGGGGGTCACCACAGGACAGGGAACGAATGCATGTGCCCTCTGCAGGGGCGACAAGGACGGAGGGAAGGCCGGGCAAGGGCCCGGCTGCGACACACCGCACGTGCACGGAGAGTTCTCCTGGGCAGAGAGGGAGATGGCAGGCCGGGGACACTTCTGCCTGCTGCCCGGCCGGCCAGGCGGGTGCAGGGACCAGGGCCAAGGCGCGGAGAGCGGGCTGCTGGCAACAACCGGGTGAGACAGCTCGCTCCTGCTTCTTCAGCTTTTCACACTGGGTGTCAGATCTGTCCCCTGCAGTCAGCCCTCATCCACGACACACAGGTGAGGCCGGTGGTTCTCTCTCTGCTCTGGGCACGAGAGAGGCCCTTTCTAGCAGTCCCTGGGCCTGTCTGCAAAGCCCTGGCTGGAGGCCGAAGCAAGCAGAGCACAGAGCCTGGGGCACACAGACAGTGGGACCTCTGGTTGGGGATGGGAAGGAGCCGCCAGGGAAGAAAGGGGGGTCTGGGCACTCTGCTCCTTTGCTAAAGGCTGGTCTACAGTGTCACAAGAGAGGCGTGGCTGCTGTCATCAGCTCAGTGCTGTTGCTGGGGAACTGGACCTGTGCCTGTCCACAACCACCCGACCTGCCTGTGGCCGCTGGGCACTGCTGGTGCAGCGGTAAGGTGCCCAGGAACCGGACAGCCTCAAGGCAACACGGGTCTTTCTTTTTTAAAATGTTTATTTTTGAGACAGAGAGACAGAGAGAGACAGACAGACAGACAGAGCATGAGCGGGAGAAGGGAGAGGAAGAGAGACACACACAGAATCCGAAGCAGGCTCCAGCCTCTGAGTTGTGAGCAGAGAGCCTGACTTGGGACTTGAACTTGCAAATTGCAAGATTGTGACCTGAGCCCCGAAGTTGGACCCTAACCGACTGAGCAACCCAGGCGCCCCTAACATCACTTCAGAAAGAGCACATTGTTCTAACGTAGAAGGTGACGTCCCAGTTTCAGGCTCACATAATGGGAGGGAGAAAAGAACCAGCGTCTGTTGAGATTTATTCGTTTCTTACTCATTTAGTCAATAAATATTGAATCAGCAGCTACTACCTGCATGCCAGGAGGGTAGGGGGCTGGGGCAGGGGCGCAGGTGAGCCTCAAGGGCGTGGCCAGAGCTCCAGGTGGCAGTCCCCACCTGCTCAGACTCCTTCCTGGAAAACATGAAGTGGAAAGCTGAAAAAAGCAAACATGAACTAGCATGGAAGGGAGGAGACCTCGCGATAGACAGCAGGGTAGTGACATCAAGACTCACTCCTGATTCTACCAAGTGGTCAGCACCGCTGTGGCCAACTTCAAAACCAGCTGATGCCCCCAAGTACGCGCTCCTTCCACGGCTCTGTGTGGTCACGGCACTGCGAACAGACTGCCATGGTGAATTTACCCTTCCTGGCATCGTGAGCAGAGAGCTCACGTTGTGAGGTGACAGGTGCCACGAGTTCTCTCTCCAAAGTTCAGTGTCCTCAACTTGAAAACGAGGGTCCCAGCATCGAGGACTGAAAGTAAAATCTGCACGGAGTGTTCAACAGAGTCCCCGTCACATGGAGAGTGCTCGATGAGTGTGAGGTGCGAACGGAACTGGAGCCACAGAGCGTGAGGCTAATCAGCCTCACCCGGACCCTGAAAACGGTGCCAGTCTGTGCAGAATCACTCTTCTGCAGAGACTGCGTGTGCGTACAGAGGTACACTTGGACGTGAAATGTGTTAATGGTGGGGAGAGGGAGTCTCAGCTGAAAGTGCATGGCCACTAAGGAGACACAAAAAGCCACAGTGAGGACAGGGTGACCACTAAATCGAAACCCTGGGGTCCCTGGCCCTGGCCAGTCTATATGGAGGACAACCGTGTGGGCTCACTGGCCTATGAAATCTCCACACCGTTGCTTAAAAACAAACAATTATAAGAACGTGTAAATTATGCTCTGCCTCTTAAGCTTCTGTGGATGCAGAAATACTCCACGAACGTGCCATCCGAGCGCAACGTCCATGTTAGGTCAGCGTGCGGTCCGGCCCACTGGTGTGCGTGCAGCCCTGTAAACAGAGCACACTCCACAGTCCTGGGGTGCTTTCTAAAAGTGTCATGATGCTGTTAAACACAACCACACACACTCGGGAAAAGGTGGAGAACTCGCACAGCGGTGTTCAGGCCTAGGAGTGCTGACACTCGGATTAATGAACCTCTGGGTTGCACATCAGCAACAGACTAGGGAAACATTAATTAAATAAAGTACTCTATAATTAGACCACTCAACTTTAGTCGTTCAACCCACAGCATGGACACAAAAGCTCTGGCCTGCCCGGGACACTGCCATCTGCCAGCAGATGTGGCCAAGCCGAGGGGATGGCTCAAGGGGCCAGTCACACCTTGGGCCCACATGGACATGGATTCTGTGTTACCTTCCGCTCACCAAGGGAAGGTGGCTGTGCAGGGCTGCCTCCCCTGCAAAACGGAAAGGCAACACACTGACAAAGCCCCTGCTCGGCTTGCTGGTTTAGCAGAATCTAGTGACAGAGTTCAAAGACCTGAAGCTTCCCTACCCTCGCCATGGCCATGAGATCAGGATGGCCATCCCATCCCGTGGGGTGCTTGAAGGGCCTGTGAGGGCACCGATGACCCACAGATGGCCACCCTCCTACTGAAGGATATCCTGGTTCCTTCCAGGTGTTTTAACTAGAAACAAAGCTGCTAAAAACATCTGTGTACATGATGTTGAGTGGACATGTTTTCAATTCATGTGGGTAGGTACTAAGGAGCATGACGGATGCTAAGGAGAGTGATGGCTCGACCGTATGGCAAGATTATGCTTAGATTCGTAAGAAACCGCCAAACTGTCCTCCAAAGTGGCTGCGCCATTCTGCATCCCCGCCAGCAGCAGACGAGAGGCCTGCTGCTCTGCATCCTCTCCAGCGTCTGCTGTTGTCAGCACTCTGGATGGCGACCATTCTAATGCGTGTGTCGTCCTATCTCGTTATTTTATTTTGCATTTCCCTAATAATGTAGGATGTTCAACTTAACTTTTTAAAATCTGATAACTTGTCACCTGTGTATCTTCATTGGTCAGTTGTCTGTTCATGTCTTTGGCTCATTTTTCAGTTGGCTTGTTCAATTTCTTTGCAAGTTTTAAAGGTTCTTTGCATATTTTAGATAACAGCCCTTTATCACATATCTTTTGCCAATACTTTCTCCCAGTCTGCAACTTGTCTTATTCCCTAGATACTGTCTTCCACAGAGCACCAGTTTTTAATTTTAAGAGTCCAATTTACCAATTATTTCTTTCCTGGATTGTGCCTTTGGTGTTTCACCTAAAAGGTCATGACCATCCCCGAGGTCTTCTAGGTGTTCTCCTATCTTCTAGGAGTCTTATGATTTGTGTTTTATATTTAGGTCTGTAGTCCATTTTGAGTTAAATTTTTGTGAAGGGTAAAAAGTCGGTCATAGTAATTTCTTTGCATGTAGATCTTCTGTTACTACAGCAGCCTCTGTTGAAAAGACTATATTTTTTCCACTGAACTGTGTTTGTGTCTTTGCTGAAAATCAGTTCAGTCTATTCCTGGGCTCTTTTGTGCCACACATCTGTTTATTACTTCACCCACACACCATATTGTTTTGATTACTATAGCTTTTTAGTAAGTCTTTAAGTAGGCTTACCTCAGTCCTCCAATCTTGTTTGCCTTCTGGGTTGTGTTACTGGCCATTCTGGGCCTCGGTATAAACTTGAGAATCAGATTGCTGATGTCCACAAACAATTTGCTGGGACTGTGATTGGGACTGTGTTTGATTTTTAGATCAAGTTGGAAAGAACTGACATCTTGACCATATAGTCTTCCTATCCATGAACATGGGCTTCCTCTCCGTCCATTTAGTTCTTTGATATCTTCCATCACCTCCACTTTTCCTAGACCTAATACGAACTTGGGTTATATTTAGCCATAAGTATTTCATTTTTGGGGTGCTAATGTAAATAGCGATATGTCCTTAATTTCACAATGAGCATTTTTTCATGTATTTATGGATCAATTCAGACAACAGTCCTTTGTGAAGAGACTGCTCTTTTTTCCAGTTACTCACTGGACTGTCTTTTTTATTATGAAGTCAGGAGTTTTCATACATCCTGTGTACAAATCCTTTGCCAGACATACATGTTGCAAATACTTTCTCTTACTCTATGGCTTTCCTATTCATTGTTTTGATGATGTCTTTTACTTGTGGTACAATGTATTCTATATGTTCATAGCCTTATCTTTGTTATAGGAAATATTTGTCTATTAAGATTATGAAGGTATTCTCCATGGTTTGTTCTAAAAGCACGGAGTCCAAGCTTTACATTTAGGTACAGATACAAACCAAATTAATTTTTATGTATGGTGTGAGCAAAGGGTCAAGGTGAATTTTTTCTTCTTTTCAGATGATATCAAGTTGTTCAGGTACTATTTGTTGAAAAGGTTTTCTCTTCTTCTGCTCTATGTTTTGATTTTTATGCAAGTACCACAGTATCTTGATTACAGAAGATTAGAAAGTCTTGAAATCAGGTAATGCTAGTCTTACATCTTCATTTAGTTTTCAAGATTGCTTCCGATATTCTAGACCCTTTGCATTTCCATATAAGTTTAGAATCAGCTGGGAATTTCAAAGCCTGAGTAAACTTAATACAAAGAGTAGTTCATGAAGAACTAAAGTCTTGGCAAAATTGGCTTTTCTTATGATCAAAGCATATGTATTTAGGTCTTTAATTTCTCTCAGCATGTTTTATATTGCTCAGTGGACAGGTCTTATGTATCTTTCATTAAAGTTAATCCTAAATACTTTCTACCTTAACTTTTAATTTTTTTGCATAAAAATAATTTTGTATATTAAAATTGTATCTTCAGCCTTGTTTAAATCACTTGTTTTAATAGTTTCCAAAGTTCTACATAAGCTATTCTATGTAAACCACTATATAACCTGAAAATTAAGACAAGTGTACTTTTTCCTTTCTGGTACATGTGGCTTCATCTTACTTACCTTTATGTACAGAATTCTGTATCTACCCTTTTAGTATCTGGATCCCCTACCCCCCCAATCTAAGCCTTTTTGCTGAATCTTAAGACCATTTACATTTAATGTAACCATCAATACAGTGGGGTTTAAATCCTACGGACATACTATTTGTCCTATCTGTTCTCTGTTCCCCTTTCCTTCTTTTTCCTTTTAGAGTAACTATTTTTGAAATCAGTATTCTATTTTACTTTTTCTATTAGCATATGAACTATGTATTGTCATACGTAAGTTTTATTTCTTAGTGGCATTTAAGGATTTACAATATTCATCTTTGGCTTACCAAAGTCTGCCCTCAAATAACATTACACTTGCTCACAAGGACATGAAGAACCTTACAGCAGTATACTGTCATTTCCCCAGTGCTACCTTTTGTACTGGTTACTCTACTTCTACATAGAACCCTCAAAATTCATTATTAACTTTGTTGTGAAGTTAGTCATCCTTTAAAGAAAATAAGAAAACTGAGAAATAAGTTTTTCATATTTTTCCACTTATTTCCCATGCCTAGTGATGCAGATTTCTCTAGGAATTGTTCATCTTTAATTCCTAGTTCCTGCCTGATCTCCTGCTGCTTCCCCATGCACATGTGACTTAATATTCTGCAACAAAGTCAAGGGGACACCATGCAGATTTCTGGAACTCTTTCTTGGCATAGCACGCTCTTCTCCAGTACAGCCACCCAGAACACGAAAACACTTGTACTAGAATATCTGTAGCATCATTATTTATAAAGGCAAGAAGATTTGATGAGAACTCTTATTTCTCCAACACAAGGTAGGAAAAAATTATGGCAAATTCACAATATGAGATACTTCACAGTAGTTATTAGTAAAAATCTCCACAGGATTCAAAAATAGAGAAATCTGACAAAAATGTTGATTGAACAGAGCAAGTCACAGGCAGGTATCAGTATTGCCCCCTTCGTGTGTAACACCAGATATGACGCAGCGAGGAGGGCAGGCAGGCCCAGCCAGGAGGGCACACGGGCACTCGGCAGTGCTGTGCCGCTCCATTTTGTGACTGGGCGGGGCATCACGGGCCTTCCCTTTATTATCAATTCCTCACAAATCCTTTATGAATTTTTTTTATCTGAAACAAGTGTTTCATTAAAATCACGGAAATATCAACTTGCCTTCGATGGCTCAGCAATCAAGGAGGCTCTTGAAATTGCTCCTCTCATCGATAAAAAAGGATTTACAAGGCATTTACTTACATGGGTTCCTTGTTCTTCTTGATGTTTAGATTTTACACAGGAGAGGGAAGAGGAAGAAGCATCCAAGCATCTGAGTTCCACACACATTGTCTCCTCCTCCTCTGCTCACACTTTCCAAAGGAGCCCGTAGCATCTCCATCTCTAAGCTCCAGCCTCTTCACCCCACTGGCCTGGGTTACGTTCCTTTAAAGCACTCACGTCACGCCCCAACAGTCTAGGGGACGCACATCGTATACACGTGTATATATTTCCCACTGGCACAGAAGCTCTGTAAGGCCCAGAATTTTGTTCTGTTCTTTGCTAAATTCCCAGAGCCTAGAAGAGGGCTTTGCATGTAGCTCCATGGGTATCCGCAGAACGACTGAAGAGCTGAACTCGGTCTTCATGGTCAGGCCTAGGGCTCTGTCGGTGAGTGACATCTGTCCCCGCCCCACCACACGGGACGCCTGGAGTCCCCAGCTCTCACCATTCAGGATCATCTCTTTTTCGTCCCAATTGATCTTTACTTTGAAGAGGATGACATTTTTTTTTTTTAAGTCCAGGGAAATAATTCAATAAATGTATTGCACTGAATTTCTAGGCCCCCTGACCTCAATGTATAAAATGGAGTAACTAACCAAGGGTCATTTAACAACCGCGCCCAAGTCACCTGGGAAGGGGGAATCCGGACACCCCTCCACACTTCCTTAGACAAAGGGGCCAGCATACCCTTGGTCCGGGGGGGGGGGCGCACAGCTGCTGCTGCCCAGCATACCTCCCAAGGGTTTTCTACAAACCTGGAAATTTCCTGGAATCTACTCAAGTGTCCAAAGATCACCTGGGAAGTCTAGGTCGTGTTTATGGCAGTTCCACAGGCCAGGGCTGCCCAGACTGCACTGTGGGAGCATCGACATCGCCCAGTTGCTAATAGGGAGAGAAGCTGTGGAGAAGGTTCTGGATTTGGGAGGTTCAGGAAATTCATAAACTACAGACCTTCTGACCATGGACACATCACACACAGTGAAGGGTCCTGGGAGTCCTGCTCAGCTCCCAAGCCCGCTGGCGGTCATGCAACCCTTCCTGGTGAGAAGCAGAACTGAACAGCAAGTAGAACTGAAGTTGTACCAACTGGCTATTAGCTTTCTCTAGAGTTAAACGTAGATCTACTCCTGTCTTCCCAAAGCCCGTGTGCGCTCAGCTGTCCTCAGAGCGCCGGGAACCCTCTGCTCACGGCTGCGGCAAATCGAGGGACAAGGGAATGGCCGAGCAGGGAGATCCTTCGCCGGTTTCCCGCTGCCGGGTGCGGGTGGGGCACAGTGGGCAACGACACCCTCGGCTGAGCGCCACAGGAGAGGCAGAAACGACCTTTTCTGTCAGTAAGACAGACAAGCTGCAAAAAATTCTCCGAGCATCACCCTGCGTGCTCTATGAGACAGCAGCCACCGCCCAACTCTCTGACAGAATAAACTCAGGGCTTGAAGTTTTGCTTCTAGGATCCAAGGTTAAAACTACTACATTTAGCAACTCAAGGGTTTTGCGGAAGCTCTAGAGGCTCCCTGCAGCAGGCTAAAAGGTGGCTGGTGTGCAGCGCCTGGGACTTGGTACTGCCATACCCCGAAGTCGTGAGCAAGGCCTCGGAGAGGAGCTCTGTCCCAGGGCTGCAGGTGGTCTGCGGGCTGGCTCTGCAGCAATCCCCTGGGGGCAGTCAGAAACCTCAGGACCTGGGACCTGCTTAGACCACTGCTATGGTCCTGGTCCTGATCGCAGCAAAGGGTCCCCTCTGATTTTCCATGTGAGGTCCCACCTTTCCAAATCACCTCCCCGCTGCACTCCAGTTCTACCAACAAGCACAGCTGTACCATGGACGGGGAGAAAAGGCAGGCCCGGTGCGGTCTTCGCCAGAAGCTGACCCGCACTTGGGCAGAGCACCCTCCTCAGGAAACCCTAAGTGGGGGCTTCTGCAAAGCAGGTCCAGACAGCGAGGAGACCAAGGCCGAGCCAGGTCCACCAGAGGCTCCGGCTCTGACGGAGACAAGGGACTGACTCAGTGCAGCGCAGTGCTGGGAAATCCGGAACAGCGTGCCCTCGACGCAGAGCCAGCGCGGCGCCTCCTCTCTGAGGCAGCCCCTGGGTGCGCAGGCCCCGTGCTTTCCTGCAGAGGCCGGACTTACTTCCAAGGACTGGACATTCAAAGTCATTTACGGGAGATTTTTTCTAGCTTCTCCTCACAAGAGTAAAGTAACAAGAAAACAGTAATACCAGGAATTGGTTAAGCGACATGAGGCACATCTTTCTGCACGTGTCGTGTCATTGAGACGTGGCAGGCCCCCTGCCCCACATCCCTTCACTTTCTGTTCTGCCAAGCAAAAAGCCATGCTGATGAGGGTGGGCCCAAACCATGGCGGCTGAGCCAGAAGTCGGACACGGAGAGCCAAGTGTGCTCGGCGCTGGAAACGGCTGGAGCTAGTACTTCACAACGACCTGCAACGGCGGTCAGAGCCGGCGGACCGGCCTCCTGCGGCACCGGCCTGAGCAGATAGCCTCCGGGTTAAACCAGAAAGCCGCGCATCCGTGTTTCCCCAGAGGAGGGTGTCCCACATATAAAGACCATCTAAGAAAGCCAAACATATCTTCAGGCTGGTGCGAACGAATGAGCGAAGAACCGGAGATCCCAGAGAAGGTTCAGGAAGAGCAACATGGCGGGGAGACGGCTGGGAAGACGCCTCCCCCCATCCCCGGCCCTGCAGGGAGTTCTCCCCACAGAGGCTGACCCTCTACTGCGGCTCAGGGAGGCCGGCCCGCGGGGCCGCAAGCTGCATACCCCGTACCCACCAGGCAGGGCGTCCTTGCTAAGTTGTGCTGAACGTCAAGAAAACGTCCAAGGACTTGGCTCACGGTGCCCGGGCGGAACCTGCTCGCTGGTTGCTAGGATTCTGGAGAACACGCTCCATTCACCAAGAAGGCAGGAGTTCCTCGTGCTGGGACTCTGGTGGTCGCGTTTCCCCTTGGGACCGCTTTACACGTCACTGCTCTCGCCCCACCTTACAGATAGGGAATCAGCGGCTTGGAAAGACTGTTTCTGGTGGAACCGTGTCCTCCAAAACCCCAGGCTGAGGCCCCGGCGGTCTGACAAAGCGACTGCGTGGAGAAAGGGCCTTTAAGGAGGGGAGTGCAAGGGGTCTGTTCGGGGGACCCTGAGCCATCTGACTGGTGTCCCTGTGAGGAGGAAAGGAGGACATGCAGAGCGACCCCAGGGGACTCTGTCCCTAGAAGGACATGCAAAGGGGCAGCCGGCAGGCAAGCTCGGGAAAAACGCGGACCCGGACGTGCAGCTCCAGAGCCGTGAGAGAACGCATTTCTGCCCCCTGAGCCCCCCAGGCCACGGCGCGTGTTCCCGCAGCCCAGCCCGGACAAGGGGTGCAGGTGTCCCTCGCGCCGGCGCCTGCAGGCCTGGCGGAGGTGGGGTGGGGGCTCCCCAGGCGCCGCGCAGGCTGAGCTCGAGGCGGTGGTCTGCCTTCAGACACGAGCCAGGGCCACATGTGGGGACGGCCCCACGTGCGGTACGTGGACGAGCACCGAGAGGTCAGGGGAAAGGGAGCACGCGCAAGAGTCAGCCCTGGGCTGGGTCAAGGTCAGTCAGCAGGGGAGCTGCAAACCCCGCTCAGGTCAGCCCACTGGGCCCAGAGTGAAGATCTGCCCTAGGAAACAGAGGGCAAGCGGACACAGGCCTCACGCGGCTCCTCTGGGAGGCGGCCTTGGCTCTCCCAGTTCTGCAGTCACGTGGGGCTGCCGGCTTCCGAAGGGCCCCGAGGACACTCAGCCCTCCCTGGTCCTGGGTCAGAGCAACAAGCTCCCCAGGCACGGTGGCAGGTGGGGACAGACACGGGTTTCCCCCTGGAGCTCTGGTCTCGGAAGCGGTGGGCGCTTTGCAGGACGTTACCTCGGGGGCCAAACCACAGGGGTCGGAGCTGGGCTGAGCCTCGGTCAGCGGACTCAGGTGCTGAGTTCCGTGCGGCCACGTCACTGCACGGGGACTTCCCCAGAGTCCTCCAGGCTGGTGAGCGAAGACTGTTCTCCACGCACACTGCTGGCCCGCCCTCCCTCCAGCCCTGCAGACTGGTGCAGGGTGGGAGCGGTGAGCACCGGCAACCTTCACACCGAGGAGAGCAGCTTTTATTAATACAAATTGGGCCATTAATAATATTTAAATGCATTAGCTTTAACACAAATAAACAAGATCTGCCAATGAAATTTTAAAAGCGAATCCTGTGTTCTAGAAAAGGGAACCCGGCCGGTGAAGAGGCAGGGGCCGCCAGCCAGGCGTTAACACCGACAGACCACAGGAGCCGCGCGTGGGTCCAAGGTGCAGGCTGTGAGGAACATCAAAAGGTGTTAATGGTTTCAATATTTATCTGCTGCAGGGAAGCACTCTAAAAAGAAGACAGAAAAAAAATTCTGCTAATGGCTGTGTCTTTGCCATTAAAATGAAAAGCTTAATGCATCTTATAATCAGAGGACAATTTGCAAATCATTAAGAGAAATGTAAAATTCCATTAAAATACAAATCAAGAGACTCTCCCTGGACTAATAATCTTTTTGATATTATTTTGCATTTCACTATTTCTGTTCCAATACCCAGGCCCCACAAATGATCAGTTCCTGAACATGCTATTTACCACAGCCTACTTCTTTAACGAGACCAAGAGAAGGATAATCTGCTATTCAGAGCAGGTACTAATGAAGAATTCCATATATTCTGAAATTTAATTAAAACCCCAAAGATTTCAAATTAGATGCAATTTGAAATGCCTGGGGCAGAAATACATGCACTTGCGTGGCGAGGGTGCCACACTGAAAGTTGATACCGTAATTGGTCTTGATGTATTTTTGTGTTGCTGGGCTGAAGCACAGAACTCATAACCATATAAAAATTCTCTGTAGATTACCTGCTCATTGAAAATGCCATCACTCAGGTAGCTCTCCACTAAATTACCATGCCACTAAAATGCACAAAGTGATTCGCAGAGTAGAGTGGCACAGCTGGCCGGCGCTGCCAATGAGTTATGCATGCGTCAACGCGGCCTTTTTTCTTAGTAAAATATGCTCAGTTGAATATTAAAACATAATTGGCATTCAACCTAAGCAGCTTAAACCATTCCGTTATCTTCCTTTAAACCGATCTGGCTCCTCCACAGTTATTTTCAAGGATGCAATTCACAAACTAATGATGCCATCATACTCGGCTAGATTTCGCTGTTTTACGTTGGTCATAAAGAGGCGCAGGTTCTGAGGCCTGCTAGGGACGGCCTTTAATATTACTGCTCTTGAACATCAAAGGCCCAATTCTTGAGGAACAAAAAGGGGAGGGGGGCTGTGCCATACATGTGGGTTCTTGCAGATCTTACTCTACAAAGAGGAAGAGGTGCGAGTTCTCCACGAAAAGCACGACCACGGGCTCGGGGTCGCAGGAGCTCAGCCTCTGGGCCCCCCTCACACCGGCTAAGGCAAGGCTGGGAAGAAAACCGAGCCGCCGGGCCGCGCAGCCCAGCGGAGGACGGAGTCTGTACACTGAGGCAGACAATGCGCGCACACACACGTCGAGGGATGGTCCCTTACGCAGTGTGCTCTGTGCAACAATTAACAGTCGTACTCAAAAAGTGCAAAGCTAGTTGCCATAGTAACGAAGATCTGGAGCTTCTGAAGCGGGGAGGGTGGGAGCGGCAGGACTCACCAGGGATACTACTCCCCGGAACACTGTCGGTATTTACCGTAATATCTGGAGCGCAGGAAGTATCTGACCTGGTTTTCCACGGCTTACCACTCATCCCCGAGATGTATTTTAGGTTGAAGACTTTCCTTCCCCCACTTTGCTCTCCAGTTTTCTTCTTCAGAAGTACTGCATTTTGTGCCACGGAGATACAGCACGGTGCCCAGTGCGCTGCCTCAGGAGGCCTGCTGCGTCCTGGGGCCTGGGCACCGCAGCGCCGCACAGCCGCGCCGCCGGCCTCGGAAAGGCGGGGCGGCCTTTCTGTTCTGACTCATACACACAGCCTTAAAGCGAAACGCGTGCTTGTGTTTCTGAGTCAGCTTGAACACAGGGCTGCAGGTAAAACTCATATGTGATGAGGCATTTAAATTAAGTAATAGTTTTTACACTTTTGGCTCCTCCAAATAGCATTATAGCATTACTGCCATTAGCGTGCTAACATTTATACACTTAACATATTGATAATTTACAGTCCAATTCTATATGTTTTTTATTAAAATATAATTTTCTCTACAAACCCAGGTGGTAGAGAGAATTCTATTTATTATTTCTCGGATGGTATAAAAATGCATTTAAAAATGCATTAACGCTGCTTGTAAAATGTGAACGTACAATATTTTATGACAACAAAAATATTTAAACATTCTCTTTGGAAGCAACACATGTTAATCTAATGGCTACAGTGGGAATAAAAATTTTGAAACCACATTTAAGTGAAGAGTCTGGTTTTTTCGCTTTAAAATACAGACCTGATAGAAAATTCCTATTTTTTTCAAAGGCCATTTAAAATGAAAAGTTGAAGAAACTGACAACGTAATTTACTTTTGTTGGTACGCAGAAATCCCATATTCCACCACTCCTGGGTGATGAATACCCATCTCTGCCCAGCACGAGGACGCTGCAGGTGACTGTCCTCAATGTGTGAGCATGATTAGGGTGACTTCTATTTTTAACAGGAACTTCCACTGGTTTGCTGTTTAATTATCGTGCTAGATGTAACAGTTATATTCTAATGTATTTTCCCATAAAGGCAGCGCTTGTGACAATTTCAAGTATTATTTATTTGCGACAGAGAACCCCTTAAATCCCACACAAAGTCTGAAAGTAGCTGACTTCCAAACCACCTTTTGGTTACCGTGTATGCTTGCTTAAATTATACTCGGTGACCCTGGTGCCCTTCACTAAAGGCATTCTCAAGTTCGCTCTTTTTTTTTTTTTTTTTTTTGCCTGATTTATGGAAACCTCAGGGAACACAGGGACCGACCACCTCTCCAGATTTAGGATGGAACCTCCACTGAACCAGGCTTCCCAGGAGCCCATGGTGATTACGATCTGTCAGAGGGCTCCCGGCACAGGAAGGAATACCACACACGCTCTTGGGACCCAGCCGGCTGGGGTTGCGTCCAGCCACCGCCAGCAGGTCAGGAGCTGGCATCCACGAACAGACTCTGTCCTCCTCTGTGGGAGGGACACACACCACAACCTCCAGGGCAGGTCTAAGGTGACACTCTGGGTTATGCGAATACAGAACCTCTTCCACAGCACCCCAGGACCGGATCTACATCAGATGTGCGGAGAAGAGACTGGCATCCTGAATCTGAAGCACCCCCTTCCCCTCTGTTGGCTGCTTCTGCTGTTCAGGGGTCTTCCCAAGAACCCAGGGCTTCACTCATCCAGCTGTTTCAGAGAAAAACCACATTTTTTTGGGCCAGAAGTATGTGGACACCTCCTCAAGGCTCTGGTTAGCTGTCCCACACTCTACCACGGGACGCCCTGGAAAGGTGGTGGCACCAGGCACATTCATTAGAGACTTGTCCTGATGTGACTTTGTAATCTGACAATACAGGTGCTGCCCGGCTGCTCTCCCGCCTTCTCCTGTGGCCACGGGCAGAGCTCTGGATCAGGTGGACACATGCATACATAACCTAGAACTTTTAAAAGTTATTGATTGCAATAGCAAAACCACTTCTTAAATATGCGATTTTAGGTCTCAAACAAACAAAAATCATTACGTTAGAAATGCCAACCTTAGCGCAGTGTGAAGCTCAAAGAGTCGGATCCTTTTCAACAAACTCCTTTACGGTGAGCAGTGATTCTCAAAACGGGCGCGTGTGTACATATGATGCATCACTTACACGTGATATGCAGACATACACACATCTCAACGTGCAAGTATGTGTGTGTGCATCTGTATTTACCCATAGGAAGATTTCTGATGTGTCTTCGGAGGGCTGAGAAGTACAGCGATTGTACGTATAAGATGAACAAACAGTCTAGAGCGTCCTGGTACATGGGCTCCCAGATCGGGGGGGTGGGGGGGAGGAGATCTGAGAGCAACCTGACAGAGCTGTTCATTTAAATGAACTGTTGCTGAAACTAAACACTTCTCCTCCAAGATATGGTCGCACAGTACAAAGAATAAACAAATACTAAGGACAATTACCAGGCAGGAAACTGCATCATGAAATAGGAAATAATGAACTATGACATAATTTGAACCTCAGGCGCTTTGGCCCGTGAAATTCACCGATATGCCAAAGCGGAGTTGATCAGTCAAGCTGACGGGCTAAGGGTGAAGTAGGCCGACTGCTTCCGGGCTGGCTCGGCCAGACCCCTGTGGACAGAGCCAGAAGCGAGCAGGACAGCGGCCACGGTGCCACAGAGCCAGCTCCCCTTGGGTGCCCTGTGGTGCATGCGCCCTGCTGAGTGCTGCTCCCTTCTACTCAGGCTGGGAGCCCCCAACCCACAGAAGCCCTCAGCGAAGATGCAGAATCCCGGACATCTGACACGGAGTCTGCTGAGGAGCTGGAGGTGACGTGGACATTCACACGCAGACTGGGGCCGGGCCGCCAGAAGACGTGGTGAGCCCGGGCAGGGCGCTCCTGTCCACAGGAGAGGTTCCCAGGAAAGCAAGGTGTCACAGCCACACAAAAGTGGCGGTGAAGAAACCACCTGCTTTGACTTTGAAAAGAGAAAAATGGTGACTTCCGGTCCTTCGGGGAGGGGCTCATGGGGACTGGTCACCAGGCCCTGAAAGGGCAAATGTCCCCGATGAGGAAGGCGGCTCGCTCACAACCTTGGTCGCTTCCAGGGCTCACTCTACCTCCCGCACACACCAATTGCTTTCAGGAGTCATGCCTACTTTTGTTTGTAAACACCCCCTTACCCTCTCCCTCCTGGCTCCAACACACACACACAGAGGGGATGCTCCTGATTCAAGACCTGCCCCGCCCCGGGCCATCATGACTCCAGTGCCTGCCACCCACTCCCAGGCTGTTTATCCACACCTTTCCCAGCGCTGGCTTCAGAAGGGCCGGGGCCAGACTGCCACATCTGCTGCTCCTGAAAAGCAGCTTAGCAGCTCTAGGGTTGGAAGAAGTACATTTTCACCAGCTGTTTCTTTCCCACTTAATTTAAGTGCAGTGTTGTTGGCTTGTTCTAATCAATAAGTGGGCATTGGAAGGTTTATAAACCTTCTAGCCCCACTAGGTAATGTCATAGCAAGGCCAACAATTTTTATAAGGCTGAGTTTAAAATACGGGAGAAGAGTGATTGCTACCAACCAGACACCATAAGTGCCATCGCCTATTTTCGCTACTATCTTCTCTGGTTTTTTTTTTTTTTTTTTAAGTCCAGTGATCCCAGGACGAACTTTCTGACAGCACAACGCGGCTTCCTGCTGTGGATGACCCCCCCCACCCCATGCTCTGCAGACGAACTCAGGCCATTCTGAGGACTCACAGGAGCAAACATGAACACCGGTAAAACAGGCCACGGGACACTGATGGGAAGGGGGCTCAGCGCCTTCTCTCCTGGGGAGACAGCCTGGCTGGGGTGGCCGGGTGCACTGTGCATCTCGTGGACGTGTGTGACAACAGGAGGGCAGGTGCGCTGTGTCCCAGAAAGGCTGCGGGACTTGGGGGAGGGCACTGGTGTGATTAGCCCTTGCGTGGCTCTCAGAGATGGATTTTTAATTTAAAGGGAAGTCTCTGGTAAGGACTCGAGGTAACGACGCTATTCATTTCCCACATGGCGTCCACTGGAAGGCAGACACAGCGGGTTGTCTTCCAGGACACAGGGGGTGGGGGGATTGGTTAATGCGCCTGGAAGGGCCTTTCCCGTAAGGGTCCGGCAGGGCTTTCAGCAGAGGCCCTCTGGAAAGAGGGTGTTCAACAGAGATACACACATACGAGAATCCGTTTTGCGGCTCTGTAACAGAAGTTACAAAAACTGCTTGCCAGCAGGCTTAAAAAATGCAGATTTTACCACTGCCCGGCAACTGGGTTTCAGAGCTACAAGCTAAGAGCCGTGACAAAGAAACTATTAAAGTGTTACATATGACATTTAAAAGGGAACATTGCAATCACTCTGAAAAGAAAACTCAGAACTCATCTGGTGAAAACCATCATCTGTGAGATGACGTTGCAAGA
>NC_043701.1:183836388-183891395 GCF_006229205.1 Suricata suricatta | reverse complement strand
CCACGCACGCGGTCACGCGCACCGAGGGCGCACAGCACCACGGGGCTCACCCCGCCTCGCACGTGGTCACGCGCACCGAGGGCGCACAGCACCACGGGGCTCACTCACCACGCACGCGGTCACGCGCACCGAGGGCGCACTGCACCACGGGGCTCACTCACCACGCACGCGGTCACGCGCACCGCAGGCGCACAGCACCACACATACCACCGGGCTCGCACTCTGGGGCTGCCTCGTGTGGGGCCAACAGTGCAAAGCAGGGCCGTCCAGGGGCAAAGCCCCCACCCAGCCTGGCAGAAGACGTCTAGCCACCTGCAGACAGTGCGACACACCCACTCAGAGCACGCGTGCAGGCGGAAGGGCTCAGAAGGGGAAGGACGCGTGCACACACTCTGACTCCGAAGGCAGGTCACAGGTCCCCGAGAGTGGGTCTCTGAGCTCTGTGAGCAGGTTCCTGGCAACGTGCTGCTTCTATTCCCCCAAATGCTCTGCCACGGACTGATCAGGCTGTGTGAAGATGCGTGTTACATCAAGAAGCTACGTTATTTTTAGTAAATAAATGCAAAGTTAGAGAACATTAACAGGAAGGAATTTTAAACAATATTTCATTACAAAAGAAACATTAAGAGTTATTTCCAGAGTAACAGCTTCATTAAATAACCATTTCTTGGAGAAAAATGAACTCAAAGTAAAGCTGACCTCTGCAGAAGTTGGTAAGGGAACCTCTGGAAGACGCCTCACCAGACTGCCGCCTCCCGGTCAGAGCGGCTCTGCAGACGCCGGTGCGGACACTTTCTGCGCAGATCCGCAAAGGGCAAAACCCCCAAAACTCCAGAAAACCCCACATGTTTGTAAGAAAGTGCTTTCCACTAAAAACACAATCTCAAGAAAATGGAGTCGACCTTAGTCGACACTTGATTTTGTTCTAATTTCTTCAGCAGCACCAGGAACCCCACTCCAAGTGGGGTTCGAATGCCTCCCTTCCCACAGAGAAGCCCTATCTGTGGCGGCTCCAGAAAAAGGCGGCCACAGAGACTTCCAGACTTCGGGGCAGGACAGACAGCTTCACGGTTCCTTGGCAGAAACACCCAGACAATCAACCTGTTGCTACTAATCAATCCTGGAGAATTTCCAAGAGAAATTGGAACTATGTGAGACTTCCATTATTTGTTAAGTTTTAACCTACAGAAAATGCAACTTTATATCCTTAACTCAGTGTGTGGCCCGCCTTACAAAATGAGCCTATGGTGAACGGTGCACTCATCTCCCGAGCGAGCCTGAAACGGCGCAGCGGTCTGGCCCTGGGGGGGAGGGGCCCGTGCCACGCAGCAGCGGGGGTCCCCGGTCCACAGGCCGGCACCTGAGGAAAAGCGGGTCAGGCGGCTGGAGCGCAAGGGTGGCCATGGTCAGGATTACGTTTTAGAACACGCTGAAACAGGCAGGCCTGGTCTGAATCTCAGAGGCAAGACTACGATGGAAAAATGATATGCCAAGGCATGTTACACATGTTCAAATATTATGATGCACAGAAAGTGGAATTTGTTACAAAGCACTTATTCTATATCAAACTGTACCCATGCCTCCCCGTGTGCAAAGGTTTCCTCCTTTATGTTACCGCACAGCTTCTAGAGCCTCTACGTCGGCCAGAGGACTTTCCTCACGCGGGCCCCGCCCGCTCACCACGATTTCACCAGGGCCACAAGACCCAAAGCAGAAACAGAGCAAAGCCAACTACCGCTGACAGAAGGGGGTGTTACCACATCTGGGGGTTAGTGCCAATTAACTCCGTGTTAGCAGTTCTGTCCTAACCATCCACCACCTCCCTTCTTACACCGTAAAATCCCCACACCTGGTCCCTGCCTGGGAGTAAGCGATTGAGCTAAATTAGAAAAAGCTGGCTTGCACATGCTGAGGCGTGGGAAACCCCGGCCCCCAGCAGCCGGAACTGTCAGGAGGCGGGGCTGGCCCAGGGGACCGTGTCCCTGAAACCTGGCCAGGAGGACCTTGCCCCAGTTGGATGTGCCCGCCAGCACTGTGGGGCTCACCCGGCACAGAGGGGCTCCTAGGTTGGCTTACAGGCCTTCATCCTTGCCCCAGTGGCTGCTTCTGGCTCATCCTGGTCACTCACGGTGACAGCTGACCTGCTGGTAGAGCGGAGGCTGTGGGCGCTGGGACCCAAGGTGGGGCGGAGGGGTGGGGGCAGGATATGTGTGGCCAGTCCCAACCCTCTTCAAAGACTGAGGACAGGACCATAGGATCTAAAAATCTCACTCCCAAAGCCCCTCTTCACTTATATAGATACTTCCTGTCTTCACTTTATAATTTTTCTGTCCCGAAAATTTCTAAACCTTAAGATTTTGGCTCATTGTTCATTAGACTTGAGGAGAGGAACCGGGCAGTTTTTTCCTGCCCCCAGTGATGCAGCAGTACTCCCCGAAAGCGGACATGGCCGCAAGAGCTCAGAGCACCAGGACCCCCAAGCCCCTACTTCAGGGACGGAGCCACACCTGAACCCCTCAGCCGGTGCAGCACCCTGACGTCACAGGCACGCGGCCTGCAGCGTCCGAGCAGCCAGTGGGCTCAGGCTCCCCAGGGCCCCAGGGGCCCACCCAGGACATGGAGAAGGGAGGGTTTCTGGATGTGCGCACAGTGACAGGCAAAGGCCCGCTGCAGCTCCCACGCCCATGCTGGACACAGGCCCGGTGACACAGGGGGCTTAGAACTAAGGGGCCCTGACGTCACAGCTGCACCATCGCAGCTCATCATGTGCTTTCCAGAAAGCGTACGGTAGTCTCTGTTCACTTGTCTGACCTTGTCAGTCAACTCAGGTGTTGGCTCAACTTTTTAGGGACTTCTGTATCCACTATCCCTGGAAATTCTACACCATTTCCAAGTTCCTTCTTGCTGAAAATCAGGGCAGCTATTAGAATACCATTAAGCTCAGTCCATTTCAAAATTCAAGAGTGTTTTAAATGCACCTTATCTGAACTCTCAGGGTAATTTTCTCCCTCGAGTGTGTGTGTGTGTACACATCCATACACAGATGTATGCACATATAGGTGCACGTTCTTACCATGAGTATAACAAATCACCATGTGAGTGAAGTAAGCCTCCGGCACACAGCTAGAATGATTTCAGTTGCCATAATTAGGGTCCCAACAACAACTTAAAAGGAACCGTCCGGGAAAATGTTTTTAGTGACCACAGACCATGTGCCTTTGGCATTTAGGCAACATGTTCTCAACTCGTCCTTCAAGAACACTGTATCAAACCCGGGTAAGTTTGAGAAATTAAACCGAAAACTTATTCAAGAAGACACAATGCTGCCACCCACTCTCATGTCAATGTCACCACCCGAGTTTACGGAGTGGCTAACTGTCCATGGACAAGCCTTGTTTTCTGTGCTGCTGGCAAGCAGATAAGTTTAAGTGCACAATAAGCTTATTGAAAAATTCACTGCTACTCAGATGTGTTCCTATTTAAACCCTTCAGCCAACAAGAGTTAAGAGTCGATCTGCATGCATCATTTTTATTGCCTTTGCCAAGAATTATGTGACCACGTGCCAAAACTAACACAAGCGTTGGGAATGGGTGGAGATCGTGAACCCTTGTCCTTATGGTGTGGCCGCAAGCTGCGCTGTTTGGATGATGTAAAAAATACCGAGTCAGGACAGTCGGTAAAACGAGCTGTGATGTAAGTGACAGTTAATCAGTCAAGCTCCCCGAACGAAACCCTAGCAGGCGGCGGAGTTACTGACCTCGCTGGAAAACGGGATGGTGGATCGCAGGCAAGGGGAGGCCTTCGAGGACCGCCGGCTCGTGGAAATAGGCATGCAGCCAGGCCGTGCACTGCTTCAGGGGCGCCGTCATTTCCCCTGGGCCGCCGAGCGGCTCCGGAAGAGCGGGGGCCTCCGCGGCGCTGCAAAGTAAGAACAGGAGCTTAATAAGCCTCTAGGCCCTGCGTCCACACACGTGAAAAGCAAATGAACCCGTGGCCATCTCCCGGGTGTGGATGTCCACTGCGGCGCAGCAGCGGGAAGGAGCGCCGCAGGAGGGCGTGGGCCGTCCACCAGCCACACTTCCCCCTTCAGCTTCAAGAAACAGCGTATCCTAGAAAACAAGAGGCGATTCCGGGAAGGAACATCTTAGTTGGTATATGGGCTCTTCTGCCTGGACGTCTGCAGCCACGCAGGGAAGCAAGAGGAGACGGAGCGCGGATGGGCGGCACGGAAGCCGCGCCAGTGGGTGGCTGTCCGTCCTTTTGAGAGACCAACAGGTGCGCGTGTGCACCTCCCATTCATCTAGCAGATCCCCACGTGCTATCAACAGTGTGTTCCACAAATCCTGTTGAAGTAATTAAACTGCGTTTGGTCACCCTGGCCCTCCCACTGAATTTCAAAGGAACAGCACATTCATAATTTTCTATCACTCTGTGCTGCATTCTGGGCGATTTCCTCCGCGTCTGCTGTCCGTCTCCTGGCACTTATGCTGCAGAGCGTCTAATCTGTGTGGGGTTGTTGTGGGGGCTCCCTTCCCTCATGCTGCTTCTCTTCAAATGCCCCCCTTCATTCATTATCGTTACTTCTTCCTTTATCTCAAGCTTAAGCCCAGGGGGCTCGGGCTCTCTTCAGTCTGCACCCTGCCCTCAGGTCCCAGTCCTCCGTCTGGAGGCCTCCCGGAGCCACCTCCCCTCCGGCAGGTGCGCACTCTGGGATACGCTCTGCCAGAACGAGGAAACATCCCCTCAGAGAGGCTTTGCATTGCTGCTTCTGAGCCCTAGAGTTTTATGATGGGTCCAAGTTTTACTTCAGTTTCCAAGGACCCCACACCCACAAAAGCACTAGCCCAAGTCTGATTTCTTCCACTGACTTCCCTTCCTCACCTTGCAAGTTCTGGCACAGCTTCGTAGCAGCTTTGTGGGCCCGGAGGGGAGCGTGCGTCTAGAATTCCCAGATACTGAAGCTCTGGGGGCAGCGTATGTCTAAGCAGAGCATTTCCTGACCTTTCGTGTCTCCCTCCCTGCATGGAGAGGGTGGGTGTGTGCGTGTCAATCTCCTCGCACCCACCGCCCTCACGAGGCCTGAGCAGAGGGGCCACCACTCACTGGCTGCGTGGCCCAGCACAGGGACGAGTGTGGCCGAAGCCCCCAGGAGCGCGGGCTGGGCCTGGTGGGGACGGCAGCACGCACGGGGCGCTGCGGATCCAGAAGCGGGTTCCCTCGCGCTGCATGCTGAGGCAGCGGCTGGAGACCCTGAAGCAGGTCTTACAGATGACCCTGCACTGGAGTCCAAGTCTCTGGGCTGGCGTTCTGCAAAAACAAGGGCCTGCCCTGAGGTCCTGGATCTTTGCAGAGAGAAGCTTCCTTGGATGAGATGGGCAGAAATGCCCTATACACTGTTTTTCCACCAGAGAACAGAAAGTGGATCCGGGGGCCTTCTCACATACGGGCAGGGTGAGGGAAGGAACTGGAGAGTGAGCAGGAGACGGAGCCGGCCCACACGGCCAGGCAGCGAGGGCTGGCCACGGCCCAGCCATCCTGCGGCTCCCGCCTGGATGGGACAGGCCCAGGCCTGCTCGCTAGCACGCGGACGGGTCTCCAGTCAGCCTGGACCCCGCCACACAGGGCCCGCTCCCCGCTCCGTCCACAGGCGTGGTGAGGCCAGCAGGGCGGGGGCAGGGTCTCTCCGAGACGCCCCGGGGGGAGAAGTGGGTCTCCTTGCTGCCCCGCCCCCTCTCTCCAGCAGGACCTCTGGTCAGCAAAGGGGTGAGCCTTCCTGTGCTTGGCTTAAAAATTAATAGACTTGAGAGAGCAATTCCAGTCCCTCTGTCCTCCCACTGCTCCTTCCTTGCTGATAAACTGATGCTGCTGGAAAATAAAGATGGGCAAGAGTGTCACGTGCTGTTCCATCCTGGGCTCCCCGGTGGGGGGGGAGGACACAGGTCCACCGAGGGCGAGCCAGGCCTCCCTCCCGACAAAGCCGGCGTGGTCCAGGGGGCAGCTCTGTGCCTAAGGCCGCGGCGGCAAGGAGGCCGTCTGCACGCGGCCCCTGGTCACACGGGGGTGGACGGGGCTGCGGTGCCCCTGTCCCCACCCTCAGCCATGGGCGGCTTCCATCTGGAGGAAGCAGGAGGGGCAGGGGCTGCGTGAAGAGCCCACGATGACGCACAAGCACCCAGCGTCTCCACGTCTCTCTCATGGGCCACTGATGCCATCAGGGCTTGTGGGGTAGACTGGGCCTTCACACACATGGCAAATGGGGTCCCGTGGGTCAGGGAGCTCACATCACGAAAGGTGGGTCTTCTGCACCCACTAGCGACCTGCTCTGCTCGAAGAGTCACAACTGCTTCCTCAGAGGCCCCGGAACGGGGGTGTGTGGGCTTCAGGAGGAGGGTCCAGGCCAGTGGCCGCTCCCTCCATTCTGCTAAGGGACTCGACTGGTAGCCGTATTCCTACCAGCATTTCCCACTCCTAAAAGGATATCTGAAGAATTTTTATAGTAGTAAAATTCATCTTAAATTGATTTTTTATGCTTGTGCTAAAGATCTCAACCTCTGATTTACTCTGTAGGTCTCCTTTTTAACTCTTTCTCTATTGGCATTAGGTAACTATTCATGGGTGAAATGTAATTAAACAGCTTTGATTCCGAAGCAAGGATTTATGATACTACATTTAAAATGAATGGCATTAAACACACACATAAAACCAGATTTTTAAAGCCATGACACAAATTTCCATTTCTACAATAAAACGAAATTTATTCTCTGCCCTGCCCTCCCCTCCAGCCTCGCTTCGCTTGTCCCTGCGTGAGTCGCGGTGGGCCGGCCCGCTTACTAGGGAGGAGTCTCTGCAGGCTGCCCTGCCGGCCGGCCCCGAAGCCCCACTCATTACGGGCGGGCGCCGGCGCGTGGGAGCCCGGGCCCCCGCCGGGAGGCCAGCGCTGCAGCTCCCTGTCGGCTGGGAGAGGGCAGAAGGGGACCCGTCACGGGCGCTCTTCACTCACGGTCACGTATTACCAGTGAGAGTCACCAAGAGGGAACCACGGACACTGGAGCCCTGCTCCTCCTGCTTTGTTTTAAAGCTGGCATGAGAGGGCCGGCTCGCGGCTGGCAAATGGATGTGGCCTTGTACACAGGGCAGTGGAGAGCGCCGGCACACTGCGACACAGCAAACACAAGGTCGCGTAGCACTGGTTTAAGGGTTTCTTCCACAAAAAGGCCACTGCTGGCAATCCAGGACGACAGTGTGTGGCCTTCCGGGGAAGCTCCTGGAATGCCAGTGAGAGAGGAAGGACCATGTGAAGTTCTCCTGGAGCCTTTCCTCATTTGGAGAAGTAGCCCCGACCCCTTCCCTCCTGGGGCTCGGACAAAGGATGCTCCGAGGTCCCAGATCTGTCCTTCAACCCATATTAGGACGCAGAAGCAGCGTGAAGTGCTCCAGGACGAACTTCTGCAGTGCCGTTCACCCAGCAGGCGTGACGCCGGGCCGCCGCCGACCAGGGGAGAGCCCGTCGCTCACGGCACTGCTCATGGCACCACGCGGGGCGCCTCCGCGGCATTCACGGGAGAGCGGTCCTGCCTGCCTGCCGTGAAGCTCCAATTAGAAAGCAAGGGCACGGAGGCAGCAGGGACAGGGGAGTGGGCCAAGTTTACGTGAAGTGGCCCCATCGGATGAGGTTTCTAGCTGTCCATCTGCTACCTGGCAAGCCCCAGGAGGTGCTGCCCATCCGGTGTGGCGCCCTCAGCCACATGGTACACCCTGGGTCAGGGCAGCAGCAGGCTGCGGACCCCGGAACCCACCACCCGTGGTGGGCAACGTGCGCCAGGCCGGCCCGTCCACTCGAAAGCCGCGCTCAAGGTCTAAGGCCGCATCCAGCACTGGCGGGGCCCGAGGAGGCCTGACAGAGCCTCCCTGCCAGCGCGGCGCCCGCGGTCTTCCTGCGTTTCCAACTTGCTCAGCACTCCAGAACTCACCCGGCTTGGCAGGAGATTTGGGTATTCAGGCTTGAGGGGCCTCAAGACTTCACTGGTAATAATGAATCACTGAATCTTTGTTTCTGAATGAATTCTACTTCCCAGAGACATTAAAATGTCATGTACCTGGCTTAAATCCCATTTGATGTAAGAAAACAGGCCCAAACTTCTAAGCTACTCACCTTTGATTAGCAGCATTAGCTACGCCCAGGAGGTGGGCTGCTGGGCGTTCCGAAACCTCTTTTTTTGACCCTAGTACTTTTCTAACACCTCTGTCTTCCCAGGATAAAACTGAGTCTTACGGTGTGGAACATTAACCAGTGACGCTGGAGGCTCACCCAAGAAAAGAGCTCCAAGCTAAGAGTTCTGGAGACACGTATTCTTTGGGGTTCATGTGGAATTTGGCAGGAGCTGGCCCAGGCTGTGTCCACCGGCACGGCCGGAGGTCAGTCTGTGTGGACGCACATGGACACTGGGCACAACTTTTCATGGGAGGAGTCGTCCAGGGCCTTGGCCACATATGACATTTCAGACACCCTTTCGATGAGAAGCATTTTGCAAGCCGAGCTAGACAAGCAAATCTCCCCTTCTCTGGCTTCCAGGACACAGTGTGGGCGCCAGGGCAGAGCGCCAGACCTCACGGTCTTAGGAGGGTGCACGTTTTCAGCAAAACTTTAAATCTGCAGTAGAGGTGACTTTAAACCATGCTGCTAAACGTCACTGGTAGACGTGTGATGAGGTCTAGTTTAACGTATCTCTAGCAGAGCCTCCTGTGGGTGTGTCTGCTGGATTTGTCCCGTGTTTCATTAGACCTTCCTGTTCAAGCTCTGATGCTTCGCTTCCAGGGGCAAGGCTGAAGACACGACGTAAACTGTGCTATCTACTATCAAAACAGAGTTTTGTGAAAACGCGGCTGAATAAAGATTTTAAGCTCTGTACTCTAGCTGAATTTCAGGCCTTGATTCTGTTCAAACAATTATCGAGGCTCCATTATGCACAACGGCTTATTGACAAGAATATGGACGCGGTGTTTGTAGCCCAACCGGGTGGAGAAGGAAGAAGGCGGAGGTAGAACACAGAGTTGGTGTCAACAACTTCCTTTCCACTCTGCCTTTGGGACACCCCGCACCTCCCCGAGGCCCTCACGCAGCCCTTCCCTCCCTGCTGCCATCCGATGAGCGGGCAACACCAGCGATGGCCCCGTGGCGCGGCCTGGGAAACACCACCACGAGGGAGTATACCATGCGAGCCTGTACAATTGTTTGAATTTCTAAACTAGGAAGAAAAGAGGACGGGGAAAATCAAAGTGCTGATGCTGCTACTCGGGGACATCGGCCTCACACAGCAGGACTGAGTCAAAGAGGACGAACAGAGCCCCGCCGGCGGGCTCACCTCGCGGCCCGGCTGGAGCCTCAGCGCGGCTCACGGCGGCGGGCACTGTGAGCATGTGCCCGGCGTCTAAGGGTTCGGATATCAGCTCCTGGGGGGCTCGCGCCGCCTGAGCGCACATGCGGTCAAGGGCGGAGGAGAAGGGAGCACACTGATGCGCGGCCCCGGCCACATGCGGAAGTTTGCATGACAAACAGGAGCCGTGGCTATACACTCGCTCACTTCCACGGAGGTAAGAGCCGCGACTGCTCCTCGCACACGGGTTTATGGACGGACTCTCACGTGCCAGGTTTACCTGTTGTTACCATAGATCGTTCTCTACAAAGAGGGATGTGCTGCCACACGACAGAGGGGAACCAGTGGCGGAGGGAGCCTGCCGCTGGCGCATGCGCACGTGAAGAGGACGGCTTCGGGGAAGGCGGACTTCCACCGGCGCTGCGGGGGGCGGACTGGCGCACTGACGGGGGCCCCGCGACGCGCTGCCGCGGTGGGGCTCACCACAAAGACGGACACAAACCCCACGCCCGCCTTCATGCCCCCCACCCCATGATCGCACGCCCCGAAAACGAATTCTACATTTACGATTCTATCATAGGCCACCAGTGGATCACGTCCCAAGGTCAACAATAGGAGGAGGAAGAGGCAGTAAAATTTAACAGGGCCCCAATTTACTCACTTTCTGGGTGGTCACAGGTATGTTGCTTAAATGGGAGACCAGTTTTTAATGGGCATCCTAAGCCCTCAAAATTTGGGGTTCGAATTAACGTTAGAATCTAAACACGACCACAGAGGAGTTTACGGTAGTGTTTGAAAACACTCTCCCCGACCAGAAAATTCAATGTAAATTTTCAATTCCTCCTCATACAGGGTACATGTCATAAAAGCTATAGATTTTTTTTTCCTTTTGAAAATGATTCTTAAATACATATGCAATAAACCATTTTTAACAGTTTAAAATAATAAACCATTCTTGGCAGACTAGAATGCCTTAAAATAGCCTACTTACTTTCTCCCCTAAACGTTCAAATTGTTAAAAGGAAAAGTGTATTTTATCAACACTTTAACATATCATTAAAATCTCTCCTATTTGACAGATGAAGATAAAAACACCCCAAAACTATAGATGAATTATCAGGTCCCTAATGATTCCAAAACAATTACAGGATGCAGAGCAATCTAGTTAAATTTTATTCAAAAGCTTACTACACTTGTGTTTTCTTTTATTTTTCTATCAAGAAACCCATGAGGCTTAAGCACAATTCATTATGTATGAGACCCCACTTGCGGTGCTTGACTGTTGATTAATAGCAAAGTTTGCTGTGTGTACATTTGCAACATTAGATGCATACAATATGCTAACTTATTCTTTCACTGAAACTAATTATTTACAAAAATGACTACTTGAGACCACAATTTATTAAATGCATGCATCCAGTCGCAGTTTGGCCCCAAAAGACAGCCTGGAATGAAGATCTTTTACTTGATGTGACAACTTCTAGAAACGCTGTTATTAATATTGTAAATGTGGCAAATAAAGAGTTCAAATAGCCTTATGTCTGTGTTGCATTTGCTTTTTGCCACTGAAGCAGGGAACAAAGCAGCTTTCCAACATCTCCCACGCCAGAGCTACACTCCTCTTTCCCAACTTAATTTAGCTTCTTATAAATAAAATGCTTATACAGTAGCAATGAAATAGTTTAGAAAAGAAACAGCAAACATGAAAGACGTATAAAGAGTTCCCATCAAATTGTTAGCTAAGTAGATTACAATTCTGTCAAGAATAAACTTAGCACATTTGTTGAAAAAGACCCATAAAATATAGAATTTTTAAAGAGTCCTTTTCGTCAGCCTCATCAAATTATTGGTACTCTCGTACGGGCACTTCCCCCCCACAGGACCTCTGGGGTCAGGTAACCGCATTATTCAGTGATTGTCCTCACTCCCGTAAAGGAGGGACAGACGACGAACTGGTCCGTGGATGACAATTATGGAAGCCTCATATTCACACGCACACTTCATAATGGGGCATCTGGTCAACCGCAAGCGGCTCTGGGGCTGGCTTTCTCAGGCACGTGGCCCAGGGCAGCAGCCACCTGTTCTGAGCATCCTCCACAGTCTGGCCTCTCTCTGCTGGGCCCACCTGCACGCTCTCTACAGCTGCCCCTGCCCATGCCCTCGGAGCCTCTGCCGAGGGCGTGTGCCCCTGCAGGTCAGAGGCACAGAGAGCAATCAGACTCTTTCCTGCACCTGCCAAGATAAGGAAAACTGATGTTTGTGCCCAAACGACAGAATGACAGTGCAGAAGGTCATTATGTATCCGAATTGCTCTGTGCCATTAAAGTTTTGCAAGGGCACCTAAGGAAAAAGACCTAGGTTTCAAACAAGGGCTTGCTCTGGGATATAAGATTTTAGGGACCGAATAACTGACACATCAGCAAGAGGTCCTTGCTCCCCTAAAACACAAATGTGAAGAGAAAAAGAAAGTAGCATGAGAACTGGAAACTCTCAGGGCCAGAGTTAAGACGGGGGAGGACTGGCTCTCTCCATAGTTTAATGCCCACCCCCCCCACATTCAAGGTCAGCGCGGGTCATGGCAACCGAATACAGAAGTCCCAGTTGGGAGAACGTCTCACTGTCAGACCTCCATTACGTAACACGGCATTTTGGAAAGGAGGGGTCCACTGAATAAAGTGACGACTAGACTATAGGGAAACAAGTCCAGGAAAACACGTGCATAAAATTTCAACACATGCCACTTCCTGAGTGCCTACCATGTGCCAGTATTTAATTAAAAGAAAAAAAAAAAAACGATTCCATATTAATCCTCCCCAAGAACCCGAGGGAGATGTTATCTCTATGTTCCAGAAGATGGAATGGAGTCCAGAAGTCTTGGGACAATAGCTTAACCGGTGCATGAGGGATGCAACCAGTACTTGAGTCAAAGTCTGATTCCAAGGACCGTGATCTCTGGGCCGCCTCCTTGAAGTCCCAGGATTCTAGATCATCTCTAAAATGGAGGTGAACTTTACATTTCCCCTTTTTTAAATCACCCTTATAAGGAGAAGTCCCTACGTCCGCATGCTCTCTTCTTGACAGCACAGACCCCATATAACATTTGCATTTATTCTTTCATGTTTCGGTAACTTCTACAAAGTTTTTCCTAATCCATAAGATTACAACCTAGGCCCATTGCCTTATCAATTCAGAGACAATGGGAATCTGAGTGTTAAATCAAGTTCTGTAATATACTAGACACTTCCAAGAAGGGAGACTAAGTGTCCACACTGTAGGGTCTTAGGTCTGGAGGGAGCATCCCTTTGGGTTTCACTAGTCTACACCCTCAAAGAAAGGCCACGGTTATGGCTAAATGCCTTGATGACCACACCATACAACATTCCTTCACACAGCTAAGCAGTCTAGGCCTTAGAATGTCCCAGGCCCACCAGCTTCCCTGCGCTCAACCCTCCAGAAGCAAGGCCCAGGGTACTAAAGGCCACGTCATGGTTCTTACGTGGCCTGGCAAGCCAGCAGGGCAGATGTCAGCCTAGGGGGCAGGAAGAAGTCAGGTAAGTGGGTGCCCCCCCAAAGGCCACCCCAGGTCTGTGCCTGAAGAGCCATGCGTTGTCGTGGACCTGATCCCAACGCCGCCTCCCAGCCCGGGGTGCTAGCTGGCACAGCGCCGGTCCCAGGCCCCGCTGGGGAACGTGTGGGTGAACAGGATGCAATGGGGTGAACACGGCCACCCCGGCGCACGCACTGAAAACACCTGCAGTTCACGTTTCATTTTTCCAATGAGTAATTTGCTGAAAACCACTCCCCAGGGTGGGGGTTGGGGGCAGACAAGCCACCAGAGTTCTCAACAGCGAAAGCTGCGTTTCTCTGCCGTTTTGGATTTTGTAGCAGAGGTCGAGTGACAAAGTATGCAAAAGCCCAGGGACGGGGCAGCACTTGCACTTCTGCTGGCTTTGAGAGCACTCCACAGTCAACACTGGGAAGTGTGTCAGATTTGAAGGCACAGAACTACGTGCGTTTTCTTCATGGCACTCCCCAGTCCGGCTACAAGGCAAGCAACAGCATGATGAGATGAAACCCAAGAAAAATGATATTCAACAGCAAAGAATGGGCTCCAGCTTCATCCCTGGACTGCAGCGGGGTGGTGAATTCCAGCCAGCATGCGCGTGCGAGGAAGGCCTTCCATGCTGGCCCTCCTTTCTCCGCTACATTTTCCAGTCTTCCAAGAGCAGCGCATTAGGTCACCACAGAAAGAGGGAAGAGGGTCCTCGTGGGGAGAACTCCCTCCACCCTGGTGACATGCAGGGGACGCCAGCACACCCCCTGCGGTCACTGCCTCCTGATCAATTCTGGGGGAAAACAGGCGCGGGAAGGAAGCCCGCTCCGGGAAGCAGGACAGGAGCGCCCCTCCCACGGGGACTGGGGGCTCTGGAATGTGTCACAGACAACTGGGCGGGCATCCCAGACACAAAGCCCGCGGCGGGGATGGCGGGATGTGCCTGAGCCTGGGAAGCCGACGCCCCCTTTTCGAGGCTGTCACACCTCAGTTACTGACAGGACTAACACATGCCCACCCCAACATGGCTGGCTGGGAAAACGGATCTCCGTACGGCGTCTAGATGTCATTGTCGTGATGCGATTCCAAAAAAAAAAATGTCTGCGTCCCAGCGGGGGACGGGTCTCAATTTAATGTTCAAATAATAGCCAAATGTTCTAAAGACACTGTCTCTTTTCTCTCCAAAAGGCATGTGTTATAGGAGGCCTGACCTCCACAGGGTTTAGTCCCATTAACTTGTATACGGGGCTCATTAATAAGTAATCCTGCCACTAAATTACCTGTCTTGTAAATTGGTCTGTATAGTTCTCAGTAAATAACAGATAGTCCCCATTATCAAACAGCGGAGTTTTTCAAGAAAAGCATCGCTTACGATGGACGACAGCTTCGCAGTCTCCTCTGGCAACAACGCTCTGTGGCTCCCTTTCTCAGAAAGCCCCGCTTCGCCTATTTATTGTTGCAGCTGGAACGCGTTAGCTGCTGAGCAGAGCTGAAAACCTTGTATTTAATATCAGACAAGTATACTGACTACACATTAGTGGCCAAAAAAATCTTAAGCAACTATTAAATGGACAGTTAATGTAATTGTATTTTAAAACACTGAGGTCATATTTAATTTTGAATTGAAACTCTTAAAATGCGCTTTCTGGCAAGGATATAGGGTAATAAAACAATGTTAACTACAGAAAAAAAAAACCTAAAACTCACATTATTAAAATAAATCTTTTTTCCAGAGCACTAATATTTGCAAGAAGCAGATTACACACAGCAGAGAACATTTGTACTTCTTCACCGAGCATCGTCGCTGGCACCGGGCACCGAGAGTTCCGGCTGGAAGGTGATGTACTCGGAACAGCGAAGCCAGATGCCACCTCCCGCCCTCCCTTCTGCGTGCTGGCCGCTCCCCCCCATCTTCCACCTTCCTTCCAGGGCGCTCCAACGTAGCGACACCCCGAGGTCTTCCAATCGGAGGTCCACCAGTAAGGCACCCAATTATGTTCAAGAGCAGGAAGTAAAAGCAAACGGGCTTGGGGGTGTCTAACAGGATGAACAGAGACAGGGTGAAGAGGAGAAAGAAAGGGGTAGAAAACATTTTAGCTGCAAAGGCAGCCAATTAAAATTCCCTTTAGGAAGCACCAATTTCTACTCAAAGAAGGCTGGAAAGTTCAATTTTATATGCCTTTTTCCTCCTCTTAAAAAAATCAATACGGCCCTCTGGGAGGCTGTCACACTTGCAGGCAGGCGGGTCTGTGGACCGTTAGCTCCACGCCTGGACCCGGTTCACAGCCCTCCCAGGGGAAGGCAGAAGGGGGTGTCACAGGGTTTTTCCAGCAAAAACAAAGCTGCATTTATTTACAGGTGTTCTGACGGCGAGGACGAGGGCCAGGGTGGCGCTGCAGAGCCCTAAGCCTTGATCTGACCCCTGAGCCCCTCCAGCCTGAGCTCGAGAAGAGCAGATCTGGAACAAAGAGGCAAGACCCTGTCGAGACAGTCTCTGGTGGGAGCTTGAGGGGAGAGCCTGCTCCCACTCTGCTGCCCCACACATGCCCCCCAGTCCCCGAGGACAGACAAAGGGCCTGTGGGCTGCTTCACTCTGCGAGCCACAAATACAAGGGAGTTGTTAGTGCTCTGGTTGCTCTCCTCTTCTCTGGTCCCAAATCGCTAGCTCCCTCCCAGAACTAGGCCTCACTCAGTACAGACGTCCTTCTCTGCATCCAGGACAGCATGCCTGCGGGGGCTTGGAGGCCTCTCAAGTTGGCTCCATTCTGACTTTAAGTCCTCTGCTTTAACTGGAGTCTCAGGCCTGAGTAATTAGGAGATCCTTTTCTTTTCAAAGGATTCTCAAATACTCAAGAAAATTCTAGTCTGAGAAACAGTAACTGAAAGAACAGTCAAGTCCTGTTTATGGAAATAGCCCCCACTGGGGAATTAATTTTACAGAAGTATTTAACCTTTATATATAGTGGAATGTTTATTCTTAAAGATTCTAATTGCAATGCAAACATAAATTCTGAAAGCTCACAGAGCTCAAAGATCCTTGGAAACCCAGACTTCTCCTGAGGAGCACAAGTTAAGACTGTGTGTTCATTAAATGACCATCAACTTAAAACAGACTGCTATAGACTTAGGATGTTATATATGAACTTCAATGTAACAGCAAATCCCAAACCTGTAACAGATGCACAAAAAATAGAAAGCCAAACATGACAGAAACTGATAATCATAAAAAGGAGATCAAGAGAAGAAAGCAACAGAGAACAAGAAAAACAACAAAACAGCAATTAACAAAATGGCAATAAGTACATACCTATTGGTCATTCCTTTAAATGTAAATGGCCTAAATGCTCTAATTAAAAGACTCTCACAGGGGGTGAGAGAGACGGATTGAAAAACAGGATCCATGTATATGCTGCCTATGGGAGGCTAACCTCAGACCTGAAGATACACAGAGACCGAAAGTGAAGAGATGGAAAAGCATTTATCATGCACATGGAAGTCAAAAAAAGCCAAGGAAGCAATACTTGTATTGCACAAAATAGACTTTAAAACAAAGATGGCAACAAGACACAAAGAAGGGTATTACATAGTGATAAAGGGATCAAACAAGCAGCTGTAACAATTGCAAACATCTATGCACCCAACACTGGAACACCTAAATACATAAAGCAAATAATAACAAAGAGGAAGAAACAGATGGTAATACAATAATAGACCTTAACACTCCATTTATATCAATGGCTAGATCATCAAACAGAAAATCAATAAAGAGATAGTACCTTTTTTTTTTTAATGTTTATTTATTCTTGAAAGAGAGAAAGAGAGAGTGCATGTAAGCAGGGGAGGGGTAAAGAGGGAGACACAGAATCCGAAGCAGGCTCCAGCCTCTGAGCTGTCAGCACAGAGCCCGACGCAGGGCTCAAACTCATGAACTGTGGGATCATGACCTGAGTCGAAGTTGGACACTTAACCAACTGAGCCACGCAGGCACCCCAAGAAACAGTGTCTTTAAATGACACTTTAGACCGGATGCTCAAATATATACAGAGTGTTCCAACTACATTCAAGCGCACCTGGAACATTCTCCAGAATAGAGCACATGTTAGATCAAAAAAGAAGCCTCAATAAATTCAAGAAGACTGAAATCACACCATGTATCTTTTCTAGCCACAATGGTATGAAACTAGAAATCAATCACACACAGGCAAAAACAACTGGAAAGAAAAACACAAACATGTGGGGGCCAAACAGCACGCTACCCAACGAGCAGTGGGTCAATAATGAAATCACAGGAGAAATTAAAAACAAAACAGAACATGGAAACAAATGAAAATGAAAATTCAACAGTACATAATCTTTGAGACAAAGGAAAGGCAGGTCCAGGAGGGAAACAGAAAGTGATACGAAAGCCTACCTCAAGAAACAAGAAAAAGCTCAAATAACCTAAACTTACAACCACCGTAACTAAAAAAGAACAAAGCCGAGCGTGAGTAGAAGGAAGAAAACAATAAAGATGGGAGCAGACATAAATGACACAGAGAATAAAAAACAATAGAAAAAAGTTAAAAAAATGGTTCTTTGAAAAGATAAACAAAATTGATAAACCATTAGACTCATCAAAAAAAAAGAGAAAGGACTCAAAGTAATAAAATAAAAAATGAAAGAGAACAGACACTACAGAGACACAAAGAATTATAACAGATTATGAAAAATCATAGGCCAACATTGGACAGCCTATAAGAAATGGATAAATTTTTAGAAACATATAATCTTCCAAAATTAAATCAATAAGAAATAGAAGATCTGAATTGACCAAGAACTACTTATGAAATTGAATTGTTAGTTAAAAAACTACCAAAACAATAACAGTCCAGGACCAGACGAATTCAAGGGTGAATTTTCCCAAACACTTCCATAAGAGGTAATATCTATTCTCCTCAAACTATTCCAAAAGGTAGAAGAGGAAGGAAAGCATCCAGAAACATTCTATGAGGCCAGTCTTATCCTGATGGCAAAACCAGATAAAGATGTCACACAAACTACAAGCCAATATCTCTGATAAACACAGATTTAAAAATCCTCAAAAAATTCTGGAAGCTCCATTCAACAATACTCTCACAGCTGATTCACCACAATCAAGTGAGATTTATTCCAGGGATAGTAGGATGGTTCCGTATTTGCAAATCAATTAACGTGATATCCCACATCAACAAAATGAAGGATAAAAATCATACGATCATCTCAGTAGATACAGAAAACCACACTCAACAAAGGGAGCTTCGAAGGAGCATGCCTTGACACAGTAAAGCCATCGTTTACCCATGATAAAAATCCACAGCTGACATCACCTTCGATGGTGAGAGCCTGGGAGCTCTTCCTGAGATTAGGAACAGGTTAAGGATGTCTGCTCCTGCCCCTTTTACTCAGCACAGTGTGAGAAGTCCCAGCACAGCAACCAGACAGGAAATAAGAGGCATCCATATTGGTAAGGAAGAAGTTAAACGGCCACTATTTGCAGATGACATGGTATTATACATAGAAAACCATAAGACTCCACCAAAAAACTATTACAATCAATGAATTCAGTAAAGCTGCAACATACAAAATTAACATATGGAAATTGGCAGCATTCCTTACACTGATCACAAAGTAGCAGAAAGAGAAATTTAAAAAAAATTCCATTTACACTGCACCAACAATAAAATACCTAGAAATAAATTTAACCGAGGAGGTGAAAGACTTATATTCTGAAAGCCATAAAACACTGATGACACAAATGTCAATAAATATATTCTATGCTCGTGTAACGAATACTGTTAAGACATCCATACTATCCAAAGCAGATTCAATGTAGTCCCTATGAAAATATCAATAGCATTTTTCAAAGAACTAGAATCCTAAAATTTGTTTGGAACCACAAAATGCCCTAAATAGCTAGAGCAACCTTGAGGACAAAACAACAAAGCCAAGCACCACAACTCCAGATTGCAGGGTGTACTACAAAGCTCTAGCTGTCAAAGCAGTATGGCGCTGGTACAGAACCCACAGATCAGTGGGACAGAGGAAGGAGCCCAGAACTACGCCCACACTTACATGGTCAGTCTTCGACAAAGAAGGCGAGACCGTGCAGTGGGGAAAAGACAGTCTCTCCCACGAAATGGTGCTGGGAAAACCGGGCAGCCACATGCAAAAGAATGAAGCTGGACCACTTTCTTACACCACATACAAACATAAATTCAAAATGAATTAAAGACCTAAATGTGAGGCGTGAAACGATTACAGTCCTAGAAGAGAGCATGGGCAGTAATTTCTCGGACATCAGCCATAACAACATTTTCTTAGATATGTCTCCTAAGTCAAGGGAAACAAAAGCAAAAATAAACTGCTGGGACTACATGAAAATAAAAGGCTTTCACACCATGAAAGAAACCATCAACCGAACAGAAAGGTAAGCTCTTGAGTGGGAGAAGGTATTTGCAATGGCATATCTCATAAGGGATTAGTATCCAAAATGTATAATGGGTTAACATAACTCAACAATAAAACAATCTGATTTTGAAAAAAATGGGCAGAGACACATGAGAAGATGCTCCACATCACCCACCAAGAACATGCAAATCAAAACCACAAAGAACTATCACCTCACACCTGTCAGAACAGCTAGAATCAAAAACACCAGACACAACAAGTGTTGGAGGACATGGAGAAAGCGCACCCCTCCGGCACTGGTGTGGGAACGCACACTGGCGCAGCCACTGTGGCAGACAGTATGGAGGAGGTTCCTCACAGTATCCAAGATAGAACCACCATATGCTCCAGTGATTCCACTATGAACTATTTACCCAAAGTAAATGAAAACGCTAATCTCAAAAGACATATGCGCCTCCCATACTTACTGGAACATTATTTACAGCAGCCACGATACTGAAGCCGCCTAGACGTCCCTCCGTAGGTGACAGCACGCGGAGAGGAGGCGGTGTATACGCACAAAGGAACAGTAATCGCAGAAAAAAGAGATCTGCCATGTGTACCAACATGGATGGAGCTGGAAGGTACCATGCTAAGGGAAGTTGAGTCAGTGTGAGAAAGACAAACACCATATGATTTCACTTACATTAGAGTCTAAAAAAAACAAAAACAATTGAATAAACAAAAAGCAGAATCAGACCTAAAACCACAGCGAACAAACGGATGGTTGCCAGGCGGGTGGGCTGGGGCACGGGTGGGTGAAGGGGAGGTGCCAGCTTCCAGTTATCGAGTGTGCACGTTGTGGGAATAAAAGGGACAGCCCAGAGAATACAGTCAGGGGCACAGCAATGGTGTCACTTGGGGACAGGTGCCATCGGCACTGTCGTGAGTGCGGCACGAGGTACAGAGATGTCGAAGCACTACGTGGCTTTCCTGAAACGAATGTGATGTCTTGTCTCAGCCACGTTCAAGACTGCAGGTCACTCGTTAAATCTGAATTTCAAATCAACAAAATTCTTCACGATGCTTACATACAAAAAAATGATTCACTGCTTATCTGAAACACAAATTTAATTGGGCAGCCTGTGTTTTATCTGGCATTCCTGCCCTAATCCCAAAGGATGCTTAAAAGGTATTATTTAGTGCTGATAAAAGGGGAACAAATGGGCTGAAATCACTGCTTCCTAGCAAGTTGCATCCCCTTGCCGTGCGCGGCTTATTCAGCAGAGCTCTGCAGCTGCTCGGGGTGTGCGCAAGAGGAGAGTACGGACTAAATAAAAACGGGAAGGACTGACAGCCTTATTCGCACCTCGAAACAAACGATGCTATCACACTTGAAAAAAAAAAAAAAAGACTGTGTTCACATCTGTTCTGGCTTCTTCCTGTCTCGGGTGTGTTCACACTGAGAGCCCGTGACAAGTGCAGGTACAAAAATAATCCATTATTATCCATAGGCAACTTGGTTTCTCACGGGTGTGTTAATCCTGCGTTTCGAGTGTTTCTTTGTGTGCAGACCCTGGGACGGAACTCGCTTGCGCCCGGCCTGGCTTTGCCCGAGAGCCCCTTCCCCCGAGACAGTTTATCACAGTGCCCATCGCCGCCCAGGCCGAGAACGGTGGGTGGGAGCCTGGGGCCCCGAAGCTCTCCCAGGAGAGACTGTCTGCACTCACACACGAGGCGGCTTCACACTTTGTCCTTCTGGGCCATTCCCGTCCTCAGAAGGTGCCTGCGAGCGTCCTCCTCCTCCCTTCTCCTCAGCCCCGTAGTTCAGGCCCGCGGCTCCTGCGGGGGCAGCCGCACAGCTGTGCCTGCAGCGTCTCCTTGCCGACAGTCACCCAGACTTTAAACCATCGCTGTCCTACATTTGTCCCCACACAGGAGTTCCTTGTTTTCTAACTTCTTTTTTGTTTTTTAAAAGTTCATTTACTCTGAAAAGGACAAAGACAGTGCAAGCAGGGGAGGAGCAGACAGAGAGAGAATCCATGATGCCAGCACAGAGCCCTTTGTGGGGCTGGAACCCGTGAAGCTGTGAGATCATGACCTGAGCTAAAGAATCGGATACTTAACTGACTGCACCACCCAGTTGCCCCCCACACAGAATTTTCACTAACTCCATCATCCCCATGCCTCAAACGGCCAAACCTGGCCCACCAGCTATCTTTGTAAATAAAGTTTTATTGAAACCCAACCACGCCCATTTGTTTACACGCACAACAGCAGAGATGGTCTGGCCTCCAAAATGTTCAGTATCCTGAACAGAAGGTGTGGGCCTGGTCTTCCAGATGGTTCTCTTCACTGCTGATTTCCTGTCGCTCCACTCTGGTCCTCTCACCTGGAACGCCCCCAGATCCAAGTGCTTCTCCAAACCTGAAAGTAAGCCCAGTTCTACATCCAAACACCCCAGCCCACATCAATCTGAACCACCTGGCTTGGTTGGTACTGAATAACCCAATCATGGGCATCATGCCAGATACCCTGTGTGCACCGACCATAAGGCGTGAGGAGAGAATCTGGATTCCAGTTTCCCTTGGAAAGCTGCCCCAGCTGCCCTTCTCCCCTTGGCCCTGCAGCAGATGCTCCTCTAGCCCTGGGAACACGCTGGGTTTGGCTTCGTGAGGTCTCTCCTCCCCTCTCCCCTGTGTAGCCTATGAGCGGCTTCACACCCGCATCCTGCACAACCACCACTGCCTCTGAACCATCCTGGCCACAGTCGTTTCCCATCTGGAGAACCTGCCCAGACCACATAAAGCTCCTGAAAAGGCTGCCTGGTCCAAGTCACCGTCCCGCTCACAAGCCTTTCCTGACCTCTCAGCATGCACGCAGAATCAAGTCCATGTTCTGCACGTGGTGTTAGTCAGAAGCCCGTCTGGCCTTGATGCAGGCTTATCCCCAAGGGACCCGAGCTCCAGCCCATCTGGCCACAGCCCTTTGCCGGCCTGCCTGTGCCTGAGCCCCGCCCCGGCCCTCCCCCTCCCCAGTCTGACGTCAGCCCAGGGAGCAGGCCCATGGGTGGTACTGTCCCCGCTCTCCTGTGGCTGCAGGTCACCTACACCCCACGTCACATCACCCCAGGGCCATGGAGTGTTCTTACCCTCCACGCCCGCGTATTTAGCGGCTCACATGGACCATTCTGACGGCTCCCACGAGCACGGCCTGTGCCTTCGGGCATCTCCATCATTCGAAGCAATGGACACTTCACTGCCTTTGGTGAAGGGCTCATGATAGTTGGCGGATGGTAATAAGTGAAAATTCATGAGGACAGACAGTGAGGCCAAGAGGTATTATTGAACATATTCAAAAATACGTTAGGATTTGCTGCAGGAGTAACTAAGTAATTTGAGGTATTCTGTTGCCTCACTGTACTCCTAAGATTTTGTTTGCCATCAACTTCTTCATGCATCTCTGAAGGGCTTAATAACTGAACTTCTTAAATGGGCTAAGATACATGCAAACACCAGTGACAACCTTCCACGGTTACAGGCTGCTTCGAGCACAGGTCTGTTTTGATCAAAACTCGAAACATCTAACAAACCAGTTTCTGAACCAGATCGATGGCACAGGAGGGGACTTCGGGATTTTTCAGCTTTGATTCCACCCAGAGTCCAAGATTCAACAGACTTGCGTGGACTGAAGGCCTACCTGGACGAGCCCGTCACTACTTTATCACAGGACTTGGTATTTCTCCATTGATGTGCTATACGGCCAATCACATTGGATATGACGCAGTTTCAGATCCGCCACGGCCTGTCATCGCCTTTGGTCTCCTGGGCATTGCTGGCCCAGCGCTAAGTCCCCGAGATGCCACGGATCGGAAGTCACACAGCACAAGGCAACCGAGAGCACCTTGTCAGCCTTCAGCCCTGCTGCTCAGAGTGCGACTAATACGACCTCAGCCAAGGATCTTCTCAGCTCCAACGGAAACGGCCCTCTGCCTGGCGTACGAGGTCTCCCAAAGAGCGGCACAGCTACTCGGGAAAAAGACCAAGAGAGCACAGAAGAGGGGCGTTTGCCTGTGTTAAATAAACAGTCTGCGCCACCAGGCTTTCTTCCTTAAAATACTTTAAAAAAATTAGAAGTCAGACTTGAAAACAAATATTCACATCTCCCAAGCTGCTGCCCTCTTTTTGGTACCCGTGCTCCCTTCTCTCCTAGTTCAGGAAAACTGAACATGTTCCCACTAATCATCATGTATGGGACTCAAAAAACGAACTCCTATTTCCAGGAACCAAACCAGAAACTCTGGCAAGAGCTGAGTCTGCAGCTGAACTCCTAAGCTTGGAAAAACTGCAAACTATCCCACTTGCCACTTTCAATTAAATATTTCATGGGGAAAAAGTGAAATAAAATATACATACAAGAAATGTGGCACTCTGTTGAACATTTTAAGAAACAAAAGATCAAAAAGAAACATGTTTCCTCCTAAAAATACACCTACCCCCTAACTACGTACTACTTAACAACTGCATTCTGAGCTCCCAGGAAACAGGAGGTGTCCGAGGGGCTGCCGGTCAGTACGGTCCTCTGTGCTCCGAGGGCAGGGGAAGCCATGCACGAGTTTTCTCCCTCGTAGGACGGAGTGGGCAGGGTGGCGCCCCTCTTCAGCACATAAACACTTGCTCAGTAGCTACTATTTACGCCACACTATATAAGTTTCTAGGGGATGGAAGGATGGGGAAGACACAGCCCACCTTTTCCTCTACCGGCTCTGCCAGGCAAGGACGGGAAGCTGCACCCGTACGACGGGTCACCCCTGCGTTCTCAGGGGGCTGGTCCCAAGAGTGAAGCCCTTGGCTCTGGCCACACCCCTGGTGGGGGGGCAGCAGCAGCTTCCCGGCCAGGGCAGGGGCACCTTCTCCTTCTCCCTGGGTGCTCCTCCTCAGCACTTCAACCTCACTTCCTCGGGGCCCTGAACCAGGACTTGCTGGGGTACACTGTGCATGCCAGGGCAAGAGACAACATCACTGAGGACAGGCAGGGCCCTGAACAACAAAGGTAAGGCTTGCTCTCTTCTTCCCTATTCACGTGGAAGCATCCTCCATGTCTATATGGATGGCACCCTGGAAGGGGATTTAAAGACGTTTGTTTTTTTCTTTCCTGACTCTCTTCACAGCAGCAAAAAGAACTTTCATTTTTAGAAGAATGTGCTTGTGTTCATCTATCCACCTCCCAATGTCTGTCTGTTCCTGCTGCGTTGGACATGAGGTCTGAAGAGCCACCAATTTTCTCAGGAGAAATTTAACTAAACTTCTGAGGCCAGAGGAGCCATTTTCTTTGTAACTGACATTAAAAAGTAGCATGAACTGGATGACGGATGGTGGTGACCAGCTGCCACCGTGCACAGTTTTGGTAAGAATAATCGAGGGCACGGGGAGGAAGAGGTTCACTGGCCGATCCTCAGAACCAGGGGATAATTAAATATTGTCATGCAAAGATAAAAGAAACAGAAACCTCCTCAATGATCCAGAAACCAGGCCAAACTCAGATCCACACACGCAGACAATTCCTCACCAAGGTGGCAGACGCCTCACCTTCCGAGAGGCTGACTTGCTCGTCTCCACGCCAATGTACGGTCTCCTCATCCCACTTCATGAGAGAATCGTTCTAGTGACAGAGCTCTCCGGATGAGCTCAGAGCAGTCAGGAAGTTGAGATCCACTGTTCTGATATGACAGCGGAGTCCTGAACAACGTGGTGGCACCGTGTGGGCGCACATGTACGGAGACTTCGTACACTGACTACTTAGGTCACCGGTAAGGCTTCCAGCTAACAGCAGGCTATTAGTAGTTAAGTTTTTTTGGGGGGGGGGGTCAAAAGTTAAATGTGAATTTTCAACTGTGTTTGGGGGTGTCACTGCCCCAACCCCCACTGTTCAAGGGTCAGCTGCACTTAGTACTACCGGATCACTCGCTGCCCGAGCGTTACACTGTTTAGTCATGGAGACCGCAAGTGTTGAGTCGAAAGAGGGCCCCAGGGAAGGAGCCCACACAAGGAGGGTCCGGCCCCGTGGGGAGGGGAGAGGGGCTGGCAGGCTCGGGGCAGGTCTCCTCTGCACCCCCAGGGCGTGGGAAAGCATTCTAAGGTGTTACACGAGGACTAGGAGACAGGACTGGCCCCTCCGAGCGCTCCCACGGGCCACCGGCTTCGCGAGGCTGGACAGGAAGCTTGGCCGACGGCAGTGAGATTTCTGAGTCTGTGAGCAGCCCCCAAATGGAGGGTCTCACTCAAGCCAATAAACGTTCCTATTAAACAGTCTTACTAAGATATTCCTGTGAATCATCACAAGCAACAAATCGATATACATGGCCTATTGAAAAATCAGCGAATTGGCTGTTTATCCACCTTTCGACCTGCTTCCAACCTACCTGACCAATGACACTGGCTAAGTCTCCTCACCGAACAATCCAGAAAACTTCATGTGATGTCAGCCCCATGGATTTACCAGCACACGCGCTCTAAAGCCTTTCCGTGGTCAGCGTCATCAGCTACCCAGGCCTACCATAAGCTCTAGCTTCATATCCTAGACGCAGACCCTTTAGAAATGACCTAAGAGTCTCTTGCTGTGCATGGTGACTGCACTTTTCCCAAATCCATGCAAGAAATCTAAGAGTTCTTTAAAAGATCTATAAGTTAATTTATTTTGATAGAGAGCGAGAGAGCGCATGGGTGCACAGGCCAGAAGCGCAGAGAGAGAGGGGGGCAGAAAGAGAATTCCAAGTAGGCTCCGCACTGTCAGTGCACAGGCTGGGGCTTGAATTCATGAACCATGAGATCGTGACCTGAGCCAAAACCAAGAGTTGGGCGCCTGAGTGAGCCACCCAGGTGCCTCAAGAAATGTAAGAATTATTAACACCTGGATAGAACTGCCTTTCCTCCTTGCCGGTGGTGATTTGTTTGTGGCAGAGGCTCACAAAGGTAAATCAGAAGACACAGCAAAACCAAGGTCCCAGGGGCGGTGGGGGTGGGTGTAGACTTCCTACTTTCCCAAGGACATGCTCAAAGGAGGTAGGATCTCCTTTCAATTGCAAAGATCTACTCTCATTTTTGGTATTTCCCTTTTCCCTCTGATGTTATTAAGTAGGAAGAACTGTTACACATACAATCGCCTCTCTGTATTTAAGAGGCTTTTGAAAAGAGAACTTAAGAGATTTGAAAACATAGAAAAGATGTCCATTGAGGGGTTTCTAAATTAGTTGAGAATTTAGATTGGTAAAAAAAAAAAAAAAAGAAAGAAAGAAGGAGAAGGAGAAGAAGGAGGAGGAGGAATAGGTTGACTTATCTAAGGCTTCCATAAATCCCTTGAGGCCTGAGACCGGAACACGCCAGGGCGGCCTCTGTCCCCAGCTGTCCCAAACCCAAGTGGAGCTAATGAATATTTCAAACTCCCCCTCAGCTGGGCCGAGGCTCACAAGGCTTCAGCAGGCTTACATTCCGGCAATGCTTGATTTATGCACCAACAGCCGCCAGCCCACAAATAGGACAATAAAAATGCAGACGAGGGGTGGAAATTTGCAAGCACACTTTTCCCTTCCGCACTAGGTGAAGTGGTTTAGATAGCTGTCACTAACACCAAGGGGTTTATTAATAGGCAAAAATTAATTGTATGTAGACTGAATTAATGAGATGGAAAAACATGCATATTTCAGCTAATACAGAGGGGACCGGCCTCTGCAGAGGCCTCTGATGAAGTGGCTGGGCCGGGGGACGAGGCGCAGAGCAGCTCCCAGCAAGCCGGGTCTTTTTGTGATCATGGGGGCTGGAGGTACTGTTTAAAAAAAAAATACACTGTGAAATGTAAACATCAGGCAACTGTTTTGAGCACAAAGTTGACCCGCGATGCGTATTCTGCAGACTGCCATCTCCGGATTTATAAATAAATGATTAGATGTAAAATCTCTAGAGGGTTTTCCTTTTCCACAGCAATTACAGGAGCAGATTATTACCATTCAAGTGGGGCTCCAGTGAAAGCTCCTTGACTGGCAGGAATCACTCACCGCTGTCCCGACGTCTAAGTCACCACGACAGGAAATCCAATGTCAACGTGTACGGCGGACGTTTCCACAAGCCAAGTCAATATGCACTGAATGAACACGTTCTTGAGTTAAAATATATTACTGTCAATAACAGACTGAATTAAGAAAGTATGAAGTTTCAAATGTGATCAGTGTCAGGAAGAAGTTTTCCCTATCTCCTCCCTGCACGTTGTTAAAAGTTGCCGTGTGGGCGAGCCTGAGGCTCACTGGACATTTTCTCTTTGGCCGTCCCGGATCTGTTTCTTAAGTCATTAAAACAAAAGGTAATGAGGCTAATCAAAGAGTAAGCAATGAGTGGTATCATGCTCAGCACATTTTTTTCTAGCCTAAGAGTTTCCTTTCTTCTCTGAATTGCAAGGTGGGTGGGGAATGGTCTTTCAGCTTCTGGGATTTACTTTCCTTCCAAGAGTGGATCCACCCCCGAGCCCTGCATTCTCACATGAAGCTGTTTTTCTCAGATTCATAGTAGCCAAGCAAGCAACATGCCCATTCTCTCCTGCTTTCTATTGTTTTTGTTTGTTTGTTTGTTTTAAGCTGGTATGCAGCAGAAACAGGTTTTTTAAAACTTTACTTGGGAAAAAAATGAAGATTCGCAAGACGTTGCAAAAAGAGTGGACTGAGCCGCCACGTTTCACCCCACTTCCCCAATGCCCCCCCTTCTAGAAATCACGGTCCACTCTCAACACCAGAAAGCAGACAGTGGTACAGTACAAGTCACGAAACTGCAAATCTAACTCGGGGTAACCGGGTTTAATATATGTTACAAGGCAGGGCACAGCCCTGTTCTGCCCCACACAGGCCTCCACCTGCAGCCCCGGGAGCCCCAGGCTGGTGTCTGGCCAACTCGGACCTGCTCTTCATTGTCATGCGTCTGTCATTTCAAAGGTTATGCGAAGAAAATCACGCCTTCCTGGGCTGGCTTCCTTCCCTCGGAACAGGCCCTTCAGACATATCCACGCTGTGGCATGTGTCCACAGGTCATTGCTTTTTGTTGGTCAGTTTTCATTGTCAATGGGCCACCGTTATCCACTCACCTCTGGAAACACATTTGAGTTGGTTCCGTCCCGGGGCCGTTAAGTAGAGCTGCTGTGAACATCCGGCCTTGGCTTCTGTGTGGTCATGAGTTTCCATTTCTCTAGGACGTCGGAGAAGAAGGCCACTGCCAGGCCGCATGGAAGTCGTAGGTTAACTTCAAAGGCAGCAGCCCACGGTCCCACAGGGGCCAGCGGGCATGCAGTGGGCTCTCACCGTGCCTTCCTCCAGCATCTCCCTCCTGGCTGGTGAGGCTCATCTTTTCTCGGGCTTACTGCCAAACTTCTGTCCTCTTTGGTTGAGTTTGTATGCACTTCTTTTGCCCATTTTCCAACTGGAATGCTATTTTCTTACTGTTGAGTTCAGAGAGAACCTTGTAGGTTAGAACACAAGGCTTTTGTCAGGTGCGGGATCTGCAAGCCTTCCGTCCTGGTCTCACTACCACCCCCCTCATACAGGGTCTTCTGCAAAGCAGAAGTTTAGGAACAGAATTTTAAAAAGAAATACGTATCATTGATCCTTCTGGAATGTTGCTATCCTGGGCCGATTTTCAAGATGGGGAGTCTCTGTCGGAGTTGAAGTGTCAGCTCTGCGCCTTCCAGTGGGTGTGTTCAGGGGGCCCTGGGCATCCCCACGGGAGGCTTCATCTCGGGGACACGGGGGACACTGCATGCTTTTGATGTAAACCACGGAAAAGTTCACTTAAGAATGAAATGCGCCACACATCATAAGGCTATTTAAAATAGGATTCACACCACGAACTCAAATATTTAAAACACCCTGGTTGGGTAATCGTGTGAAGGAAAGCCTGGTTAATATGCCACCTCGAGGCGCTGTCGTCTAGACAGGAGTGGACACACACACACGCTGGGGGCAGGTCATGACACAGGAGCAAGGGGAAGGTGCAGCGTGGGGACCCGTGTCTTCCGTGGAAATGCGGGGTGAAGCCTGTGCACTGAACAGCCTCGCCAGCACACCTGGCCACCAGCGATTTATCGACATGGTCCCTCAGGAAGTGAGACTCTGACAGTGGCAGCAGGAAGGGAAAGACGGGTATCACTCTGGTAAGGGGCGCCAAGGGCACAGGCCACAGAAGCAGGGAGAAGGCAGCCAGGTTTCCAGAGAAACTGGCAGAGGTCAGGGAAGGTCACGACCGGCAGGTGTGCGGACATTCTTGAGGGACTGAGAGATCCAGGTCGAGAGCTGGGACGGAGTCTCTGACCCAGAGAGGGGCACACACCATGTTCCTGGAAGGCGGGTCCATGCCTTCTGGGACAGGATGCAGGAGGGGAGCCTGTGAGCTTGTGGGCAAAAGGCCCCAAATCATGCCGGGTCGGGAATTACCAGGGAGGCATTTGTCAAAACTAAAAATAAGCGGAGAAAAATCCAACAGTCAAAACCGCCACAACAAACAGACCTTCCTGGGTAAGACAAGGCGAGCCCTGAGCAGAAGTCGGTCACCTGCAAGGCCATGGACAAGGAGCCAACCCTGAAAATGAGAGTCTGTATCATAGCAAAGCCAGAGCCTTACCCAGCTCCTAAAGGAAATACTTCTAACTGTGAAAGAGAACATCCTGGCATCCCCAGGGCTAATGGGCTAAGAAAGGAAAGGTGAGCTCCGCTGTCCAGTTGCAGGGCACAGCTGCGGACCACTCTCAGTGCACCTGCAAGCAGTCACTCTGGAAGGCCCAGCAGGTCCCCAGGGAGGACCAAATGGTCAAGGCACAGGCATCCCCCCCCACCCCATGGGTTGGGACAGACAGACGCCCAAATACATCTCTCAGTGGCGCTCTAAACACCAAGGCAGCCAGGACAGGTGAAGCCTTCCATGAGGAAGGTGGAGGTCCTGAGCCTTAGCTACACCCTCCTTCCTCTCGGTGCCTGAATGTCCCTGGATATGGACACTTAGGACACCTCCTCCTAAGTGTCCATATCTGGCTCCTTCTCTGTGGAGTCTCCTTTCATCCAAGTTCTACAGTCCTGGAGGGAGGCTTCATTCCAACACGACTACCGTCTGCTACCGGATCCCAAACTCTGTCTGAGAGACACAGTTGAAGCCCGGGCCGGGCTGGCCTACACACCCGTCGGGTCCAGCCCATCCGTGTCGGCTTTCTGCGGCTGGCACGATTCCCTGACCTTCATGAAAATTCCCAGGAAGTCTGTAAGTCCTGCAGCCAGTTAACAAGCCCTCTTCCCTGTACTACAATAGCATGTAATCGCTGTCACAAATCGATAGGACACGACTGAGAAGAACGTTCAGGGCCCATGAAACACCACACTGGTTTGCTACTGAACTGGACGCGGCCCCGGACGCAGCCCCCGCCTGCTGTCCTGTCCGCATCTCACACACTTCTAGCCTCGCCACAAAAACAAGGGGGCAGGACACCTTAATGGGGGCAGAATGATCTCTTCAGTTACAGTAACTTTGGAGAAATGATTTTTAATTTTGAGACGCTTCTGTACTCCCGCAGTCAGTAGGAGTCCCTGCTAGAACTATAAACACGACACACTGTTGACAAATGCCACGCCCTGTAAGTGTCCGAGGACGGCGTGAAGCCTGTGTTCTCGCACCACTGTTTTGTCTCAGGGGTGTCAGGCTAACGTAAGATGGTTGTATGCCCTTGTCGCATGAACGCTGAAAACATAAAATCTCTCATTAAAGGATGAGGCCCGAAAGGTTACCAACATAAAGACACCACTGCAGAACCCAAGTCTACGCTCCAGAAGCACATTCAGCATGGTCAATATTCACTAGGCTGCGCTCTTCCACAATTTACTTTTCTTCTTTAATATCATTTCAGAGAGAGAGAGAATATGCACAAGCAGAGAAGAGGGGCTGAGGGAGAGAGAATCCCAAGCAGGCTTCATACTCAGCATGAAGCACGAAGCCAGACACAGGGCTTGATCCAATCTCACGACCCCAGGACATGAACTGAGCTGAAATCGAGTTGGGTACTCAACTAACCGAGCCACCCAAGTGCCCTCTTCCACGTCTTATAAACATGCCATTTGTTTTCTCAATTACATACTTTCCCACTGAAATAGGCAGCATTTCCTGAACTATGTTCTGTGGGTCCCCAAATCCCTCAGAAGGCTCACATGTGTTGGAGAAGAGAAGAGAAGCATTTGTCGGTGAAATGCGGGCCTGCAGGTTGGCACACCCGACCCTGAAAAGTCTGGCTGTGAAGGCGTCCCTTCATCCTGGTCCCAGTAAGAGTTTTCCAAATCTTGTTGTTCCTTAGAATACTCAAGGCAAATGAGAAATTCATACAGTCTGGGAAATACATAACAGTACAAACATTTTTACTTTTTTAAAAAACATTTTTATTCATTTTTGAGAGACAGAGAAAGACTGGGCATGAGTGGGAGAGGGGGAGAGAGAGGAGACGCAGAATTGGAAGCAGGCTCCAGGCTCTGAGTTGTCAGCACAGGCCCAGAAGGGGCTCGGGCTCAGTACAAACTGAGATCATGACCTGAGCTGACGTTGGATGCTCAACTGACTGAGCCACCCAGGTGCCCTGTGATAGTGTAACATTTATTCAGACTAAACTTTACACAAAACACATTAATCTGACCTGCCTAGTTGTGAACACTTAAAGTCTTATAATATTGTGAATAACATGTGGTTTATACTAAGAACATTAGGCTTCTTTTTAAGACTTTTTCTTTAAAGTAGGCTTCATTCCCAGTGTGGAGTCCAACGTGGGGGATGAACTCAAGACTCTGAGATCAAGACCTGAGTGGAGGTCGAGTCAGACGCTTAACCAACTGAGCTGCCCAGGTGCCCCTAAGGTGACTCTTAACTTAGGTCAGTTATAGCTGAATCCTGTGCATAACTTGGGGCCAACATGGAATGTGCCACAGACCATGGCTGACTGAGCTGAGGGAAGCGTCACTGTGAAGGGGCCACTGCCCTACGTGCCGAGGGCTTGGTTGCCTTTTTTATGCAGTTTAAGGCTCAAGATAAACACCTACCTTGCCTCCTGCTGCAGCAGCTGGAAGACCTATTTTTCCAGGAGAGAAGTTTGTTTGGTACAAGGTTAAGAGCCTTCCTCGTGCCTGAGGTGACGTGTCGGCCTCCTGGCCCGCACGAGGCGCCGCCAGCCTGTTCACACAGGGGTGACATCTCCCCATGCTCGCTCCCGCTCGGACAGCACACGGTGCACGGGAGCCTGTGGCCCCCGCGGCAGGTGGCCAAGGGGCTGGGGAGGGGCGCTTCCAGGTCATGCCGTGTCTCCTTCCTGACTCAGAACGAGAAGTCAGGGCTCTCCACGGGGAAGCCAGCCACCCAGCCTCCCTTTCTGAGGCGCACACTGTCCTTTCTGAGCCGAGGACTTCCCGGCAATAATGAAAGTGGACGCGGGCAGCCTCCTGGTTACCGGGGGCTTGGCCTTCACAACCTGTCAGCGGAACCTTATGACCTCTCCGTCAGGTGCTGTAATCCCAATAATGACCTGCAGAAACCAGAAGAATCTAAATTTATCACTGCATCTCTATGGCTGCTATCGGCCTCCTCTGTGGGCAGGAGCGCTCCCGCTTCTGGGGTCGAGGGAGGGTGACCGAGGTGCCCAGGACGTCAGCATCCCTCTCCTGGCTGTATACTCTGTGGTCCCGGCTTTGGCGGATGGCTGGCTCCCCCCGCCCCCCTCCCCGCGCCCACGGAGCCAGGCCAGTGCAACTTCCCAGCAGGCCTCAGTCCTGCGCAGCATGTTCCCAGGTCACAATAAGCAAGAGAAGGCCGTTTAATGGTGTCGGAAAGGGACAAAGAGACAGGCACTCCGTTCAGACGGGCTGCCAAGTGGGGCTGGGGAGGCGCAGGTGCAGCTTCCGCTGCTCAGGAGGCAAGCCAGGCCCTGATTTCAGGTTGCACTGCCAGATCGGGGCGTCGCTCAGGGAGCAGGGGGAGTTTGCGATGGTTTCCCTTTGGGACAAGTGAAGGGATGAAGCATGCCCACCAAAACCCAGAGCGGCCTGTTCTCTGAGCGCACAGGTTAATGGAACAGTCAGAGGTGGCCTTGGGGGCCAGGGAAATTCGACGTGTGTTCACACGGGCCACCTAAGGGTCCGTCCGGAAAGATAATTGTTCCATAAAGTAGGTGAAATTATGAATAAAAAATAATTTTGAGTCACAAGGTGAGAAAACACAAAGCAAATACTGTACAGCTGGAAATGAAAATATCTGCATCAGAACAGCTTTAAAAGAACACGAGCATTTTGGAGAAGCCCCGTCCCCGCAAACCCCGGCACAGAGGCCCTCGTCCCCCTGCACCGCCAGGGACACTCACGCGTCCCACACAGGGCAGCAGGTGTGGCGGCAAACCTCTGACCCAGCAGCCGTGGGAAGGCCTGGCTCTCCACTCCTCTGGCGGTGACATGGTCGCCAGTCTGTGGGAGACTAATGAAGGACCCTGAAAGCTCCAAACATTAACGGTTTCAACTTTTTTCCCCCAAGAGAATAAAACCCAAATCCCTTGGTGCCCAGTGACTGCTGGGACGTGTCTACGCCGCACACAACGCACTCTCTCTGCTTCAAGTGTGAAGCGCATGAGATTCCACTTCCGTGATCTTAACTCACCGTAGGCAACCTGCCCGCATAGCTACTGAGAAATTCCCAAGACAAAATTTCAGTTCCCATGTACTACTTCTGCAGAAAAGCCATTCTTAATGATTTCTCTTATTTAATAGACCTTATCAACTTAATTACTACCAAATACTTATTTCCAATCAAATACAACAAAACTCCAGCTGCAGACTCAAAGCCAAGTGCAGCCCAACATGGCTGGACCCTCAGACAGGCCTTCCTGGGGACTCCAGCCATGTGGACGGACACTGCTGGGGTACACGCTGCAGACGGACAAGGTCACAGAAGGGATGGTCTAGGGCAAGTCCAGCTGTGTCTGCTCTTTGAAGAACCTCCCCTGCTGGTTACCTAAGTCTCAGCGACCATCTCCACCAGCCCCTGTGTTTGCATTCCAAGCTTGGGACTGACGACCAGGCCACAGGGCTGAGCACGGCCAGCCAGCTGCTGGCAGACTTGGAACATGGGGACGTGTGCCTGGAAGGAGGGACAGCCCCCCACTGCTCGGGAAGCAGATGGGTAAGAGAGGGTGAGGGTGCTCCTGACCAAACTGAGCTGCCCCCCGCCCCTCAGGCTGCTGCCTCCTGGCCCCCCACTCGCGGCCATTCTTCCCCAAAGGATGGGGTGCAGAGTCTGGAGCTGCAGGGAAGGGGGCTGTGCTTCTGCCCGGTCCGTGGGGCTCTGTACCTGCCTCCTGCCTGTGCGTGTCAGGCTCTGTGCCACAGGACAGTCACACAGCAGTGGTACCTGGCCATCACCTCATGGGGCTACAGAGACTGGGTCCCACCCCTTAAATGCTGGCACGCGATGAAGGCTAAGACACGGCGTTTTGATTCAAGGGGAGGGGACATGCAGGTGTCACCATGAGGAGGGGAGTGCAGCTGCCCACTCCCGTGGGGCCCGTGAACCTTCTCCCTCAGGCCCTTGTCCCAACTGGTCATCAGTGTCCACAGCTCACGTCCCCAGCCACACAGAGGATCCCTCCCCCTCCCCCCGCCCCGTCCTGTGTTTCTGCACCAGCCCCACCTGTGTGGCGGTGTGGCTTCCGCAGGCCTTAGGAGGAGGATGCCCCACATCGACATGGTCTTTCCACGACCCCTCCGCCGGGACACCTCACTCCTGTCGTGGTCCCAGGAAAGCAAGCCCCTCTCCTCTCGCTTGGACCAGGACAGCGTGCTAGCAGTCGGCCACACGCATCGCCCAACACCACCAAATCCAGAGTGTTCTCCACCCTACGGCCAGAGACAACTAGCAGTCACTGTGGCAGCTCCTTCCCAATGGCCTCCTGATGCGCTCCTGGAGCCCACACTGAGCTGGCCCCTGCTACAGCCTGGCCCTTGTCCTGGTCACACTGAACTGGCCCTTGTCCTGGTCCCTGTCCAGCTACTCTGTGCAAAGCACACAGTCCCCTTCTGGATTCTTCCAAGTGCACAGGGACTCCACCTACCGTCATCTCTGCCTGGAACGCCCTGCGGTCCCTTCTCATTGTTCAGATCTTATTTAAATATTGCCTCTCTGACCCCGCCCCCACCCCAACACTCTCACAATGCTTGGACTTTCTCCTTGGCAGAACTTCTTTCTGCTCCAACGAAACAGCTCGCTAGCTGGTGCCAACACCAGCCTCCTGCACTCGACTGCGGGCTCAGGGCGGGCAGGGAGAAGGGGACTTCACGTCTTCGCGCTGGGCTTCCAGCACCCATCCCAGCACGTGACTCTTGAAGGAAGGGTCTGCAGAGTGAGGAGGTTCTGGGACACAGTGCAGGGCCCTCACTCCAGCACCTCTGCTCCTCCCTGTCCCCCAGCCGGTGTCAAGGGGGACCAAAGCAGGGTTCCCACGCTCCCTAAAAAGTTCTCTTATTTTTCCTTTGGAAAACCTCTCCCCTCTTAGGACTGCATTTTGTTTTGGTGACTTGAGTTACCGTGTGCACTTCCATCACCATCAGGGCCCTGCTCTGGAAGACCAGCACAGGGCCCCATGGCAAGGCCTGAGGGGGTCAGGCGAGGTGAGCAGCAGGCAGGTAGGGGACACAAAGCCAGAGGTCTCGGGAAGTGGGCACGCTCACGAACGACAGGCGCTGGTGCCCACCGTGCTCCTGAAACATCACTGCCGGAGGGATCAAAACTTCAGCATCGGATGTGGTGTGGACTTTCGAGGCGTCTTAAGGAACTATGAACCGTAGAGTTGGAAGGGAAGAGCCCTGAGTGGTCACCACATTGGGTGACTTTGCTTTCCAAAGTCAGAGCTATTAACACCTTATGACGACAGGAAAGAACGCTCCATTCTCACACTTGGTTTACTAAAACTGAGAGTCAAGACAGCTCCACAGGCACTGGAGACCGTTACACTAGGAGCCAGGGTCCTGACTCTGCACAAGGGCCAGGACAGTCCCTGCGTGCGTAAGTCTCAAGCACCTAAAATCTAGTAAATCCTCCAAACCCACAAAGAAGCAACCATATTGCTGTTGTAAGTCAACACTTTAAAATACTCAGCAAAATAACTACATAAATGATTTGGTTTGGCAAAAAGGACTATTTCTCTACACACTTCCATCTGTGTTTCAGAGTAAATCATGTTTAGTAAACATATTTAAATTCACGTTAAACACCACACAAACCTGTTTTGAAATTGTTAGAATTGGCATCTCAAAAAATTCATGTACCCTGGTAATTACTCACTTCCCACTAATTCAAAAACACAAGGTGGCAATTTCTTCAGCTAATGTATTCAAGCCAAGAGAACTTTTACCCCTCTGTATTGCATCAAGTCAATTCTGGATGGGGCCAGCGGGCTGGCCTTGGACATCAGCCTGCAGACAGGTTCAACACCACCCATCAACCGGGCTCCACGGCACAGCGGCAGGCATTGTAAGCAAGACACCTTAACACAAAGAACTTCAAGAGAGTGTGTGTGTGTGTGTGTGTGTGTGTGTCTTCCCACATGAAATCCTGCCTGTGGCAGGGGAATGCACAGTGTCCCTGGAAGGCAAAGGGGGCAAGCTGAGAACAGTGTATTACTTTTAACATCAGGATACATGATTTGGGGTCTTGAGAAATGGGTGGATCACACACTGCCAACCCAGGACCTGGTTCAGGAAGAACAGTAGTTCAGGGGCCATACTGTCCCAGAGGACATCCCTGAGGGGTGGCGGGGATGAGCTCCGCACAGCTGTGGGGCGGGAGAACGGAAACTAGGCTGCCGGGCCCCGGGAGCTCCCCATGGTCAGGGAGGAACCTCTGGGAGTGAGGATGAGTGGCCACGAGACCCGTCCCAGAGGAAGTGCCGCCGTGCACCGATTATACGAATCCCCAAGGTTAAGAGGAGGGACCCAGACCAGCAGTGCCCCAGGCACCTGCTGGAGGAAGAAAGAACACGATACGCCAGGCACCAGTGTCTACACACAACTTCTCAAAGGCAATAATATGACATAAAATAAAAAATGACTGGACACACGACAAGATGAACAAACCCCAGCAAACACAAATCCTAAGAGCAGATCACACAGGGGGTGCCTGGAGGGCTCAGTCAGTTAAGCCTCTGACTTCGACTCAGGTCAGCATCTCATGGTTCTTGAGTTCGAGCCCCACGTTGGGCTGTGCTGACAGCTCGGAGCCTGGAGCCTGCTTTGGATTCTGTGTCTCTCCCTCTCTCTGCCCCTCCCCTGCTCTTTCTCTCTCTCTCACTCTCTCTCACACAAATAAAAAACAAATTATAAAAAATAAGAGCAGATCAAGGGATTCCAGTGGTAGCAGTATCAGACACAAACTTAAAATAGCCATTGTTTATTATATTCAAGAAGGGTAAAAGCTAAGATTACAAAATTTTGGAAGAACTGCCCTATTTAAAAAAAATAAAAATAAATTTTGGACATAATGTACACTATAAAAGGATTTAAAACCAAATTTGGCACAATAAAGAAATTGGTAAACAGGTCAGAAGAAATGAACAGAATGAAACATACAGAGAAGGTGATGGAAACGATGAAGCAAGGATGAAAGCAAGAGAAGATACAGTGGAGTCTGACAGATGTGTCAATGGAGTCCCAGAAGGAAATGAGAGGACATGCCAGGCAGCCTTTGAAGAAAGAGAAGAGCATGCACAAAAACTGCTGAAAGACATTAAGCCACAGATCCAGAAAGCCCTCGGGTTTCAAAGCAGGACAAATAAAACATGTCCGCATCCATTCAACTGCGGAATCAGAGAAGAGCTATTACTTCAAAGAAACAGTGTCTGTATTTATAGCTGACTTCTCACGAGGAATGATGGAAGCCTAGGGAAAAAGGAAAGGTATCACTAGACTCTGAACAATAAAGGTCAACCTGGAATTCTATACCGAGGAAAAGTATTAAGAATAAAAATTAAGCTATTTTCAGAAAAAGAAGCAAAACACTGAGAATTCCTTATCAGTAATCCCATATAGAGGAAGACAATGGGTGCTAATGAACATGTGTGACTGGCACTCCAAAGTACGCACAGGCAAAAGTTTGTTTTAACTATAACTGTACTGCTACCAAGGACATGTAGTCCACAATTTATAGATAATATACAATATTCTTCAACGTAAATTCCGGGTAGTCCCTGATTTTCCCAGAGGCTGTCATTAGTATTTGCAAAAGTCTTGTGCCCAAGGCCAATGTGTGGCTGCAGCTGATGCATGAGCAGCTCCCACAAGGAGGCTGCCAGGCTAACAAGAGCCCAGTGAGGCCATGAAGATGTAGGTCAGAGCCTCTCATGCTTGTCAGTTACAGATGAGCAATTCTCCACTGAATCCCGTTATAATTTCCAATATTAGAACAATCTGTATGCTATTTGAAATGTAATGGTTACACACATGACACACTCAAAGCAAATGTCATGAACATCTGCATCACACTCTTAAGAATAGACCAATGGTCTACAAAGGGTTTCTTGAAGGTTCAGAGAGTAAAACTTGTAGACCTTGTGGACCATGTAGTCTGGTCACAACTAATGGACTCTACTGTTCAAATATTAAAAGCAGCCACAGACTACACACAAATAAATGGGCATGGCTGAGCTACACTCAAAATTCACACACAAAATAGATGTCCTGCAGTGGGCTATGCTTTATCAGCCCCCCACCTAATCAAAGAAGGCTCAATTTATAATATTTGCAGATTCCTGTAAATACTAGAAATAGGGCTGATAAAAACGACCTCAAGGGCATACAGACTAGTCAGATTAGTGTAACTAGAAGGGATGAGTTTTTTTAGTATGTGTTACGTCTAAATGCAATTGTATAGCTTAACTTCTAATAAGGAGTATGGTAAAAAGTTCACAAAATTACTGTGAATTAAAGAATGGGCGCTCAGGAGCCACTCTGAGCTGGTGTTAGCACATCATTAGTGAAAAGGTATTATTCAGGCAGAAGGAAAATTACCAACAGCAGGGAGATTAGAGATAGAGAATGAAGAGCAAAAATGCTAAATCTATTTGTAAATCAAAGTAAATATTGGGCTGCATCAGACAATATTTTATAGTCAGGTGTATTGTGCTAAAAGTTACATTAATTCAATCCATTCTTTTTAAGTACACAGTTCAATAAGCATGGATATATCGAGTCATATAATGACCTAGCACTCAAGGTACTTATCCCTGAGAGCTTTGATCATCTGTGTCTTCCAATGAATTTTTCCATTTCATCAAAGTTATCACATTTACTGGCATGAAACTGTTAGATTTCCTTATTATTCTTTTAATATCTATAGGATCTGTGCTGATTTCTCTTTTTAAAAGGAGCATAGGTAATTTACATCTCTCTCTCTCTCTCTCTCTCTCTCTCTCTCTCTCTTCAGTCTGGTGAGTTTTATCATTTTTATTGGCTTTTAATTCACTTGGTTTGGGTTTTTCTGTTCTCTTTGTAGCTTACAGAAGTTGAAAGTGAGATCAAAAGTTGACAAACTATGGCCAAGCAAGAATATTTTCAAAGAAGTTCAGAAAACACTAATTCAGTACAACCTGAAGCAGAATCTGCTACGATGTATTATAAATGATGGTGGCAAAAATGTGTGAAGCAGAAAAAGGCTTAGCTGGACAAATTAACGGAGTGCATTAAAACAGTGGATATTTAAATACTATGGCTATTCAGTTTATTATCCATCAACAGGTACCCCAAGAAAATCTTTCAATCTATCCTGGACTTAACCATCATTAGTTTTGTGAGAAATGAAAACTGGATAGCCTGACTTAACTACCAGAGAACACTTCAGTGGTTTAGCAGCACTGACAAATTTTTATTACAACTTCTACAACGCAGGATTGAAATTCTTCGGAGTTTGAAGAACTGCCTTTAACTACTATTAAACATTAAATAGCTTTGGAAATCAGCATTTGCTGCAGATTTAATAGGTGTTTAAGGAATTCAAGGCAAAAGAGCAGGTATATGCTTATTCTCCAGTAAAGCTGTTCTGATGACGAGTAGCAGTTTGAATCATAAGACATGTCAAGCGGTTTTACCTTTTCAAGACCTGCATTCCCACACGAATCTATAGTGGATGGGTTTTCTGAGCACAAACCACTGTTCCAGCAGCTTCTGTTGGATCCAAGGAGAGAATAAAGGAAGTTTCCAGATTTTGAAATCCTTTTAAATGTACAATTGAGGAACGTTCACTTAATGTGTAATTGGAAGGGATTAGTTTGCAGCATAATGACATGCTAAAAGGAACACATCAAAAGATGAATCTAACGGAAGTTTGTAAATGCGTTCCAAGTCATCAAAATGCTCCAACAAAATTATGGTGTGTACTGATACCATAGAAAAAACTGATGCAATGGAAAACAGGAAAACAACATAGAAAAAGAGGGAACCACAAGTAGGATCTTGAGCAAGATAAATAAAATAGCTGAATATCCAGCCACACTGATCAGGACAAAGAGACTTAATACTTTTCCCTTGAAACTGGAAACAAGGTAAGGATGTCTACCTTCATCACTTCTTTTAACACTGTACAGCAGATCCTAGGCAGTACAATCAAACAAAATGAGCTGTTTTTAGAAAATGACCTAAGGAGGGGCACCTGGGTGGCTCAGCTGGTTAAGGGTCCAACTTCAGCTCAGCTCATGATCTCATGGTCTCTGGGTTCGAGCCCCATGTCGGGCTCTGTGCCAACAGCTCAGAGCCTGGAGCCTGCTTCAGATCCTGTGTCTCCCTCGCTCTCTGCCCCTCCTCCACTTTACTATCTCTCTCTCTCTCAAAAAGGAATAAACGTTAAAAAAAATTTTTTAATTTAAAAATAAAAAATGACCTAAGGAAACCTGAATTGTCCAGTCATTGGAATTTTCTTATAAAGGATAAGCCAAGACACTTTTAGCAGTGTATTTCAACAAACATTCAAGGAAACACTGCTAATTAAAACAATTTCCCGTTTCCAATAGCTCACAGATATCTAAACATATATACCTAACTATAAATCCAACAATGTATGCTAGACCTTTGTAGAGAAAAACTAAGTCTTTGAGAAAAGGCAAATTCAATGTTCAATAACTGTTATGAATATAACCTGTTCATAGATCTGAGGATTAAAAAATGTAAAGCGTCACTTTGCCTCAAACCAATCTACAGAGTCAATCAAATCTTAGTTTAAAAAGAAAAAGTTTTTAAAAATATTACTTTGGAATATGACAACAGATTCTAAAATGTATCTGCTGGTGGAAATGTCTTGGCTAAAAGTAGCCAAGACAGTTGTATAAAGAACGGAAGCACTTTGTCTACTAATACCAATATTTGTTATAAAGCTACAACACGACAGTGTGATGGGGCCTAAACAAATAGAACAATAAAACGGAGCAGAGAACACAGAGTAATCCAGTTTGTGACAAAAGGGTCACTGAATAAATGCGGTGCAAGAATGAACCTCTCAACAAATGGGCAGATGCTCATTTAGACAGTCTATACCTTTCACTATATAAAACATCAAACACAATCAACTGCAGGTATATTGTAGTTTTATAGGGAAAAAGAAAACAACTTATAGTTTCTAGACAAGGAATAGGTGAACTAGAGTCTGCAGAAGTTTACCACAAGCTAAGAAGAGTTCTTACATTTATAAAGGTTTTCTTTTTCTTTTTAAGGCAGATGAAGGGCACCTGGGTGGCTCAGTAGGCTGGGCGCCCAACTTCAGCTCAAGTCATGATCTCACAGTTCGTGGGTTCAAGCTTCATGTCAGGCTGTGTGCTGACAGCTCAGAGCCTGGAGCCTCCCTCAGATTGTGTGTGTGTGTGCGCGCGCGCGCCCCTCCCCCACTAGTGCTCTGCCTCTCTCAAAAATGAATAAAAACATTAACAAAATAAATAAAAAGCAGATGAATATGTAATGGAGACTAAAAATGGTCCACAAAGACCAAAATATTTTCTACCTAAATATTTACTGTCTAACTATGTGTATACAGAAAAAGCCTGCCAATCTCTGTATTAGAATACAGAAAACCTTCGTGAACTTTGGGAAAGAAAAGACTTCTTAAACATGACAAAATGTACTAATCATAAATGAAAAGATGGATAAAATTTGACTAAAAGCTCTGTACAACAAGATACCATTAAAAGAATAAAAGCGTATTTTCAACACTTATGGCCAGCAAAGGAATCATATTCAGGATATATAAAGAATTCTTGTATAAATTCCTAAAAAGGAGACAAGCAACCCAACAGAAAAATGGGTGACTCCTGTTCAAAAAAGAGTAAACACAAATGGTCAATAAGCAAGTGTGCCCAAGCACGCGGGCCACTGCAGGACTGCAAGCTAGAACTGCAGTCAGACAGAGGACCATAAAATGTCTAATATTTAAAAGATTATAAAAGCAAATGCTGCTTTGGAGGTGGTGTAACAGGAAATTCAGATGCTGCTGGTGGGCATTAAAGTGATTCAATCATGCTGAGAAACTGGGTGGCATCGTATACTAAACAAGGTTACACCCGCATCCTGTGGCTAGTGACACCAGAGCTTGGCATGCCCAACAGAACGCATGGATGTGCGCACCAAGAGATGGCGGGAATCATCGTGGGCATATTCCTAACAGCAGGAAAGCTGCGAGTATGGGATGCCTGTCAACAGCGGAATAAATAAGATGAGAGGACGATGGAAATAAACCCATGATGGCTACATGCCACTGTAGGGACGAAGTTTACGGCTAATACTGAAGAAGCCTGTAAGGAAGGGTTACATCGTAGGGCTTACTTCATACACAACCTTCACACTCTGTCAGGTTGGGCATCAAAGGGGAGGGTCTGTCTGAATTTAGAAAAGACGCCCGTGAACCAGAGGAGCTCGTTGTTACTGGCCTAACCCTGCTTCCAGGTCTTTCCTGCAGACAGAGCAAGGTCTACATAATAGAGAGGACCAGTTCTAGCCGATCCATGATAATAGGAATGATCAGTTCACACCGACAGCTCCAACCCCAGCCAAACTCCGCAAGCTTCCGCCTTGCCGTCTCCCTTCCACCCTGCCTCCCGTCTTCCACAGGGGGAACCTTGGTTCCTCGAAACGTCAGCAGAGTTCGTCGTCTGCTCAATCCTACGTACACATAAAATCATTTCATACCACTGTGAAAATCACTATTGTAGTTTCTCCCATAACTGAGTAGATCCCATTGGAGCACAGTGTGCCAAAATTATCTGGATTAGGTCTTTGTCCCTCCTTCCTCCATGATGAGGATACTCATCGGCAGGGTGGTGTAGTGAACATGTGCCCTAACATCAAACTACCCTTGCATTCCTGGGCATCAACAACTCCATCAAGGCAGATTATACTATCAATGAGGTGGTGGAACTTGTTAAACTCAGAGCTTACTTAGGACTTCTGCATCAATATTCCCAATATTCCCATGTGGCAGCAGAGTACGCTCCCTTTACCTGGTTTGGCTTTCAACGTTCTACTTGTTTCAAACATATGAGAAGCTCCCTTTCATTTTTTCATGCTCTGGAGTCACTTACGTAACATTAGAATGAGTCGTGCGAAAGGTTTCAGAGAACTCCCTCGTGACATCACCTGGGGCCGGTACTGCTCCCCGAGAGAATTCCTGGGAGCTGCTGGATCCTCCATGTAAACTGGTTTACTTCCGCTTTCTCTAGTAGGGTTAATTTTGGCAAAACACTTTTTTCTAATTATGTACTTCAGATGTATCTGTACAATTAGTCTGTGCTTTTTAAGTTTCCTTCGTATCAATACTTATTTCCTTGTTCTCACATATTTTGTGTATTTGTGTTTTTTCTTGAATAAGGTAGCTAACCATTTGTCTTTTGTTTTTTTTTCCTCAAGGAACTTGGACTTAGATTTATTGATCTAATCTGTGCTTTTCTTTACTACACCTCATTTTCTTTCTTGTACTTTTTAGGGTTTTTTGTTTCCCTTTCTATTATTCCTAGTTTTGAGTTTAGAATTTTTCTTCTGTTTTCATTGATCTTGGTGGCTACATCCGCAAGTGTTCCTCTGTTGCTTTAAATGTGTTTGACACACAGTGCTCTTACCTGATAGGAATTCTGTAACATTAATATTTGTACCTTCATCTGAGACTTTGTGTAACAGTTCCTAGTTTTACTGCACTGTAATTAAACAATGTAATAATTTTTTTTTGTAAAACTTATGTTTTCTTTGTAACATAACTTTTGATAAGGCTTTGTAAATATCCCACCTATGTTTGAGAAGCTCAAGTCTCAGGGTGTAAATTTCAACACATCTCTGTCATTGGGTGTACTGCTTGGACCATCCTACGTCATTCATTCGTTGTGTCCACCTGACTGGTCTTTTCTGAAAACAGTGTCAAAACCTCCTAACATCTCTGTTTTCTAGATATTGCTCTTTGCATACGCTTTATATGGGTGGCTTCTGTGTTCTACGTATTGTATCTTGACCAGGAATGAGGGGCTTGGCATTCACAAGTATCCCCACTGGCCTGTTAGAATGCTTCTTTTGGCCTGATTTCCACTTGGTCTGCTATCAGGATTGCAACATCTGCTTTCCTATTGATTTCATTTGCTTGATTAAGCACCCCCATCCCTGACTCTTGTTCTCTTCGCGTTGGTGTTTCAGGTGCATGGCTCACATGTGCACAGAGGTGGGCTCTGCTTCAGAGGCCAACTTGGAGGCTCACGCTCACGAGCGAGGAGAGCTCCGTGACACATGTCAACAGGGCTTCAATTCTGTCATGTTACCTGACAGTTATATTATTACTGTGCTTCTCTGCTTGGCCTCCTTTATTCTAGAGGTTACCTTTGTATTTTTTTTTTTATAGGGCCCATAATCTAGAATGACCAACTTGACCTTCCTAATTTTAAAACTGGAGTCCTGCATCCCAGGAGCCCGTTCGGTACCAGCCAAGCAGGCATGGGTTGTTGCCCCCATCTGAGTCCCTGTTTTCCTTAACCAATCTTTTACTTTCTGGTCTGTCGGTCTGAAACGGTTTTTGACACCCAGCTCTTGCCTGAACAACAGCACGATCTTATGCTTTTCCCCCTTATTACTTCCATAGTCCCAGGTCTATCAGACTTTTTGCATACCCTTCCTTCTCCCACACTCTCACACCCAAGTAAAATTTTTAAAATTACAGTGAAAAAAGACGTGTCCTACTAGCTGTCAAATTATCTGTAGAGCCACCGGTAGTAAGTGGGCAGGGCTGGCCCAGGGATGAACTAAGAGGCAGCGGGGAAGGCAGCAGTGTGTAGGCCCGCACCTGTGAGCCGCTGGTATAAAGCAGAGCGGGCGCCTCCATTCGGACAGCTGACGACAGCAACCGCAAGGACTGGCGGTGTGGAAAGCCCGACTGTCCAAGTACGGCAGTTTTACCTCACACCGCGGCTCGAACCGTACAAAGTACTTTAACGGACGAATTTAAAACATTAAAACCATAAAAGCACATTCCGCAAAAGATAATACTTGTTGCAACCTTGCAGTAGTAATGATATTTCAAAATAAGATCCAAACCCTATGAGCTCCAATAAAAGACCTGCCAGATTGGACTACATAAAAATTTAAAACTCCAACATGCCAAAAAGCACCTAAAGTATTTAGAACCTATGAGACAGAGGACGAAGAGCCACCCTTTAGAAAAAGTTACTAAAGTTAGAAATAAACAAACTATGAGAAACCAGCGAAGAACAGGGCAAATTAGCAGAGAAAAAACACCACTGGTGATAAAGACCCATGATCTCAGCAGTTCTCAGAGCAACAGCTGCTTCTTTAAAAATAAGCCACTTTAAAAACGTCATGATTATGAAGATCGGGAGAAATGCACAGCCTTTATCACCGCCGACGGCTATGAGCTGCCACAGCAGCCTTCCTGTGGGGGTGCCCGGGCTCCATCCCCCAAACCTTAGTGCCCACGCCCTTCCACCCGGCAAGCTGTCCCAGGAACCTGCTCCACGGAAACGCAGACGCATGTGGATGTCCACGCTGACGGTCTGTGAAAGCAAAACAGTTCGACAGTGACTACATTTCCAAAACCAGCGGGATGGTTAGGATGTTACCGTCAATCATTTACAACAATGAGCATACGTGGGAAACTGATCTATTGGGAAGCTGAAGTCTTACAAAGGAATATGCTGTATACCTTTCTGGTCAAGGTACCGGAGAACAGGAAGTTTATTTACAAAAACAGAGAAGGTCTGCAAGGTTTCATTCTAAAGGATCCAGACTGGGGCGCCTGGGTGGCTGAGCTGGTGAAGCTTCCAACTTGATTTCAACTCAGGTCACGATCTCACAGTCGCGATGTTGAGCCCCACACTGGGCTCCGCGCTGAGTGTGGAGCCTGCTTGGGCTTCTCGCTCTCCCTCTCTGCCCCTCCCCTGCTTGTGTGCTCATGCTCTCTCTCTCTCAAAATACATAAACTAAAAAAAAAAAAAAAAAAAAAAAAAAAAAGGATCAAGACTGCTTGCCTCTGGGAAGAGATTTTTTTATATTGCTACATTTGAAAGTTTTAAGTAAACTTGTTTTACCCTAAAATTTGCTCAAGTCAAAGGAAGAAAAGCAACCTGAAATCAAGAGTGGTGACACATTAGCATCCGCCAGAAGTCATGAGGACCCTGCCGGGGACAGAGACAGTCTTCCTGCAAGTCTGCCATGTCCCTGGGGGGTCAGCCCCACGACCCCAGCAGAAGCATTTGGTTCACAGGATGCAACCCTGAAGCAAAGGCAGCAAGGGAGAGCCAGAGTGAACGTCCCTCGTGACCAGGGTCGCACCCCCTGGCAGGCTGGAGGCTCCCCTCACAGGGGAGGATTGGGGAGGGGAACGCTGCCTGCAGGGGCATCTAACCCCTCGTTGGGGTGCTCTGCACCTTCCTGGGGTCTAAATTTCAGCTTGGAGGAGGGGAGCTCCGCTCGTTCTGTGGGGGCCCAGCCCAGGGTCCTGGCTGAGGGAGAGCACCTCACCATTCTAGAAGCCTGGTACCGACTCTGCCTGCCTGCCAGGCCCGCCACCCCCTGTTCTCAGAGGCCGCCAGCATCTTGGTCACTGCAAAAAAGTGTGCAGGGCACATGTCCTGGGTAATTAAAGGGATTAATAAATGAAGGCTTAGAAATGAGAGGATAGCCAGCAAGGTGGACAGTCAGAATCAGGTAAGTGACAAGGAGGGAAGGGCAGAAATTACGAATGTAGCTCTGAAAAGAGAAAGAGTGACCAGAATGGGCAGTAAAACATCACGATGTCACATAAAGTGACATTCCCAGCCACAGAAACGGACTGCCCATTCACTGTGTGTAGGGGCCACCCAGCTCCTAATCTGTGGAGGCCCTGGAGGGGGAGGCCCTGTGGGTGAGCAGGGCCGGGGGGCCGGGCACCTTCCTGGGATCGAGTGGTGCCCTGTGGTTCCCACCACTCCATTTAAAAGGCTGTGTCTAAGCAGGACTTCAGTTCAAGTGTAGACATTTTGACTTCTGTTTTTATACGTCAGTCTATTAGCATTGGAACACTGTTTCTGCATTTTTTTTAAAGTCTGTTTTGAGAGAGAAAGCAAGCAGAAGGGCAGAGGGGGAGAGAGAGAATCCCAAGCGGCTCCACACTCGGTATGGACCCTGACTTGGGACTCCATCCCACGAACCATGAGATCATGACCTGAGCTGAAATCAAGAGTCAGATGCTCAACTGACTGAGCCGTCCAGGTGCCCCTTGTAATTTAATACTGTTTCAAATAGGCTTTTCTGGGAGTCACTAATGGAATATTTGGGGGCCAAGCTGAGCTTGAGAATTTTACACGTTCCTTCGTCGTGAACAAAGTTTGTAGCCTTGCAACTGAGCTCTTCCCTCACAAACAAGTGAGACAGTCGCTGCTACCCGAGCTCAGCCCAGAGCCCCGCGCTGCGAGGCTGCCCACGCAGGGCAGGATCTGCTGTGTCCCTGAACAAAGGCGGCTGGGAAGCAAGCTGGGCCCGAGGTATTTTCTGAACCAAGAACATGAAATCAAGGAAACTGAGGGCTGCTGTAGCCACAGCATCCCAGACCAGCGCAGTGACGTCCACGGAGCCTGGGCAGCGGGGGGCTGCGGCTGACAGCTGGAAGGCCTGGGGCCTGGAGCACCGGGCTGGACAGAAGTCGGCGGGGGGAGACGTTCGGCTCGGGGCTAGTCCCAGCACTCGGGGAGGGAAATTTAGGCTGCCGAGAGAAGGTCCACGCAGGCCAGAGAATGTATGTAAACAGAGGCTGGAATTCAGCAGGCCAAACAAGTTAATAAAGTATGACACGGAAATGTGGAATTAATTTCATTTCAATCAACTAAACTGACTTTCTTGGGAGATAATTTCTTCCAGGACACGTCAAATCACTGCAAAACTCCAATAAATGTAGTGAGAGCCGTGCTTTTGAAAGCAGGCTAGGCTTCAATTCTCAAAGCATGACATTAGATATTCGGCCATGTGAAAGCCTCATTGATGTTAATGGGAATAGCATGGACCTTGCAAGCAAGAGTTTTAAATGCAGGGGCTAAACATCCTTCTGAATTAGAATCAGCTAGGCCTCTGAGAAGCCCTGGCAGGCCGCCGCAGCACATGCCGGGTGTCCTCCGAGGGTCCCTTGTCAACCAGCACTGGGGTGCTGCTCTCCACGCGTATGTATGAAACAGAGCGGCAAGACCACTGGCAGGTGGCAAGGCGAGGCAGAGCTGTTTGCCGCTGGTCAGCGACAGAGCTGTGCAGCTCACTCTTTCCAGGCCTCTGGGACAGTCACCTGCAGAGTGGTCCTGTCCTCTCTGCCATGGCGGGAGCCCGGGACAGTCACCTGTGAGGTTGTCCTGTCCTGTCTGCCATGGCGGGAGCCCGGGACACTTGCCAGCACTTGCTATGTGAAACGCAGTTCACATATTTAGGGTCTGTCTTGCCCCTGCCCCCCATCTCCATCCTCAGCCTCGATTCTAAGCACTCTTAGGGGAGGGTTTTATTTCTGGTTTGCTGTGGGATCCCTGTGTTCCTAGAATGCAGTGGGTCCTCAGTAAGTGTTTGTGAAATGAATTAAAGCTGGTAGAGCTATGGCATGTTTCACAAAAAATTACTTGCCAATTTGCCACACACTTAATTCTTGAACAGGCAATAGTGACACACAGCACTTCTGGCTAGCGAGAGACCCCAAGCTCCAGGGCCACCAGTCTGTCACAGCCACAGGCAGGGAGGCACACGCGCACCCAGGGTCCATCCCCAAGACGAGTCAGGGTCGGTGTTCTCCAGGACCTTTGATGACACATGCACCTTGGCAGGTGGTGACGAGCCCCTGGCCGCATCCACGAAGCCCACCCAGCACACAAGCCCTGGTGGCCATAGGCACAGAACGGGAAGTGTCATTATTTTTGCTGACTCTGGTTGAAGAAGCGCTTTGGGACTAGTAGGGAGCCTTCTTCCATGACCCTTTCATAGTACTGTCCCTGTGGAACATGAAGGTCAAGGCTGAAGTAGGTTTAAGCATCTGGAGAACATCCTCCCTGGACAGGTGACACGACCTCCCCCCAGGCGGGCTCGTGCCTGCGTGTCCGGGAGCGCCGGGGGTGCTCACACAGGAAGGCTGTTGGGTGTGTGAAGTTGTGCCACGGGGCTCATCCCTTAGGAGGTCCTGGCACATGGCTGGCTCACAAGACGGCACGGCGCCCCTCACTGCAGTCCCAATAGTTCCCGCTCAGTGTCCTACACCCCCTTCTCCTGGAGGCACCACAACTGGTCAAGTGCAGAGGAAACTCCGGCAGGGGCATGGGGACCCGCTGCCCTGACCTTTCCTTGGCCTCTCATCGGGCTTCCCCGGGAACCAATGCTCGCTCCACGATGTGACTGGTACTGGGCTGGCCTTGCAGAATAAGGAGCCCACCCCTTTGTGATCCAAGCTTCGAATCAGGCCGAGGGCCATGGTTTCTGCTGCCCGTGAGGTCGCTGCCTGTCGCTAGCTTACTTAGACAGAAATGTTACCTCTCACCTGCACGTTCAACGCAAAATCAATGCCTCTCTCTGGACTGAGAGCATACCTCTTCTTCCAGAAACTGTGTACAAGCCCGAGTTTACAACGTGTTTCTATAAGACTGAGTGTGCATGGGCATCAACAGAAAGCACAGATTCATCCAAAGTGAAATTCCCTCTCGCTCACGCAGGGACAACCCACGGCTATGCTGGAGAACAGCTCCCCTTCCGTGTTTGCTGTTACAGATGATTTACATTTTTTCCCACAGGATTACAGAGGGTTTTACAAGTTCATCCTGAGTCTGTTTACGTCAGTCACTTGGCCCAGACGGGTCACATTCAAGCAGCACCAGAAGTTACAGCAAGCTGTCCTCAAGGCTGGAGGACACAGGCATGGCCTGTGAAAGCCATGGGGGTGGGGGGGGAAGTCTGGCCCTTCCCACCCACTTGCAGGCTGATGCCCTCCAGATGCACTAGCGTTGGCACCTTGGGAAAACTGGACCTTCTGCAAGTTTTTAAAATCCTAATTGGTATAAAGAAATGTGCCCACCTTTTCGCCAACCAACAGCTGAGGAACCGAGTCGTAAGACCGATGAAAGCTGACCTCCCCGCTACCTGAGCCAGCTCCCCCGGTGTCCTGGGACGGCCACATGCCCATGTGGCCCTGACAGGATCGGGTCAGGGCTGGGTGCTGCCCGTCGGCTGGGCTGTGATGATTCATGGGTGCACTTCAGTGGGTGACGGCCTTCCCTGTGGGACGCTGAGGCCAGAAGCCTGGAGAACCCTGGGCTGGGCAGCCTCCATCCCCGGCACAGAACACAGATAAGGTGCCATCTACCTCCACATCGCATGCTCCCTCCAGCCACTCCATGGACACCACCTCAGGAGGAACGAGTTTTCACAGACCCTCACCCCTGCCCACAATAGCTTTCACTTGTTCTCAACAGGAAGCTTCACTCCTCAGCTGGAAGGAGACGTTCTGAAAAGCAAGTGGCCCGCCCGCCCGCGCCGCCAGGAACCCTTCATGGACAAGGCAGGTAGAGGCGCTCAGCTTGCCCGTGGCCACCGCCCCCCAGCTCCGCTGGCAGCCCCCAACACTTCCCGGTGTGGCTCCCGCACCATCATGCCACCAGTGGCTCTAAGGACATTGCCCACCCCATGGACCCTTGTCCTGAGGACCTCTGACAACCAGATTCCCACCCCTCTGCCTTTGCTGAGCTTGAAGCTCTTGGTGACGGCCAAAGGAACTCAGGCTCAGAGCTACTCATGGTAGTTTTAATCAGTGTAATAGGAGAGCAGACACATGGATGAAAGGGATGGAAGGGAAAAGCAGAGTTCCAGCTCTCTCCTAACACAAGAGACCCAAGGACACAGTGAGCAGGTGGAAGGCTGCCCGATTCCACCTGCAGACCTTCCGGGGTCCCGGCCTGTGAGCCTGCGGGCCGCCTGCTCTGGCCCCCGCCGTCCATCTCCCTCACTCCTCATGATGGATCTCTAGGCCCCTCTCTGCATGGACCTTGGAGGCCTTCTCATCTTCTCAGATAGAAAACCACACTCTTACCAAACTGTACCATTTCTGATCGGTCATCCTCACCCGCACAGCATCTGAGGACCCAGCAGGCGGCACGGAAGGCGAGGAAAGGGGGCACGTGAGGGTCTGGCCGGTGTGGCCAGGGACGGTGCTGGGGCAGACGGCTCCCTGGCTGCAGGGTCACTGCTGCCCAAGCAGTATCTTCCCTTGGCTCTCCCTTACACTCTCAGACCTGACCTCTCCACCGCTGACCCCAAGGACCCTGGACTATGAAGCAGACCTTTCCAGAAGGCTGCACCCCCTCCCCGCCCCCTGCTATCCTGACCTGAGGCTTTCCCTTTCTATTGTCAGGCATGTCCGGTCCCTTTTTCTCCCTCACAGGTGTTTCCCTACTACATTATGAAGTTTTATAAGCTGCCTCAAATCCTCTGGCATGAGCCAGTCTACAGCGGACCAAAGTCCAAGTCCAGTACCAGGGGGTCCTGGTTACCGGTGAGTTTAGGGAGCTTTTGTTTTTGCAGCTTATGCTTCCCACGTGGGCTGCCCCAGCAGGGCCTCCGCACTGGAGGCTCACCCAGCCTCCGCCTGAAACAGCTTCAAACCGGGTCAGGATCTGCAAATCTGTAACACATAAAAGTAGGTGGGTACTATCAGCAGGTCAGCAGAGGACACGCTGGCCATCCTGCGCAGATAAAGGCGTCTCACTTTTAAATACAAAAGCAGAGAGACATGAGGACGCAGAGTCTGAGGACCTATACTGTTTAACTTCCAAAATCAGATTATTTTAAAATTCACCTCAAAGGACAGACCTTAAGGTAGGTTCAGTACCACTGGTCAACAACTCGAGGTCCTTTATTCCATAAGTCTGAATGGCATCCTCAGCCATGGCCGACTCCGGTGTCATGTGACCCAGGACAGACTGGGGTGACCCTGTCTCCTTCTGAGTGTCACCTGGGGAGTCTTCAGAGGAAGGTGCATCCCCAGGGCTATGGTCTGAATGTCTGGGTCTCCCCAAAGGTCATGTGACCTTAACCCCGCAGGTGACAGCGTTGAGAGGTGGGAGGTGACTCTGCTGTGAGGGTGGAGCCCTGTGAATGGGACCAGCGCCAGAGCCGGCTCCCCGCTCTGGGGGGACATGGAAGGTTGCGGTCTGGCAGGCAGGCTCTCACCAGGCACGGGATGTGCTGGCTTTATGATGACCTTGGCCTTCCAGCTCCAGAGCCATGAGAAAGACATGTTTACAAGCCACCGGCTCGGTGGCATTTCTGTCACACGGCGGGGCACAGCACCTTTGGGTGCAGGCTGCCAGGGAGCGGCCTGCAGGACGTCGTGCAGGTCGCCCCTGTGGCCAGGGCAGCTGGCTCACAGCAGCAGAGGGGAGGCCTGCCGTTCCCCACCCGCAGGGGGGCAGGGCCCAGGCGCCCTCTCCTCCTGAGTCCCCCGCCCACACAGCAGAACGCTGGACAGCGGCAGGCGCCCCGGGCGCCCCAGGAGGACGGGGTCTTGCTCCCTCACCCACCAGCAGGCTCTTCTCAGCTCTAGAGCCTTTCCTCCCAGACCGTGCTCGCTGCCGTCAGCCACCTCCTCTCCCTCAGGAGGTCAGACGGCTGCCCCTCCTTCCGGAGAGGGGGCCGAGTCCCCCGGGAAGCCGCACGGGCGGGCAGCTCACCCTGCTGTCACTGACACTTTCTCTCCGCTCTACTGGAAACCCGGCGTCACCTCTCCTGGGCCCGGGGCTGGAGCAGGGCCGCCAGGGCCGCAGACAGGGCCGCAGAGCTCTCCAGCCGCCTGACAGGGCCCGTGGCAGTGAGAGCGCAACAGAGGGGCAGGCTCGCGACGCAAGCTCGGAGCGCCTGTCGTCGGCAGGCCTTCTGTGATAATCTCCCTGTCCACGCAGGCCTCTCACCCCCCCATGTTTATACCTTGTCCCCTCAAACCCTCGGCTCCGACAGCAGCTTCCTTGGAACCACCGCCGCCCAGCACGTACGGACCGCCTGGATGAGGCGACAGGGCTGGCCAACACCCGAGGTTGCCGCTCCGTCTCCCGGACTCTCGAGAGCAACTCTGCGATGTTCAGGTTATCGGTGAACATCCAGCCCGGAGGTTAGATTAAGACGTCCTCTTTCTGACCAGCACACAGAACCCAACTGCGGGGCAAACACTCGGCAGATTGGTAAATTTTGCTTTTAATCAAACAACATTCTAAATCGAAAACCTCTGGGAGAACAGATAGAGCTGGGGATGAACGTTCTCTAATTTGAAGGACCGATATGAATTCTGTATGTAACGATTTTTCTCCTCATTGATTATAAATATCATAGAACTCCTAGTGTTTTCACACTGGGGCATGACATCTTTCAGTTTGCAGAGAATTAGGTAGACAAATATATCGGGCTAAATGTAGCGAATGAGAATGTAAATGGCATGAAAAGGGGCAATTTGTTCACTATAGTAAGAACCATTTAAATCTTTACATTTTACTTTGCCACTGAACATTTCTATAAAATTCTTTTTTTAAACACACACACGCTTGCACACACACACACACACACACACACACAGGTTTTCCTGAAGCCAAATGACCTTTAAAAAAATCCACTCACATGGGTTCCTTCTTTAACATACCAGGTCATCTGGGACTGCCACAGAACTAATTAATGCAGAAAACATACTCTCCAGGAGCCCTATTGGGTGGGTGTTGGAGAAAGACACATCTACGGGAAGGTCTAGCCATGAAGGGGCACCAGCTCTCAGGGGAAGGCAGACACCTGACGCGGCTTCAAGGGCCGCCTGCCCAGACCGTCCTGCTTGAAGCCGCAGGGGAGAGCACTGAGCAAAGTTTTCGAGCGGAGCCATCCAGGCAGTGCAGAGCAAACCAGACAGTGTGCTGGAGCAAAACAAGGAGGTGCAGAGGACAGCAAATGGGGGCAGGTTCTGGGCCTCCTGAATTCTGTATCTGGACTTCCACACGGCCCCAGTGGACCTGCCACTGTGCGCAGTGCACGACAGGCCTGCAGGCCCTTGGCCAGCCATGCCATTGGATAAAGTCACGATCTCAAGCACAGGGGCCCAGA
>NC_043701.1:183653888-183831388 GCF_006229205.1 Suricata suricatta | reverse complement strand
TGCAGCACCAAGCCCAGCACTTCCACTGGCCTTCCAGGTGGACCCAGAGCATTCCTTGTCCATTTCCAGGGCCTGACCCAGTGGGGTCTCTGCGCTCACGTGCTCCCATGCCTGCCATGCTCACGTGCTCCCATGCCTGCCATGCTCACGTGCTCCCATGCCTCCCATGCTCACGTGCTCCCATGCCTCCCATGCCTGCCCGTCTTCCCAGGTGAACCCTTCCCTCCTGTGTCCACTGAGCTCCATGCCCTGAGTCTGCCTCATCCTCCACGGGCACAGCCAGCAGTGCAGACTACATTTTAAATCTCTGTCTACCTACCTTCGTATCTTGAGACAGAGGGAGAGATCCCAGAGCTCCATTTCATGGCTCTGGGATCATGACCTGAGCTCAAAGCAAGAGTCAGATAGATACTCAAATGATGGAGCCACCAGGTACCCCTACATTTTTTATTACAAACCACAACATATTTATCATCACATTAGCTGTCTCACTTCCCTAAAGGCCTACGTTCTGTCTGCTCTCATTCATTTGCTCATTCGCCGAGTACTTAGCAAACCTCTGCTCTGAGCCAGACCATGTCACGGGTCCTAGAGATCCAGGAGATCCAGGCGAGGGAGACAGGCCTGGTCTCCTTGAAGCATTTGTTCTGGGAGAGGGGAGGAATGAAACGACCGTAACTCATAAAAAGGAGCGAGTAAGGGCCGCTGGAGAGAACACTGAGCGTGGGGCGAGGCTGTGTCCAGGCGGGCGGGGGCGCCTCATTAGAGGGTGGGAGGGCCACGTGAGCTCCCACAAGCGCTCCAACCCACGAGGGAGGCCCGGTGCATGGCTGGCCCTCTGCAGACATCTATGCAATGCAGGGGTGAGTGGGGAGAGCCAAGAGTCCCTGAAGACACTCGCGGGCTTTCTGAAAGGACAGGCAATTCAGGAAAGGGAGGAAATGAACCTCAATCCAGGTCATGGCCATGTAAATGAAAGGTCAAAACTTTGGTTTTAGAACTCTCAAATTTCTAAGAAAGTCCACACACAAAGCATAGCTTCCATGCCCTGATTTGTACCTTGCCACAAAACCCATACTGGCTTAAGGCCAGAGACTCAAAGAGGCACCAAGAGGGGAGTCATGAGTCACTTTCAGAGCTGAAGACACTGAGTTCCTGGGTGAATCACAAGACTCCGTGGGCTGGGGCAGAATGTGCCAGCCGGGGCTGCCCTCCGAGGGGAGGTCAGAGGAGGCCCGCAGCTCCGCCCAGGCCCCACCCGGGCTGGTCAGCCCCCTTCCCTGAATGTCTGTGTGCCCTGGCCCTGCTCAAACAGACTTGCAGCCTTTGAACACTTCCCCCTGGATCCCTGAGCCCCGAGAGAGGTGCTGGCACTTCGAGATCAGGAAACTCAGAACCTCTGCAGCTCAAAGTTACATTTCTTTTCATGTTTTAAACATCTGACTTTTCCAAACTGCTTACTCCAGTCTTTCTCCTTGGATTAAACTTCCTATTCTCTTATAGATCTCTTACCAGCCACAGCCGGGCCTCTTCCCAGAGCTCAGAGCCGGACTGCAGTGGATGCCGAAGCCTGGTGCTCCCATGCTGGCCACAGCCCGAGGAGGGGGGACAGGACAAAAACATGAGAGGCTCACCTGGTCTCTTACAGGCACCCCCCTGGCTATGAAGCCCCCTTTTCTGTCCATAAATTATCAATAGAAATGGGAGTCAGAGAAACTGGTGGGTATCTGCTTGCCCGACCTCTTCTCCCGGGCACAGTCAGTATGAACGCTTCCTGAGGCTCTTGTGCTGTTTTGGGAGTACTGACCTTGGCTTCTCAATCAGGCCAGGAGTGCTTGCCTACTGGATGTCTAGGCGGGGCGGGGGCATTTTTGGCTGGCTCCGTGAATAGGGGGTGCCACTGGCATTTGGTGAGGACAGCCAGCTCACGACCAGTGTGTCTTGAATGCCACACCTGTGTGTCAGCTCTGCTGACCCTATGGGATCATAACCTGGGCAGTCAGAAACAATCCACAATCCCACCAATCAGAGAGAACCACTCCTCATTCTACATATTCCTTTCCATCCTTTATTTCATGTCATTTAAATTTTCATTTGATAAATTCAGGTGGAATTTATAGTAAGGATCCCCCTTTGCTATAAAGATTCTTGGGAATGCCTTTTTCTAAGAAATGCAGACAAGTCCCATGTGCAGATAAATTACAATTTCCTTAGAAATGTCCCACTGTGTGTGGGGCAATCAGACCGTCTAGTATTTATGATCGTGGTTACCACAGGGGCAAGTAAGGCATCCCTGCCTCCCCTCCCCCGCGCACGGCGCACGGCCGTGCCAGGAAACCTCCTCAGGACCACTTCAGCACTGCATTTTAATAAACAGCTCTGTATTCCGCGGGACACCCATCCGAGTGGAAAGGCTGATTTCACCACTCGCTAGTTTGGTCCTGCCTAACATGGGTTCGCATCATCTATTAATGGTACTAGTCTTCAAAAGTGCCCCTACCAGCATTAAGAACAGAGTGCCTAGGAGAAAATAAGCCTTCATTTGTCTTGCAAATTAAACTCTATTAACCCCACAGGCTGCTCCTTGAACATGCTTCTAATATTAGTTATGCTGCATACATTATGTAGATTTCGTGTTTTCAGTATTAAATGCAAAATACTTTAACATCCTAGAATGTTTCTAAAACCAAAAGAATTCTAATGTTCCAATATGCAGAAAGTTGAAACAACACGTTAATTCTGAGTCTGCATCATGCACAATTACAAGTTTATAACTGTCAACTAAATATTAAAAAATCAAAGACTCTGTAATCCAATGAGTCATTTTTTTCCCTCCAAATGATTTATCAGGCACAAAGGTAAAACTACCTTAATTTAAAAATTTTAAACCTGGTTTCTTGTGGGACAAGACCTTAGAGAGTGAGAAATACAGACTTTACAACTTCTCCTAGAAGAATCACACAACAGGCTACTTTCTCATAGAGCTCTCAGAGAGCTACTCTCTCTGCTGATGGACTGATGACAGCATCAGAGCACCTGTAAAACTGGAACTTTTCCATGCAAATTTGAGAATATTTTGTCAATCTCTACAAAAAGTTTCTGCTGTGACTTTGGGAATAAATTAAACCAAATGGCCAATTTGGGGAGAATCACACACCCTAACAATACTGAGTCTTCCAGTCCAAACACTCGGGTCCCCATCAATGAGGCATCTTTCATCACTTTCAGTAGGTTTTGTGGCTTTTAGCATATACATCCTGCCGATGTTTCATCATCTACCCAACGGTGTCTCATCAACAGAAACATAGTTGTTCTCTTTTCCTATTTCTGTAAATGGAACTATATTTTTGAAATTTCCAATATTCATTGTTTGTATATAGAAATACAGATGGTTTCACATGTTTGGTGGTTTTCTAGAAGATACGAGATCTTTTAAGTTTGTATTTAGACAATCCTGTCTTTTTCTAACTTTTAAAAAATGTTTATATATATATTTTAGAGGGGAGGGGAGGGGAGGGGAGGGAAGGGCCAGAGAGAGGGAGGCAGAGGATCCAAAGCAGGCTCTGCACTGGCAGCTGAGAGCCCAATACAGGGCTTGAACTCATGAACCTGGAGATCATGACCTGAGCCGAGATCAGATGCTCAACTGGATGAGACACCTGGGTACCCCAACATTCATGTCTTCTACAGAAACAGTTTTCTTTCTTTCTTTCCAAAATGTTATTTTCTTTTTCTTTTTTTTTAAATTTTTTAAAAATGTTTTATTTATTTTTGATACAGAGAGAGACAGAGCATGAGAGGGGGAGGGTCAGAGAGAGAAGGAGACACAGAACCAGAAGCGGGCTCCAGGCTCTGAGCTAGCGGTCTGCACAGAGCCTGACGTGGGGCTCGAACCCATGAATGTGAGATCTGACCTGAGCTAAAGTCGGAGGCTCAACCGACCGAGCCACCCAGGCGCCCCTGTTATTTTCTTTTTCTTATACTGGACTGGCTAGGACCTCAGCTTGAATGGGTACAAGAGTGGCCTCTGTGCATTGATTTTGATTTCTGAGGGAAAGTATTCATCCTTTATCATTAGGTAGGATGTTAGCTGAAGGTATTTCATAGATGCTCCTTTGCCAGGTTAAAAAATTTCTTTCTACACATCTGTTGAGATAATTGCAGCTTATCTGCAGGGTTTTGTACTGGTATGGCAGATCAACTTTAAAATACTGAGTAGCATGGGGTGCCTGGGTAGCTCAGTCAGTTGAGTCTCTGACTCTTGATTTCAGCTCAGGTCGTGACTCATGGTCCTGAGTTTGAGCTCCACATCAGGCTCTGCAGGGACAGTGAGAAGCCTGCTTGGGATTCTCGCTCTCCGCCTCTGTCCAGCTTGTACTCTCTAATAAATAAACTTAAAAAAACTCAAATACTGAATAGTTTTACATTCCTATGAAGCTTAACTTGGCCATACTATATCATCCTTTTATATGCTGCAAGTTTCCCCTTGCTCATGTTCTGAAGGATTTTCCCATCTATGTTTATGGGGCATATGGTGCTCTGTAACTTTCTCTTAATACCTGTACCTAGTTGTTGTACCAAGGCAGTGGTGGCAGGAGCTGGGAAGTGTTTCCTTCTTGTACATTTTCTGGAAGAGTTTTTGTAGAGTTGACATTATGTCTTCTGTAAAGGGTTGACAGAATTTACCAATGAAGCTATCTTGGTCTGAATTTTCCTTTATGGAAAGTTTGTACTTTAAGTTTGGTGAGTATAATAGACCATGAGACCGTCCAGGCTCTCTGTGCCTTGAGTGAGCTGTGGTAGTTGTGCTTTCTGGAAAAAAAAGCCCATTTATTGACGAAGTCAGATGTGTGGGTATAGTTGTCAATGACACACTTCTTACCTTCTCAATGTCAGTAGGATTTGTAGTAATGCCCCCTCTTATTCTTAATATTGTTGATTTGTGTTTTTTGTTTGTGGTCTGGCTAAATATTGATCAGTTTCACTGAAAAAGATCAGCTTTTAAGATTCATGGATATTTTTTATTGTTTTTCTGTTTTCGATTTCATCAATCTTTGTTCTTACTTTTATGATCTCCTTCCTTCCATTTACCTTGCCTTTAATTTACTCTTATTTATCTGGCTTCTTAAGGAAGTTTTGATTATCGTTTTGAGGCCTCTTTTCCTAACATAAATACTTAAGGCTATAAATTTCCCTCAAAGCACAGTATTAGCTACACCTGACAAATTTTGATAGCTTTTATGTTAATTCAAAAATATTTTCTAATTTCCCCTGTGAGGACTTCTTTGGATGACAGTTTAATTTTCTACTTTCAAATAATTTGGATTTTTTAACTGATCTTTTGTTATTAATAATTCCATTGTGGTAAGAGAGCAGATTTTGCACAAATAAATGCTTTAAAATTGATTCAGATTTTATGGCTCAGAATATGCTCTGTCTTCAAAATGATCTATGTGCAACTGAATGTGTACTTGGCTCTTGCTGAGTGGCGTGACCTATAAATGTCAAATACAACAAGTCAGCAGATGATGTCCAAGCTGTCCATATCCTTCGTCCTTCTTGATTTTATTTACCACTGAGACAAGGACTGGTAAAATCTCTTCTTGTAGACTGGCCTAATTCTCCTTTCCATATTTGTTTTATGTATTCTGTTGTTCACTGCATAGCCATTCAAAACTGTTCTCCTGTCTTCTTGGTGAATGAACCGCTTTATCACTAAGTAATGCCTCTCTATATCCCTGGTAATATTCTTTGTTTTAATATGCATTCACAATTACCATGACCACTCCATCGTTCTTTAAATTAGTGTTTGCATGGTACATACCTTTCCTTACAGTTTTAACTTACTTATTTAAAGTGGGTTTCTTATAGATAGTAACTTATTTGATTCCCCCCTCTTTTTATCATTTGTTTCATAGCTGAACACTAAGACCACTTGCATTAAGCTAATTATTGACTGCCCAGATTAAAATGTACCATCTTATTTTTTTCTACTTGTGCCGTCTGTTCTTTGTTCCTTTTTTTCTCCTTGTCTGCCTGATTTTGGACATACAGCCACAATACAGTCATACCCAATTTCTGTTTCACAGACAACTTGACTTGGGACCCAGACATAACCATTTATTGAATCCAAGAGATCTCCCGGGTTGTGTCCACATAAGAAAAACCTACTGAAGCCTGGCTGACAGTCAGATGGTGACCTCTTTAGGAAAGCCTGTTAATCCGACACCTGGAGGCACCTCCCACAAGCCCTGGCTCTTCCGGTCATTCTGTCCAGGCCATCACAGCACTGGAAATAAGCAAGAATTAAAAACACCAGTATCTCTGGGAGAGCCACCAAGTCAGAGAAGGTCAGCATGACTCACGGCCCATCTTTTATAAGGCAGCAGTGTCCTCAAAGAACCCGAGAGGCAGGCATTGGTCCCACAGGAGAAGGATGATGAAAAAACTAGAAGTGCAGAAAGGTTATAAAAACACATCCAGTAAGTATCATGGGATATTTGTTCTAGAATACCACAAGTATTCCTCCTGAAGTTATGAGTCCTTAGTCAACTATTTCTTAAAACACATACTTCTGATTTAATTTTAGTGAGTAACACTATCATCCTGGGAAACACTCCAGTTAGCAATACTGTCACTGGTTTCCATGGCAGTACGCATTTATGAAAAATGCTTTTTAAAAAAAGTTTATTTATTTGTTTTGAGAGAGAGAGCAAGTGCAAGTGGGGGAAGGGCAGAGAGAGGAGAGAATCCCCAGCACCATCTCTGACCTATCAGCACAGAACCTGAGGTGGGGCTCATTCTCACGAACTGGATGATCATGACCTGAGTCGAAGTCAAGAGTTAGATGCTTAACCAACTGAGCCACCCAGACGCTCCATGAAAAATACCTTAGAGCCCCTCTTTCATCAAAGCCCATATAAGCTGACCGAGCAATACATAGGCCGTGTCTTAAGGCACGTCACAGGACGGCTAAAGGAACACGTAAGCCATAATTACTGGCTGTTCAAAGAATACTAAAGGTTAAAAGGTAGAGTAAACTCCTATTTTTATATATTGATATCCACTAAGAATAGGGAAGAGTCATTAGTTTCACGTACTTATCTGGTTTTTACATTCAATCAGAAAAATGACCAAACACGTGTAAATATTTAAGTTAAATTAATAAAAAGTGACCTTTCAGATCAAGGAAGCAAATGTGCCTTTGTGTTAGTTCTTACATCATGGTCTCTATTCTACAGATCTAGAGAGGCAGGCATTGATGCAGACTGGTTTCTTCTTAGCTACGGTGATTACCAGGTGCACGTCTGCCTACCAGCGATGACTTTAACCTGCTGAGAGATGGGGAAAATGCCTCTCAATTCATAGGATTTTCCCATGATCCTTAGAATCCTGATCAGCCTAATACAAGACAAACCCATTCAATTCAAGCCAACAAAGACACATTATAAAGCTCCCTATTTTGAGCTAGTCAAAGTGTCATGGGAATTATAGGAAGTAGAAGACAGAATAAAGCTGTAAAGAGATTTGAAATATTTACCTTAGTTGAAATAATTTATTGACTTAATTAAAAAATATACGACCATACATTCGATAACCACAAACTACACACTATTTAAGTACACATGGAGCATCTACTAAAACAGAAGCGAAGCTGGAACAAAGTAAATTTAAACAAGCCCAAGAGGACATAAATTATAGGGAAAAAAAATGGTCTGATCAAAGGACCATTTGTGTAGAAACACAGAGATAATGAAAATACACATATATTTAGAAACTACACATGAATCAAAGAAGAAATAATGAGTAAAAGCACAGTATATCAAAACTTGTGGGATGCAGCTAAAGCAGTAGTTAGCAGGAAGTTTATAGCTTCAAAGTACTGTATTAGAACAGGAGGATAGTTAAATAATGAAAGATGTAAGCTTCCATCTAAGTAGCTAGAAAAAATATACTAACCCTAAGTAGAAGTTAATTTTAAAAAGAGTAAAATCAATAAAATAAAAAAGATAATATCTATTAGTTAAGTTTAACTTTGTGTGGGCACCAGAGTGGGGGATAGCGAGCGAGCATGGGGGAGGAGCAAGAGAGCGGGAGAGAATCCCAAATAGGCTCTTGTGCTATCAGCCATTAAAGATAACTTACAGATACTGAAGGCATAAACAACAAAATCATATTATGAACAGCTTTTGCCAGTAAACACCTTAGTTGAATGGAAGATTCTGTAAATGCAAAATACAAGAACTAATTTAAGAAGAAATACAGAAATTGCTCTATCAATTAAAGATTTTGAATCTGCAGTTAAAACCTTTCCAACGAAGAAAACTGCAAGAAACAACAGTGAAGGAGGAAACACGGCCCACCCCGGTCCTGCTATGTCCCTGACGTCCACACATGGAAAATATGCTGAAAAAAGAAAAATTTCAGGCCAATAACTCTCACAACATAGTTATAAAATCCTACACATAATCAAAATCCACAATAAATAAAGACCATGAAATCACATCCAAGTTATTTTTATTATAAAAATGAAAGAATAGTTTGGCACTAAACAAAAGTAATCCACAACACTAACCAATAAAAGTTAATTCAGAAGATATAAAATTTATTAATACATATTTCATGATAAAAATTTCTCAACAAATTTCCTTATACTGATGAAAGATATCTACTTAAATGTCTTAAGAGTTAGATATTAAACTTGAATGGCAAAATACTGAATTCTTTCTCCCTGAAGTCACGAACAATACAAAGATGTCCACTTTGAGCAGTTTTATTCAATACTGGGCACAGGTAAAATGACTGAGTATACAGAAAACCCAAATAAAGTACAAAACATTTTAGGAAGATCACTTGATAAAAACTTATATGCAAACTAATGGAGATTAATACCACTTATGATAGCAACGAGAGCTGTTGGAAAAAAGAACTGACAGGAACTATCACATTATTCAATTGAAAGATTATTATCGATGTTGGATTATCATCAAATGAACTGTGGAATTAATGTAGCCCCAAATTTTCAAGGGGCATTTTGGGGGTTCTATTTTACTTTATTATTTTTTTAAATGTTTATTTATTTTTGAGAGAGAGAGAGACAGAGTGTGGGAGGGTCAGAGAGAGAGGGAGACACAGGATCAGAAGCAGGCTCCAGGCTCTGAGCTGTCAGCACAGAGCCCGATGCGGGGCTCAAACTCACAAACTGTGAGATCATGACCTGAGCTGAATTCAGCCGCTTAACCAACTGAGCCCCCCAGGCGCCCCTGGGGGTTCTATTTTAATTAGTGATAAGTTGATTATGAAATTTATATGGAAATTCACAGGACCTAGGACAGCCATAATAACACGAAGGACGAACTTGGAGGGCTCGCAATGCCTCATTTCAGACACGCAGGGGGAGCAACAACAGTCATGATCCTGTGCTGCGATGCGGGAGTACACAGACCAAGGAAACAGAAGAGAGAATCCAGAAGTAGATGTAAGCACATCTAGGGACAACTGATCGGACAGGAGCACCCAGACAATTTAGCGTGAAAAAGACAGTGGTGCAACCATGAGATACAAGCACAGAGGGAAAGGAGCCTTGACCTCATTTATCACAGCTTACTCAAAAATCAACTTTACATGGGCTATAGACTTGATCATGAAAGCACAGTAACTCCAAGGAGTCAACAATTTGAGAGTAGGCAAGAATTGTTTTTAAGAGACAGGAAACAAAATTTACCAGTCACAGAAGACTGGAAAATTGGGCTTCTTTAATATCAAGAACTTCTATTCCTCAAAAGGCACCACTGAGCGAGGTTAAAAAGCCAAACAGTAACTGGAAGAAAGTATCTCTAATAAATATATGTGAGTAAGACATCTATGAAGAAAATATATAAATAAATATATAAATTCCGACAAATCAATAAGAAAAAGACAAACCAATTTTTGAAACAGGTAACAAGAACACATAAGAATGATCAATAAGCACATGAAAAGATGCTCAATATCATTACTCATTAAAACACTGCAATTAAAACTACAATGAGATACTCCTATAGGACAATAAAATGGCTAAATTAAAAGACTGACAATACCAAATATTGGCTAGAAAAATAGGAATTCTCCTATTTTGCTGACAGAATCCTTTTGGAAAACAATTGGTAATTATCTATTAAAGTTGAACATAGGGGAGCCTGGACGGCTCAGTCGGTTAAGTGTCTGACTCTTGAGTTCGGCTCAGGTCATGATCTTGTCCCCTGCATCAGGCCCTTTGCTGTCAATGGAGAGCCTGCTTGGGATCCTCTCTCCCCCACCTCAATCTCTGCCCCTCCCCGACTTGTGCTAAAGAAATGTTAAAAGAAAAGCTGAATACATACCTAGTCAGTAGTATAGTAATTCTATTCCTAGGTATATTCCCAAGAAAAATGGCTGCATGTATCCACAAAGAGAAAGTATGAGTGCTCTTAGTAGCTTTAATTGGAATAGCCAAAAATTGAAAAACAATCCAAAATTCCACGAACTGTTAAATGGATATAATGTGTTTTATTCATATACTCAGAAATTAAAAACAATATATACAGTAATATCAGCAAATCACCACACACACACACACACACACCCACACACACACAATTATAAGCAAAACTATCCAGACACAAAGACATCAAACAACCAAGCAGGGAGAGTGTCAGTGAGGACACAGTTCAACACAACACCAGCACCGATCAGCTGGGCATGACTGACATCTGCAGAAAACACCAAAGAGCAGAATACACATTCTTTTCAACGTCCCAAGGAACATTCACCAAGACACTCTGGGTCATAAAACACAACATAACAAATTTAAAATAAAGTTATACAATGTCAGCTCTCAGACCACAGCGGAATTAAACTAGGTATCAGTAACAGAAAGAAAACTGGAACCTTAAAATATGTGGAGATTAACTAACACTTCTACATAATACATAGGACAAAAAAATTTTTTTCCAAGATAAACTAAATATTTTCAAATAAAAATGAAAACACAATTTATTAAGTTTGCAAGATGCAGCAAAAACAATGCTTAGAAGGCAACTGATAGCATTGAACACATATATTAGGAAACAAGATAGATCTAAAATCAAAAATCTAAATTTCCGCTTTAGGAAACTAGAGAAAAAAAGTAAATTAACTAAGGCAAGCAGGAGATGAAACAAAATCCAAGGTCGGTTAATTTTTTGGGGCGCCAGGGGGGCTCAGTCAGTTAAGCATCTGACTCTCGGTTTTGGCTCAGGTCGTGTGTGATCTCACAGTCTGTGAGTGGGTCATGAGACCAGGCCCCATGCTGCACTCCGCGCTGACAGCGCACAGCCTGCTTGGAATCCTGTCTCTCCGTGTCTCTGCATCTCCCCCCGCCCAAACGTAAAAAAGAAAAGAAAGAGAGTTGGTTCTTTGTAAAGATCAATAAAACTGAGAAGCCTGTAGCTAACTTTAAATAAAAGGGAGAAAATACAAATTACTTGTATCAGAAATAAAAGACACGAAATCACTACAGATCCTATGGACATTAAAATGATAAATACTATAAACAACTCTATGCCCACAAATTTGATAAAAGTAAGATGAAATGGACCGATTCTTTGAAAGATACAATCGTCCAAAACTCACATAAGAAGAAACAGGCATGAATAGACCTAAATATATTTTTAAAAATCACACCAATAGGTAACCATCCAAAACAAAAAGCACTAGGTCCGGATGAATTCACTCACGAATGTTACCAAATATTTAAGGGAGAGACTATTCCAGAACTCTAAGACTTTTTAGACAGCAAAGACAGGGGCTCCTTCCTCATTCATTCTAGGGATCCAGCATTACCCTAACACCAAAACCAGACAAAGACATTACAGACGATACCTGTCATGAACACAGATGTAAACTCCACAAAACATTGGCACGTCAAATAGAGTAATGTATAAAATGAATTATACGCCACAAAGTGAGATTTAGCCCAGATATGCAAAGCTCATTCAGCATTTGAAAAATCAATTAATGTAATCCATTACACATTGACAGTCAAAAAAACCAAAAACTGTATTATCAACAAATGCAGGAAAAGCATGAAAAAAAATCCCATGCCCATTCATTAAAACACACACCAAAAAAACCCTCAGTAAAGTAGGAATAGATACTTCCTCAATTTGATAAAGAACTGTCTACCAAAAAAAAAAAAAATTAAAAAAGCCTACAGCTAACATCAGACTTGCGAGAGACTTGAAACCCCACGAAAATCAGGAATGAGGTGAGGATGTCCCTTCTTTCTTTATAGCACAGCATTCAGTGCACAAGCTAATGCGACAAGAAATAACAGGCATATAGATTGGAAAGAAAGACATAAAACCATCTTTGTTCACAGATAACGTTATTATCTACAAAGAAGATTCAAAACACTTGACAAAAAACCCCAAAACACAAAAAAATCTTGGAACTAATAACAATGACATCAAGGTTGCAGGACACAAGGTTAATACATAAAAGGCAATCACTTTTTAAAATACCAGTAATGAACAAGTGGAAAATTAAAAACACAGTATTATTTACATTAGCACCCCCCCCCAAAATGAAGTACTTAAGTATAAATCTAATTATCTGTATAAACAAGGTCCATAAAAACAAAGGTAGAAAACTATCATGAACAAAAACGAAGACCTAAACAAAGGAGAGATTACGCTTATACTTCAGAAGACTCCAAATTCTCAAGATGTCAGTTCTTCCCAATATGATCTGGAGATTTAGTGCAATTCCAGTCAAAATCCCAGAAATTTTTGGGAATATTAAGTGGATCCTAAAGTTTATACAGAAGTAGAGAACTCAGAACAACCAACACAACAGGGACTAACAACGCAGAAGAGAGACATCAGCTGACTTCCAGACCTACTGTAAAGCTACATTGATCAAGACAGTGTGGTGTTGGTTAAAAAAAAAAAAAAATTACACAAATACATCAATGGAACAGAATAGAGCACCCATAAATAAACCCCCCACAAATACTGTCTACCTATCCTTAAAAAGGAGCAAAGACAATAAAATGGAGGAATGATGGTATTTTCAACAGCTGGTATTTGAACAACTGGATATCCACTTGCAAAAAAAAAATGTAGACAAAGATCTTGTATTTCCCTCAAAAATTAACTCCAAATGAATCTGAGACCTAAATGTAAGTTACAAAACCATATAATAGGAGAAAATCTAGATGACATTGGGGATGGCAAGACCTTTCAGATAAAACACCAAAGGCATAATCCATAAAAGTAATAATTGATAAGCGGGGGTTATTTAAAATTAAAAACTTGTCTGTGAAAGATAGTATCTAGAGAATAAGACAAGCCACAGACTAGGAGAAAGCACTGTATTTGCAAAACACATTTGATAAAAGACTTACCTAAAATAGACAAAGAACTTAAAACTCAACAGTAAGGGGGGAAAAAAACGATTAAGAAATCGACCAAAGACCTGAACACCTCACCTAAGAAGATATATACAGATGGCTAAATAGGTACATGAAAAGATCCTCCTTATCACATGACCTCAGGGAAATGCATATTACAACAGACAAGACACCACTACCCATGGATTAGAATGCCCCAAATCCGGGACACTGACTGTTACCACACGCTGATGAGAATGTGGAGCAACAGGAACTCTTCATCTGTTGATGGTAATAATGCAAATTGGCCCAGCCAACTTTGGTAGTTTCTTACAGAGTCAAACATTCCCTTACCCATACGATCCAGCAGCCATGATCCTTGGTATTTACCCAAAGGAGCCAAAAACTTAAAACCACACAAAAACCTGCACTTGGACATTTGTAGCAAGTTTATTCATAATTGCCACAGCCTAAAAGTAACAAGATGCCCTTGAGCAGGAGAATAAAGAAATAGGAACACTCAGACCATGGAATATTATTTGGCACTAAAAAGAAATGTGCTATTAGGCAAGAAAAGACATGGAAGAATCGTAAATGCATACTGCTAAGTGAAAGAAGCCAATGTGAAAAGGCTACATACTGTATGTTTCCAACTATGTGAGACAAGATGTAAAGGCAAAACTATGGAGATATTAAAAAAATCAGGCAGTTGCCAAGGGTTAAGGGGAAGAAAGGATGAAAAGGGAGCACAGAGGATTTTAGGGCAGTGAGACTCCTCTGTATGATGGGGGCGTATGGGAAATCTCTGTGCCTTCTGCTTATTTTCCTGTGAACCTAAAACTGCTCTAAAAAAGTCATCTTTAATCACACAGTATGGTTCTGGTAATATAAAGACCAACAATGCACACGTCCAATATATAGTGATAGAAGAGAACGGTTACTTCCGGGCTGGAACTATTTAAGCAAAAACATGAAGGAGCTCTCTGGGTTTGCGAAATGTTCTAGAACGTCCTCTGTGGTTGTTACAAGCAGCATGCACATGCATGTGTAAATCCGTCTTGAGTTGTCTTTGAGTACGGTTTAGGGTAATGTTAAGTGTTCGACCTGAATCAAAATGTTTCCGTGTCTTTATTTACTGCATCTTTCATAACGATTTGTAGAACTTCCATCTTAGGGCTGGAAGTCCAGCAGCCGTCTTGAACAATGAGGAAGAGGACACGTCGATACAACAGTCCGGGTATTTGGGGACTTGTTGACATGGTCTCAGCATTTTCAGATGTGCTGTGGTTAGTAGCAGAGTCTTTATACCACATCAGAACCTCATCTCATGCTGCTCATTTCCCCCTCAGTTTCAGGTTAAGAGCCTTATATTTTGATTCAATCACCAAAGAGGCATTCTCCTTCCTAACTCTGACACACTTGAGGACTTTCAAACACGAGTAATGAGTTCATCACTGTGACAAAAGGAAACTGGTCTAAATGGCCTGGGAAGTCAGGGCAGGTACCATTCCTTCTCTGCTTCGCAAAATAGGACTTGTTTTCACGGCCCCCAGAGGAGGAGAACGTCAGCCCACTGCTCTCTGACAACTGGACTTGACCAGAGAGTGAGAGTCCACCACCAATCACGTGACAGCCAAGCCTCTATTTTCACGGGGTTTTGCTAGGAGCTCCATTAAGCACTGAAGTAGCAACAATACAACATGTTCATAACTGTTTTCTTTCCCTTCCTGGGCACAGGCATAAAAGTATTTCCAGTCCTTTTTGTAACAAAGCAGGGTCATGTTTTGGGTAGTGGACAGGAGTGGAGCACACCTCCTTCACACAGGCCTCCCCGTCTGTGAACGAGGAACCCAGGACCCCAACGTGGTGGGGCTGGAGAGCTGAGGTGTCTGAGTCCGTGACCAGACTGGGAGGAGAGACCCCTGACACCGTCCGATCCAAAGCAAGTTAAGAGGTCAGTGCAACGATCGTTCCTGTTCCCAGCTGCGGGGACTTTAAGGTTTATGGTAGCAAAGCACAGCCTCACCTACTTCCGACAAATGCAAATACCTTAATAACCGGCAAGGCACAGGGCCAAGGATGGTACAGATGTTGCATTAAGCACTAATGATTATTAGAATAGCAACTCACAATATGATCAGAGGCCAAGAACAGAGATCCAGGAGGCAGAATGACCAGTTCTGTTGTTTAAAAGCTGAGGAATCTTGGGTAAATTACTTAAACCTACAAATATGAGAGTGGGTAATTATCAGTTATCTAGCTCATGAGGATAATGCATTTCAAGTTTACGTGAGGCTTTCAATATTTATACCCAGGGGACTTGCCTGCTTGTCCAGTCTGCCTCCTTCACCCATGAAAAATTCCATGATGGCATGTCCTACCAAAGCTCCTGTCGTGTGCAAAACACCGACCAATTTCAAAACCAGAATGAGCCCCGCCCCCTCCCAAAGACACAAGCTGGAGTATTTCTCAAAGGTCCTCAGGACACCTTGCATAAATAGGGCAGTCTAAACACACGAGCCTACCATTTTGCCCTCCAAAAACCCAACTATCAGGATAGTAAATGCAATTAAAACAAACATAAAAGCTAAATAATCCAACTGAGTAAAACGGATGGAAGCCTCCAAGAGGGCCCCATGGAGACTGGTCTTGTCAGGCGTCCAGATGCACTAGGAGGGAGTGCACACTTCTGGGGAGGCTCTGGGAGAAGAATTAATGCTACACAGACATCTAAGCAGAAGGAAAAAAAACCCCGACAAATTTCAGTCCAAGGTGAAAGAAAATATTATACAAGAGTAAATGTGACCAGTGTTCACGTGCTGGCGGGCTCTGCAGCATGTTCATGAGAAACACTAAGAAATACTATTTATAGTCATTTAACTTTAAATCTGAATAAAAAATTAAGACAAATCCAAAGGTGGCGATGGCAAAGGTTAAAACGTGTGTGTGTGCATGTGCCTGCGTGTGTGTGTGTGTACGCGCATGCAGTCAGAATGGGGCAAATAACTACCTCCCACATGACGAAGTCAATGGCTGATATGAAAAGCTGAAAAGAAACATCAGTCCATAATAAGCATGGCTTTTTATTTCAGACAAATGAAGATAAAGCCAAAAAAGTTAAAAAGTGTATCAGTGCATTCAGACAATAGAAACTGGAATGGGGAAAGATGAAGTCAGGGCTGCTCTTTAAAGAAAGTAACATCATAACCCGCTTCTCCTCCTCGCCTCGTACGGCCCACACAGCTGCATGGAGAGGGTTCGTGAAGAACACACCGAGTGGGCGTTCCCGCTGCGCCGCCGCCGCCGCCGGGCCTGCCCGTCTCCCACCTGCTTGCTACGTGTGCAGGGTGCACCCCAAGGCTGGGGCCTCCTCCCTGAACACGCAGCTCTCTCCTGGGGCCTCCACAGATGGCTGCGCTCACGGCCCTGGTTCAGACTGCCCTTGATCTCGGCCTACGACAACCACTCTCATCGCCGCCTGCTGTAACGCCTACTGTGTGTCAGGAATCCTTCTAACAGCTTTAAAGGTGTCATGTAATTTCATCTTAATGCTCAAAGGTAGGGAAATGACATCACCCCCAACTTAGAGGTTAGGAAAAAAACAAAATGGCCTAAAAACGTGCCCGAAGTCCCCCAGCTAGAAAACGGCAGAGGGAGAGCGTGCCGTGTCCCGGGCCTGCCACACGCGAGAGTTACGGAAGCGGCTACTGAGGCCACAATCAGGCTTCTCCAAGACGGTGAACTAAGTAATGACCCATGTGATTGTTAACTGTATGTTCAGTTTGGCTGGGCCGTGGTGCCCAGGTAATCAAACATTGTTCTGGATGTTTCTGTGAAAGTGCTGTAGCATTTAACATTTAAATAGTAAACTGAGTAAGGTAAGTTACCCTCCATACTGTGAGTGGGTGTCATCCAATCAGGTGAAGGCCTTGATAGAATGAAGACCTACCTCCCCTGAATATAATTCCTCAACCTGAAGACCTACTCCAAGTGATTCTGAACTCATCGAACATCCCATTAGGTGAACTAAATCCTTAATCAATCAATCAATCTCTCTCTCTCTCTCTCTCTCTCACACACGCCCAATCAGTTATTTTTCTGGAGAACTCTAACAAGCAAGCCTTTCTGGACCTTTGGTGCACAGAACTGTATCTACAATCATGATCCTTTTTTCCGAACACTCATCACTAGACCGTGTTGTATTTTAAACTGAAATATCCATGAACCCATCATCGCAACAAAAGCTGGAACGGGCACTGATCTACATGTAAGACCCCATCCCCAATCTATCTGCGCCGAGGCCGTCCTCCTCCTGAGTACTATGTTCATGATTTGCTGGCTTTAACAACAGTCTTATTGCAGATATAGGATTTCCTAGAATGTATTTTAAGTTTTTTTAGTGTTTATTTATTCTGAGAGAGATTTCCTAGAATGTATTTTAAGTTTTTTTAGTGTTTATTTATTCTGAGAGAGACAGAGTGTGAGTGGGGAAGGGGGAGAGAGAGAGAGAGAGAGAGGGAGAGAGAGAGAGAGGGAGAGAATATGAATGAATGAATATCTGAAGCAGGCTCCAGGCTCTGAGCTGTCAGCACACAGCCCGATGCAGGGCTTGAAGGAACCATGAGATCATGACCTGAGCCAAAGTCAGACACTTAACCGACTGAACCACCCAGGTACCCCTCCTAGAATGCATTTTTTATTTCATTTGTATTTCATTTAATGAAAAGAATTCTACAAGGTGCAATGTTACTGGGTGACTTTTTACACGTATTATATTGATGTCTGCTTAGTTGCTGCATGTCACAGTTCATGTGCTCTGACTGCTGCAGGGTATCCCACTGTGTGCCAGGAACGAGGTTCACTAGGACACCGTATCACTGCAGGGGAGAGGTATGTGAACAGTTTCTGTGCTTTCTGTTTGGGGAACAGGGCCGCAATAAACTTTACGGGTGTGTGTCCACAGTCCTACATGTTTGCACACGTCAACAACACATGAGGACCCCCACCTCCTCACACTAGCTGGAATGAACAGACTCTTTGGGGTTTTGGCTAATTAAAAATACATAACATGTCACTGGGAACTTGAGGTGCTTCCCTAAGTCACTAAAGCTGCTGAACGTCTCTTTATGTGGCTAGTAGAGCTTAGAATTTTCTATCATCTCTTACGTATCTGTAATAAACCCATCTTTCCTATACAATGTCAGATTTCATTTGTTAATTGTGTCTAGGATGTTGTTCATCTATTTAACGGGTGAAATAGAGCTGTAATGTCCACAAAATACGTGATTTCCACATCAGGGTTATGCTGACCTCAGAATGACAATGGCGAGCATCCTTAACCCTCTAAACTTCTGGAAAAGTTATGGTGAAATTAGTAGTGTTTCAAAAATGGAAGAAATCACCTGTTTAAAGTGATTCAGGTGGCTTTCTTCATGGGGATGTTTTACTACTGCTTTCACTGCTTTTTTAAAGCAGAATTATTCAAGCTTTCCATTAAGCTGTACCTTTTCTTCTTCTAGAGTTGTATGAATTTAATCCAGGTTTTCAAAACTTTAGCATACAGCTGGAGACATGTTTCATCAACTTTTAAATTTCTCACCTTTCTGTACTTTTCCCTTATTATTCATGTGTCTCATCTTTCTTTTACCAACGTTTCTCTTAAAGAACCAATATATGACTTTATTGTATTTTTGTTTTGGATTTTATTGTTTTTTTCTTCTGCATTTTTAGGCTCATTCTATCGTTCATTTTCTAACTTTTGAAATGGGCACTTCACTGCTAGATGTTAAAATATAAGAAAGATAATTTTGAATCTTACTGGTCACTTGCATGCGTTTAGGTTCTGTTTACATTATTGCTTTATTATAGTCAACCTAACAATAGTTTGTCTCACAGTCTTTTATACATACCGCTAGTGCAGTGTTTTTTTTGTATTTTCCAAATATGGTTCATTCTATTCACTTACCTTTGAAGTTTGAATGTGACGTATATCCCTTTTAAGTGCCATGTAGATCTAGAGTCAGTCTATCAATCTTTATCTTTTATACTTGGTGACTTTAGTTCATTTACACTTATTGCAGTTATTATAATGGGTTAATTTTTGAGGCCTTGTATACAGCAGAATATTTTTATCAAGGCGCCATATTTTAATCTTTGCACTGGGTATGAAATCCTATGTTCTAAGTTATTATCCTTTAACCGAAACCCTCACGTTGTCTTATGTTTGGTGTCACTTTTGAAAAACCTTCAGTCAATATGATGGTGGTACCTTGACTCATGCTCTTTTTCTCTTTCTGTAACATTACAGACCTTTCTCTTTGATATTCTTAAGTTGCACTACGTCTGGATTTCAGTTTTTCCTTCCCTTGGCTCTTTGGGGCGCTCTTGGGCCTTTTAATTCTAGGAGATGTGTATCTACTAGATCTTCGAACACTGCGCCTGGAGGGGACTTGTGATGGGAGTCAAAGGAGTCAAGCTGCTGTGGACACGAACTGTCTAGTTCTCAGGACACTCTCAGAAGAGAGGCAGCTACTGTGGTCTTCAGGGAAGACAATGAGTCTCCACGCACAGTGTCGGCCTGTCCAACACTGCCGTGTCTTGGATATTTAAAAGCAGTTGGTAGAACCAGCAACATGCTTCCGTCTGTGAGTACGGGAAGCAAATGACATTGTACTCATGGTCCCTGCTTCAACTGCTCCCCAGCATTTTTCAATCAACTGGCGAGTGGGTGCCCACCTAACATTCAAGCCCGGGACCGGGGTGGGCTAGGAGCCATGTCTAAGGGACAAATTTACGCAGGCACTCCCTCTCAGGCCTGTGCAAGTGCAGTCTTAGCACCTGCCATGCGGTCTGCCAAAACTGCAGTCACAAAATACCATAGACTGGGTGGCTTGACGAGAGGAATTCTTTTTTCCCTCCTAACAAGGCACCAGCCAGCTGATTTCACTCTGAAGCCTCTTTCCTTGATTTGCAGACAGCCACCTTCTCTGCTGCCTCTTCACACAGTTGTCCCTGCACGTGCAGAGTCACCTGCGCAGTCTGTGTCCTAGTTTTCCCTGCTTATGAAGCGCCGGTCATCCTGGGTCAGGGCCCACACTAACAGCTTCACTTGGCTTCAATTAGTTCATTAAAGGTCCGTCTCCAAATACAGTCATTCTCGCAGGGGTTGAGGGCTAGGAACCAATACATTCAGGCTGTAAGATTCACATAAAGTGAAAGTGAGTTCGCCTCCTTGCTTTGCCTAACTCTAGCCCCGCTCAAATCCTGATGGTAATCCATTTTTAATGAGTCATTCATCCAGAAAGGGAGAGAGAAACTAGCTTGAATTGAGCACACAGGTGGGCATTCTGAAGGACTGTGCCAGGAAGCCTGATCCCAGGCCACCAGGCCACTGTGGGCCTAAGAACTCTAGCACCTCACGAGGCTCCTGGCTTTGCTGCACGAGGCCCTGCGGCCCCTATGCCCCAGCGTCACAAGATGCTTTCCTTCTGTTTCCCAGTTTACTATTCAAGGGGCACGGGGCCTCGGGAATGACAGGAACACCTTTCATGGCACTAATTACGAGGTGAGAACCCCACTGACACCCGGGGGAGCTCCACAGACATGCATGACGCGACCCGCCGCACTGCTAATTAGCGACAAGGGTGCTTCTGTCTCTGCAGGTCAATGGAAATGTAAAATACGTGAGAAACAAAAACACTTACTTAAGAGAAGCAACCCTCGGAAAGCCCTACAGGCCACTCAGCTCAGTGGAGGCCAGTATAGCTGCCCTTGCCGATTTCAGCTCTACAATCAGAAAGCCGCTTACAGATAACTGCAGACCATTTTCAAACGTAGGATATGTGAGTTACTTCAAAAGGGTAGCTAATTTGTTTTTGTCTCCTACATTTCATAAACATTTTCCTATAAATGCCAACGTGAACATGGCCTCACTGAAGACAAAATGTTGTAATTTCACAAGGGCTTTCATTCTGGGGGGCAGGTAGAGACTGCAGGGCAGGAGTGCGGCGGGACCCGAAGAAGACTGCAGAGCTCTGTGGAGAGCTCCTCCAAGTAGGTGGCACATTCAGGTCAGGAAACTAGCCAACACTAGTTGGGAAACTAGGGGAAAGAAGAGAGAGAATGTGTACTGGGTAATGCCTATTCCCAATAGCCAGACTGGAAAACCTCATAACCCAGGGAACATTCAGACCACTTAGGTCCTGCCTAGGTGGCAGGAAGTAATTAGCCCCAGAATGAATACTGCTCTGGTTTAACCTAACAAACCTTCAAAGCAAGACCCAAGAGAATCAAGTTGTTTTAAGTAATGTAACTACATCTCAGAACAAAGCTTAAGAATAGATATTAGGGCGCCTGGGTGGCTCAGTCAGTTGAGCATCTGACTCTTGATTTCAGCTCAGGTCATGATCCCAAGGTCATGGGACAGAGCGCTGTTTTGGGCTCTGTGCCTAGTGTGGAGCCTGCTTAAGGTTCTCTGGCCCTCTCCCCTGCTCGCATGCTCGTTCACAAAAAAGAAAATAAAAATAAAAAAGAGGATATTTATTCAAATACAAAAATAACCTTCACACGATTAGGTAAAATTCATAATGCCAGGCATTCAGTCGAAGATTAGCCAGACATGGAAAAAGCAGGGAAGTAGGACCAGTAATGATAAGAAACGACCACTTGAAAAGAACCTAAATTTAACTCAGATGTTAGGGTTAGAAAAGGTCAGAAGCACAGTTAATGTAACTGTTTCAGGTGTTCAGAAAGTTAATTGGAACTACAGACTATCTGAAAAAAGAGACCAACCCAACTTGCAGAATGCAAACTGTAAGATCTGGGATGAAAACTACACTGGATTGGAATAAAAGATCAGATTCCTGAACTCACACACCTACAGAAACTGCCCAAAGTGAAGGACAGAGGGGAAAAGCGATGGAAACGAAGAAGCATTAGTGAGCTGTGGAAGCTCCAAGAGACCTTATTATATATGTGTGACTGGAGTTCCTTGAAGGGAAGAAAATAAAAATATCTTAAGAAAAAATGGCTAAAATATTTCCAAATCTGATGCAAACTACACACACGATGTTCAAGGAGACCACGTACAAGAAACGTGCAGGGAACTACACCAGGACGACTCCTCGCCAAGTCGCTCAAAGCCTGAAGAGCCTTATAGGCCGAGGCAGCAGAGAAGAAAATGGCATCAGGCGACCAAGCACAGAGGACAGAGAGCTTGGAGGCAGCACAAGAAAGGAGACGCAGGAGCAACATCTATGAAGTTCTAAAGAAGAAAACCTACCAATCTGGACTTCTGTACCCAGAGAAAAGATCTTTCAATAATCAAGGTTCTTTTGGACATATCTGCCCCCGGCAGACCTCCACCATGAGACACAGAACAGGGGAAGCCCTTGGGTAGGGGGCGATGCCAGGTAGAAACATGGGATGCAACAATGAGGAGTAAGAAAGCTTCCCCGGGGTCACAGACACACTTGTCCTGTCCGTAGGGGCGGTGGCTGCTTTCACACCATGGCAGAGCAGCGTAGTTGGGGCAGGAGATGGATGGAGAAACCCCCCGTATTTACTATCTGGCCCTTTATGGAGGATACCTGACAAGCCCATATGAGGGTGCCATTAATTCAATGAGTAGAAGGATGCTCCCTTCTGCTTGGTTCCCTTGCTAACATTTTAAAGAGAAGATCTTCAAAAGTAAGAGAAAGCATGACACAACAATGTAAAATACGGGCAAGGAAAACCACAACTACTCTGGTCTTCACCTAAGACCAGGGTCATTGCCACTTTAGAGTATTCAAGCATATGTCATGTTCCCTAATTGTAACTAATATACATACAGTTTAGGATGTCCCTTCGCTTTTCCTGTAGTGGAGCACTTGTCCAGGATGACACAGTTCCTCAGGCATGTAGATGCTAAGTTTGGTTAAGACCAAGGTGGAGAGGTTTTCGAAGAACTTCACCACTTTTGGACATTTGGGCTGGTTTCCACTGTTCACTAGTACCAATGCTGCAATGTATACAGCTTTTCCTGTATTTTCTCTACAAAACACATTTGCAAAGTGGAACTCCTGAATCAAAGGGCTTTAACGTTCTATGCCTGCATGCATAACCACAAGAGTGACAGCACTTTATAGGATCAGTAGCATATGGAAATACACCAGTTTTAGCCTATCCTTGACAACACTGCACTTTTATTTACATTTTCCCTGAATTTAATCGTGGAAAATGGCTTTTTAATTTACATAAAATCTCATTTAGAAAATGGTTTTAGATAGAAGGCATACAAAGTTATTTTCAAAGGATGTCTTTAAAGGGTACTTTATCCTTGGCTGAACTCCTTCATTTTAATAAATACTCCTGTGCACCAGGCCGCCCTCCCAGCGGCAAGGGACACACAGAGCCCACTGCCCGTGAGGGGGGCACCCAAGCTGGACCGGGAAGCCTGCCCAGTCAGCCCCGGTACAAAGATAACCCCATGGCCCACTCTCTGCTGCGGCCAGATGAGCAGCCCTTTCTTCTGACCCAAACACGCCCAGCAGCACTCCCCAAACTCCCCAAGAGTCCACCTAGTTTCCTCAAGGAGCGGCACGCACGTCTGTCTCTTTGGCTTGGGCCCGGACCACCTCGTGCACACATAAAGGCATCACCAATGTGGAGGTAAAACCACCTTGGTTTCCATCACATGACCTGCAAAATCTTCTGGCACATGCTGCGCCCTGTGCAGAGGTTTACATTTCAACACAGACTGTGAGGTTTCTGAGCCTCGGTCTCCTCATGTGTGACATGGTGGCCCCCTTGCTCCTGGGGTTCCTCTGTCACTGAAAAGTGATACCACGTTAGAAGTGCTGCATCAACTGTTGAAGCAACCCACAGGCAACCAAGCCGAACGGCAGTGTGGCAGGTGGAAAGGAAGATGGCCGAGCGGTCACGGGGCGCCCGTTAGCTGGACCAGGTATACGAGACGCACAGCTGCATACCCAGTAAGGGGAGTTCTCAGTGACAGAGAGTACAGGTCGCGTGGAAAGGCAGATCACATTACAAATACACGCAACGTGACCCACACTGTGTTAAGGTTGATGCATCATATGCATAAAAAAACCTGGTGTGACCGGAAATGTATCAATAGCCATTGCAACCGTAAGGGGAATATGATTTTGTTCAGACTTTTCTTTCAGCCTTCAACATGTGTACCTTTCAAAATCTCAAAAAAAATGGTAAAAGCATAGGCACACATAAGCTAGCAGTGTTACGAATGTCAACAACCTGAAACAGTGCAATTTCTGGACGTTAACGTCTGTCAGAACTGTCCCCGCCACAGAGTCCTCATCAGAGCCACGTGTGGCAGGACAGACCCCACCTTCAGTCAAACCACTATCTGGCTCGTCAACGCCACTAAGAACAGACCGCCAAGCGTTTGTCTCTGTAAGGACATCACTGTCTGCCCTTAATTGGGACCATGTGAATCTCAGGCCATGTCATTACTGTTGAGTTATAAATTTCTAAGAGGGAACACGGGTTATATTAAAAAAAAAAAAGTCAAGAAACAAGATACATGACCTGCAAGCACACGAGAAACACCCGCTAGGAGCTCCTCCCCATGCTTCATGTTACGATCACACGGGTACTGAGGAGGTCTGGGTGTCAAGGTATTCTTTCTTCCCTTTTTATTAGAAACAAAGCGAGTGTCAATCTGGATTTCAGGACAGCAATGCACTTTTCTAAACTATTTACAAAATAAAGCAACTATTTTTAAAGTGAGTTGTTTTTTTTTTAAATGAACTATAGCAGAAGTGACCTGGACATTTTCCCCAGAATGAACCTGTTCCTGCAGTGAAATAATTCACAGAACGGCTTCACCTTCTGATAGCACTTTACCTAGTAATTGGTATTTAGTAGCCCTTGCCAGCTCACCATTAAAAATGGATTATTTTATTGATCACAACACCTTGAGAAAAGCATCTCAGCTCTGCCCATGAAAATCTTCCTCTTTTTCTATCACTTCTAAGTGTCTCATCCATCCAAGTGCATTCAACCTTCTAGGCACTAACAAAGAGAAGGTAATCGAGTCTCAAGATGAATTTTAAACACCGCAATGAGTTCATTTTCAAGGGCTGAGGTGCTTTATGAGAATAAAAATGTATTGTTTTTTTCCCCCAAAAGCAGAGCAGAAAGGTAGGGAAATCTCAGCCTGCAAGACCGTTTCAAAGAAAGGGTTAATATCCTTCCTTACATCCAGCCATGAACTACACCAAAGAGCTCCTCACGGCATGAGATGGGAAGACATTTCACTTGATGTTGCTCAAATCCAACTTTTAAATTGCCCTTCAGAGGCATCTCTAGGCAGACGAGCCGACCTTCTACAGGGAGATCAAAGGGAAGAGGAATCACAGTGGCCAGGCCCTTTCATGTGCCCGGACAGCACCCGTGCTGGACACCTGTTGCTCCGGAGGGGTTGGATGGCGAGAGAATCACAGAGTAACTAGGCGCATCGGGGACGCGGTGCCCGCAGATGGCGGACGCAGCCAGCTGGCCGGAGGCAGAGACGCCCTGTGATTAGCCAGACAAAGAACAGAGTTGGAAACCAACTGCCCACCCTCCCTCAACTGTTTCTAGCAAACGTCCTTTCAAAAGTCCGTGGCTCCGTAAGCAGAGAAGCGCACGCGAGGCGCCTGGCAGGCCGCTCTGCGGCGTATTAGCATCTCCACCCCGAAAACAAATGAGCTGGCTTATTCTTCCCAATACACGGCATTTTCCTTTTCAACCTTCTGGATAATCTCAGGTTCACAAAGAGGGAAGCTGGAGTTTCCTGACAAGTCCAGAAACGCACCTCCACTTAGCTGGTCACACCTGCCCTCTCAGGCCTCCCTGCCAGGCCTCCAGCTGTGAAACCCGCACGGAGGGTCTGAGATGTGGGAAAACCTCCACCCAGGATTTGGCCGAGATTGGGAGCGTGTTTTATTTGTGAGCTATAGCAGAAACGCAGACCAACTTAACTTTCCCCCAAAGACGATCAATGGAAAAGCACAGCCTTTGTGAAGAGCGAGAAAGTGACGTCGCTCACACACACAGTGCCGGTGACATTATGGACTTCCGCGGCCTCCCTGTCATGTACCATGTCCCTGCGGAAGGGGCGAAGACCTCGTGCTTCACCGGAAAAGGGCCTAAAAACAAACTATTCTCCTAAAGGTTCATAATGGGCCACCACCAGCCTCCCAGGGGAACAGTCTCCCACAGAAAGACAATATTCTATCACACACTCATACAATGTGCGTGGCACACCCTGACCACGTGTGTGTTTGGGTGCAGATGGCATTAGCTTTCCTAGCACGGGTGCCCATTTCCACCAAAACCAACACTCATCAAGGTTATTCCCGTACACGGAGAACACAGATTTCAAAAGGTCCGCGTGGCAGGTCAGACAGACAAGAAAGCAGCTGGTCTATAGAACCTCAAGTGATTCATAACATCTTCGAAGTGACAGGAGCCCCTACAAGGGCAACTCCAGATACCCGGTGACCCAGGCCCTTGCAGGAGAACCGGCAGAGTGTGGCGCTACTGCGCCCAGCAGGGCGAGTGCCAGGATCGAGCCACTTGACCGGGCGGGGCCGGGACAGCCGTGCAGGCCAGCAGGCGCTGGCGGGCCGATGGAGGCACCGCGGTGCGCGGGCAGGAGAGGCCTGCCAGGGCTGCGGCGCTGGCCCCCTCGCTGCCCTGCGAGAACCGAGGACGGGGAAGGTTATGTGAAGCCAGCTGACAGCAGACGTTGAATCAGCTTCTTCAAGTATTCAAGGCCCAGCCTGTTCTAGCCACACTGCGGGCGACATCCCTGACGCAGGGACTGGCCACCTTCCCGCAGAACCTACACCTCTACGTGGCCGTGAGCATCTGTGCCTTCCTCCAGGACACTCAGACATGCGTGTGAGGAGCGGTTTCCCACATCGAGTCCACGGGCCTGGTCCTGGAACGTTCTGGGTAAAGCCTCAGCCCGGGGCCAAGGGCGCCTGGCTCCATAATGACCTCCTGCCCCAGAGAGCCAGCCCAGGGCAGAGCCGGGCAGGACACACCTGGGCTGGCCCACAGGCATGGCAGTGGGCACCAGGACAACACAGCCTGACCAGAGACAGCTGCACGGCAACCCGGGGTGGGGGAGGGCAGCACCAGCTTCCACAGCTGCTCGGCTTTGAACCCCAGTGGCAGGGGTACACTTGGGGAAACAGCGGTTCACTCACTGAAAGCTGCACTTCATTTTGGATTCTGTCTTCCAAGCCACATGTGGTACACTTACAAACCTTTCTGAAAAACAATTTAGACTTAGTTCATTTCACAGAAGCAAAGTCCATAAAGTGAAGCTTTTTCATCAACAGACCAATGTGAAAACTGAGGGGTTACGCCCTACTTCTACAAGAGGACCTCACAGAAAATGCCCCAGAGTACCTGAAACGTGGCTTTTTAGACGACTTCCCTCTGCATGGACACTGAAATTCTTCATCGACAGGACTGACATGTTTCGAGCAACGAGGTCTGAAGAAACGCAGAGCCAAGCGCCTCCCGTGTCCAGTCACCACAACGCCACCTCCAGGCAGTAACTCCGAGCAGCAAACGCTAACTGACCAAAAACTGACGGGAACACAATAAGGCAGAAACACTACTCACACTCTTCTCTCCCTCTCAAAACCGAATTCTCGGTCAGCAGCCACGCAGCAGTTCTGTACTTCTCTTCTAGCTACAGGAAGAGATCTCTTGGAGGGCATTCAAGGGTCTGTAAAATATGGACAAGTGAACTCCCAGCAAAAACGTGGCAGGTATTTCCATAAAAGCAAAATACGGAATGCTGTAAAAATAAAGAAAAAGGCTAACGTGAGGGGCCTCACTTCCAGAGGCCTCTTCTAGATGCAGGCACGTGGCTGTGAGGGGCACAGTCTTTGGCAAGGACCTCGCTGCACAGGCTGCCTGTGGTCATGGTGAGGTGCCAAGGACTGAATGCTTCATAAAGACCTTTTTTTTTTTTTTTTTAAACATACTTTAGAGAGAATGAGCATGAGCAGGAGAGGGGCAGAGAGAGAGAGGGCGAGAGAGAATCCCAAGCAGGCTCCACACTGTCAGTGTAGAGCCTGCCATGGGTTCAAACCCATGAATCATGAGATCATGACCTGAGCCAAAATAAGAGTCAGAAGTTCAACTGACTGAGTCACCCAAACGCCCCCTATAAAGATTTCTTTTAACAATCCTGCATCAGTTGAGGAAAAAGTCACTATTATCATAAAATTGGGGTGAAAATGGAAACCTTCAGTGCAAAAACTGCTTTTATCTGATTGGGGGAAGGGCCAGGGGAAAGAGGAATATTCTGTTTTCCTCAAGTCTGTTTTTATTACATTGGTTCCAAAAATCCTAGTCTCTTCCTGGGGAGAGACTTGGTTTAAAGGCTGTCACCATCTTCAATGAACAAAGTCACATGTTAGATGAAGCCACGTGAGAAAACCAGTCACTTCCCCACACACCCCTCGTCTCCACCCCTCCCCACACACACCTTCCACCGCTTTCCAGGCTTCAGGTTTCTTGCAGTCACAGTGGAACAGACGGACAACCACAGCGGGGCAGGTCCCAGGGGGCACGGTTCCTTCTGGTTCAAGACGGGCTGGGTCCTGAGCAAGCCCACCGCGCAGCGCCCCCACCAGTGGTGCGTCACCAATGCTAGGGACGCTGGGATGTCAGGGGCGCCCCCGTCCCCACGGAAGGAGACAGCGTGGAGCACAGCCCCACCTACCATCTCCAGATGCTCTGCGAACCTAACAGCATTTGCCAGACCATAGGCTCTACCGTCTGCCCGGATGGAGAGCGTTGCTCTGCAATCTGGTTATATGGCGGTTTACAGAGCAGCTCTGACTTTGCCGGGTCGACAGTTAAGGGAAGGGTGATTATACAGATCTGTAAAAACATCTCGTTTTACTGCAAAACAAAATGGCTCCCCGTTCAAAGCTGGGGCTCTGTGCTTTATAAACCCATCAGCCAGCACCCAGCCGAGCAGAGGGGCGTCTGTGAGGTGGGCACAGGGGATCCCTGAAGGGCTCAAACGGGCGCTGGGTGCCCAGAGGCCATCTGGCTTTCCAGGTTCGTAAGTAAACTGAGGATCTAGGACATGTGAAATGGTAGGACCGCCAGCACAGAACAACCAAACCCCCTCTGGTGACCAGCAACTCTAGGAATCCCTGGATCAACGAAACGGACGTGAAGTCCAGCACCCCCATGTCTCACCGAAGGGACAGCACATGCAGAGTGCCACGGCACACACGTTAGACTGGTGAAGCAGAGTTGTGGCCCGTGTCCAACTTGGCTTTCAGACACGGCAAGGCCACGACCACTCAGAATGGCCAGGAGGATATCCCAGAGAGGGAGAGACGGTCTCCCCCAACCGCTGAGAGCCTGGCGGGGGGGGGGGGGCCTTCCATCTTAGCAAGGAGTCACTCCAGGACATCAGGCTTGCCTCCCAGACACGAAGTCTCCCGTAACGTCCGTCTTCTCCTTTAGAAGAACCCTAGAGTATTCAGTCACCCTGGTCAGACACACGTTCTGGCCAACATGCAGGCAAACAAATGAATCACTTCAGGACCCAAAATGAGGGCAAGGAAGGACAGGCCCACAGGTAGACGGGAACAGGGAGCCAGAGCACAGGGCGCCCACATGCTCCCCGGGCCTCCCTCCACCCGCCCCCAGCCCCCAGCCAGCTCTTCCCTCCCGACTCATCTAGCCTCACCCTTGGGCTGAGAACTCCACTCACTCTTCCAAAGCACAGAACAGGGAACAGCAAAGGGGGACAAGGACACACACACACATGGCGGTGGACAGGGCCCACCCTCCAAAATCAACAGAGGCCATCAGAAGATCTGCAGCCCGCCCAGGAGACAGCTTCCCCCCTCTGCCTGGCTAGCACGGCGACCCTGCACTGATGTGAGCTCAAGAGGCGCACGGGGACAGAAGGGAAGGTCTTCTTTTCCAGGAGGACTGTCCTCAAGATGGGAGAGTAGGCAAGGGCTTGAACAAGCACAAGAGATTCAGAGAGAGGCGTGAGCAAGGCTTGGTGCCGGACACCTTGCTGGGGGCGTGACGCTGCGCGGCTTCCGAGCGGACACCCGCGTGCGCCCGCGAACAGAGAAGGGGCTCCCCTTTGCTCTTTGTTCACCAGCTTTTAATCAAAAATGGGTGATTTCTGTCAAAGGTTTTCCATAATTTGTAACGACCATAAAGATTTTTCTTCTCTGAATGTGCATGACGACACCCCATTTTTGCAGTTAAATTCAAGCTCCTTCCTTAAACGTTGGAGAAAGCTCAGCAGTGAAGCCATCCATATGGGCCTGGAGTTTTCTTTGAGGGAAGATTTTTAGTTTTCAGTTTCTTAAATTCAGTTCATATCTGAAAGGAAATTTTCGCATTTTATCTTAATTGCCAGATTTATCGCCAAGTTTTAAATGATATCCTCTTATCTCTTAACATCCGTGGATTTTTAGTGATCTGCATTTTGCTACATTTCTCATCATTTGGAGTTTCTCTTCCGTGCTCAGCCTGACTAGGTATTAAAAAGTTTCTAAACGCACAACTCTGGTGACTGTGTCCCTCATGCTGTCTTCTGTCTCACTGATGCCGGCTCCTCTTCTTATGGTTTCCTTCTGTCTACTTGAAGGTATGCCTGGTCACAGATGCACAGAGTTACGCGGCCTTGGTTCGCAGCCCAGGTGTAGCTGTGCCTCTCTTCTTCTGCAGTTACAGGTGCCGCTGCGGTCTGCCCCAGCGGGGCCACCATGAACTTTTAATCCGGACACGTATTTAGTCCACAGACATCTGACATAATGTCATGGCTGGAACAAAACTTCTTGCTCTTTGTGTCTTTAGGTTTTATTTATTTTTATTTATTTTGAGAGAGGGAGCGCATGCTTGAGAGCGCACGTGAGCGTGCAGGAGAGAGGGAGAGAGAAAATCCCGAGCACGCTCTGCACTGTCAATGCAGAGCCCGACACAGGGCTCCAACTCGTGAACCAGGAGATTGTGACCTTAGCTGAAATCAAGAGGCAGATGCTTAACCGACGGAGCCCCAGACCCCTCATTCTTCGTGTCCTACTGGCCTCCTGTTATCTGTTCCTCGTGGCTTCCCCAAACCCCTGCTTTCTGGTGGGTAAATCAATCATATACATTACTTCATTAATTTTGGTTTTCGGACCCGTTTTCACAGATGAGGGACGTGGAGAGACGGCCTGCATCCCTCACGTGCTGAGTGCATGACCTCTTTACACCGTGAGACCCTCACAGTCCTACACCTTTACTCCCCACCTGCTCCTGCCTGGCCCTTGCTCGTCCTCCGGGACTGCAGGGCCCGGGGTCTCCACAGGGTCACAGCGACAGCCACAGGGAACCTCCCCATGCCTGGTTTGTGCATCGTCGGTGGGCTGTTCTCTTGGGAGAGCAGGATGCACTTGGGCACCGCTGGGGGCCTGTCCTCAGACAGCCGGGGGAAGCCTGGACACGGTCCCTCTCCTGCTCGACCTTACAATCGAGCATTTGCTGGGACAGGGGTCAGGGCACAGGGACTCAAAGGAAAGGACAGGATGCCCCCATGTGTGAAAAATGCGTGAGAAGCAAACTAACAGGCTCGTTGAGGACCCGCGGCCCCTGTGGGTGCCAGCTCCCCTGAGCAGGATCGAAAAGGCAGAAGTGGTGGGGGGCCCTTCGAGAGGTGCCCTCGGGCACAGATGGAGGTAGGAAGGGGGGCACTCCGGGACTCTGGCCCGAGGCGCGCACCCCGGCATCTCCATGGGGATGTGAGAACAGCTGTTTCTTCGGGAAGAGCGCGAGGGGAAGCAGGCATCCAGCTAAGGGTGACACATTAGAACCTGAAAAGGATGAACCAGCCCACTTCCACGTGCCCCAGGCACAGACGAGGTCCACTGCCCCGTTCCAGAAGCCGGCCAGGCGCGCGCCCCATCAGCGGATTCCTCTCACCACCGGGCTCTCCTCCACCCAGCAGCCGTCACCGGCGCACCCCTCTCCCACCTCGGGCGACGGGGCCGGGGTCTCCTCTCCAGCCCTGACATCCACGCCTGTGGGGCAGAGGCCGCCTTCCGTCCCGAGAGCTAGGCGGCTGTGGGGACACCGCTGTGCGAGGAGGCCGGGCCTCGGGGACCGCGTGCGGCCAGGGTGCGGGTCACCTCCCGGGCTCCCGCCGCACCCATGTCGACCCACCTGCCCCCTAAAATGGGGGCCCCACTCACCACGGAGCCGCTGCTTCGATTTCTCTCCAGCTGCGAGGCCGGCCAAACCCTCAACTCTCCTGGTCTTACGGCTGACGTACGCCACGTACTGAAAAGTCAGCATCATCTTCTTAATGAGACTGCATCTTAACAAGGCTCAGTATGATCCAGAACTTACTTAGGCACTTATGCACGAGAAAAAGAAAAGGACAAGACTATGTAATGTTATTGGACATTAAAAATAAATTAACTCTCAGAAATCAGCAATTAATAATTGAAATCTCCTGACAGCAGTTACCACAGCTCTGTGTACACTCTAACACTAATCCCACCTGTGTGAAATCACAAGGAATTCAATCAAGGAGGTAATATTATATTAGATATTTATAGTATTCAACACTGTGTAAACTAGAGAGCATTACGCCCCACAATTGATTATCCCACTGATAGTTTACAATACCATCATTTAATTTCAAGGCAAACAACCTGGTTGTCAACATGGAGATAAACACGCAATCTGAGAATTATTTCCAGAGCCTTCAAAGTGGAACCGTTATCACTCCCTAAAAGCCCAAACCCGGTAAAACCTGATGCAAGGATGAGAAAACCGTGCCGGCAGGGAGCTCGGGGGTGCAGGGCGGCCTTCACTCCACCTGCCGGGCGCCCAGAGGATGGAGCGGGTCGGTACCGCAAACACGGCTCCGCGTCGAGGGCTGGGAAACAACCGGCTCCATGTGTGACAATCACGACGGGTGAACTGGATAAATACAATGACGCACACAAACCATCGTCTCTGTTTCATTTTGTCTTGCCCTCTTAGTAGACCACATCTGAAGAGTTAGATAGCTTCTATTTACAGGCAAGACGACTCACAAAATTCACAATGAACCAACACTTCCTAATTAACATCAGGCACACGGGTAGGACTTCAGCATCCATACCTGGTTTCGAAAGGCGAGGAGGACAGGAAGCAGCAGAGGGGAGGGTGCGGGAGCGCTGCCCAGGGCCCGGGCGCACTTTACCAACAGCTCCTACCAGTCACCACACAGCAGACTTCCAGGCAGACCCCAGATTCGGCTACTTCTCGACACCTTCTCTTCTCCCTCCCTGTTTCTGGCCTCCAAGCTGACCTGCCTTTCTGGGCTTCTCTGTCCCTTTCCCCCAAATTAAACCAGAGCCGTCTGATGAAGCCGCCTGAACCCTTCCTGTGGCCTTCCAAAATACTGATATCCTAACTGGTAAACAGGGTTTGGCTCATGCTCAATTTCTATTCTAGTTATTTCTAAGCAATGGACTGTTTAAAGCAAGAGGAGCAACAATGTATTTTGGAGTTTATAACATAGAGATGGAAAACCCACAACAATAAATGTATAAAGGATGGTGAAGATTATGGATGTGAAATCCTTGTATGTGAAAGCACAGAATATTGTTTCAAAGTAGATCATGAGACATCAAAGACGTACACGGTGCCCCCTACGGCCACTTCTACTTAAATATTCCAAATTAAATATAAATATCCACTCCCTCAGCTGCACGAGCTGGATGTCCAGGGCTCAACAGCCACAGGTGGCCAGTGTCCATCACACTGACTGATGCACACAGGACATGTCGTCATTGCTAGAAGCTCTGATAGTCTGTGCAAGACCAACTGCTACTTTGAAAGAAGTAGAGCTAATAAGGCAATAGTCATAAAATGGAACCACGCAAAGTACTCAATTAGAGTAGGAAACTGGGGGAAAGGAAACAAAGAACAAATGACAAATACATAACAGCGAGACAGTGGACTAACCCCATCTACACAGAGGGATACATTTAATAAACATTTCGTATGAAAGATTGGCAGGCTTGAAAACTACATCCTGGCTTCAGGATACACAAAAAATAAAGCAGTAGGTTAACAAGGACGGAGAAGGGTCCACCACATACAGACGGACCAGAGGAGAGCTGGCAACATTGACATCAGACCAGTTTCACTTCAGAATGAGAAGTGTCACTAGGTATAGAGAGGGGCATTTCATAATGTTAAGGAATAAACTGATCAAGTGAACATAATTAAAAAAATTTTTAATGTTTGTTTTTGTGAGAGAGACATATATAGAATGAGCAGGGGAGGGGCAGAGAGAGAGGGAGACAGAATATGAAGCAGGCTCCAGGCTCTCAGCAGTCAGCACAGAGCTGCACGCAGGCCTTGAACTCACGAACGGTGAGATGGTGACCTGAGCTGAAGTCGGACCCTCAATGGACTGAGCCACCCCGACACTCAGTCAATCAAGAGAACATCATAATCCTAGATGACTGGGCACCGCACAACAAATCTCCAAAATACAGGAAGCGAACACTGGCAGAACCGTAAGGAGAAATCTGTAACAAGAGATCCCAACGCTCCTGTCTTGGTTATTGTTAGAACGAAGGTGCGGGGGCCCGGACAGCAGGGACCTGACCCGGCACACGTTTACAGAAGACACCACCAACACCCGGCACGTCCTCTTCGAACACACAGAGCACATGTGTTGACACACGCTGGGTTTGGAAACTAAACGACACATTTCTAAATAACCCATGGGCCAGAGATGGAGTCACACTGGAAACTGAGGGCTACTTCAAGTGAATGATCACGAAACCCCAGCAGAACAGGACGTGCGGGACGCGGCTGCGCCACTGCTCACAGGGCACTTCGGGCCTGGCATGGGTAGATTACAAACCCCAGTCCACTGTCGATCACACAGGCTTCTAACTGAGAACATCAGAAAGAGCAAAAGTGAAATCCAAAGAACAGAAATCAACCTTTAAAACAAAAAATGGGGGGGGAGGAGGGAGGCAAAAACTGGTATTTGAAAAGATTTAAGAAAATTCAGAAACCTCTAACAAGACCCATCTGGAAAGAGGAAAAGAAAGAAATATTAAATCAGCGATGAAAATCAGCACAGAACAGGGATATTCCGGCCGACCCTCCAGACTTTAAAGGGATAACAGGATGATGGAGTGCTGTCAAACAATTAATGCCAGCAAGGTCAACTTCGATGAATGGACAAGCTCTCTGAAAAACAAATTACCGAAATGGACTCATAATGAAAGAAAAATCTGAGAAGCATGTTACGTATTTTACATACTGAGTAGTTAATAACCTTCCTATAAACAAAATTCCAGGCCCAGGTGCTACCAAACACTTAAGAAAAACTACCAATCCTAAACAAGCACTCCTAAACAGAAGAGGAAGAGGAAGCACTTCCCAGGTTGTTTTACGAGAACAACACTACACTAATAATAAAGCCTGAAAAAGCTTTCGAAAGAAAATAGACAAATATCCCTCCTGAGCAGGCACCATGCTTTCTGAAATAACAGCAAATGTGCGCCTGTGTCATTCTTTTACATACAAAGAAATCACGCTGGGATCACATACACGGAGGAGAAGGTGGGGAGAGGTCTGGGTGTTTATTTTTCAAGGCAAAGGGCATCTATCACAAGCAGGCAAGCTTTGTTAAACATTAGAGAAAGCGATGTACCTCTCATATTTATAGGGTGAAAGACAAAAATCCACACAAACATTTCAATAGATGCAAAAAAAAAAAAAGTGACAGAATTATACACCCTTCCACGATAAAACTCTGAGCTTCTAAGAACAGACCAGAACTCCTTCAAGCTAAGGAATGTACAACATACCTATTGTTATATTTAATGGTAAGACACTGGGCATTTTCCTCCTTCGTCATGCCTGTTCAACATGATACGGAGATTCCAGCCAGGAGGTACAATATCCCACGGAGAGAAAGGCATGCAGACTATAAATAAATAACGCTATTCTCAGACAAGATATTCACAGACACAGAAGACTCTAGAAGAGCCCTCAAAAATGCCACTACAATAAGGACATTGCGCAAGTTCACAGGCTGCACCACAGGCTGAGGAAAAGCTCCCCTACGTCTAGCCACGAGGAAGGAAAAATGTGAAATGAGTAAAACAGTATTTATAAAGAACCAAAAACATATGCAACACTTCTGGATATACTTAAGAATACCTGTAAAAGACTTGGACACCAAAAGATGACAAAACCATACTGAGATACGCTGTAAGTGACAGACAATGGTCAGAGACTGAGACTCCGGATTGTGGAAGCCCTCCCCCAGTGGATCTATAGATTCACTGCAATGCCCATTAAAATCACATTGGGTACTGGGGGGCATACATTAATAAGTTTATTCCAAAATGGAAAAGCAAAGGACAAAGAGCACGGAGAGACCAAATCTGGGGAGCTCCAGCGCAGGGCACAAAGACTCGCTACAAGTCCAGCACTCACAACAAGGCAGTGGAGCACTGATGGGCACAGACGGACAGACATGGAAGAGACCCACGCACATATGGTCCATTTGACAAAAAGCAATTTGAGTGAAGGTGCCATATATCTCATGGAAGAAAATGAACCACATAGCACACATGAAAATGACCCAAAATGGATCACAGATTTAAAGTTATTAAACATACAAAACAAAACCTAAGAGGAAAGTGTTATGGGTTTGGCGTAACAATTTCTTAGACAGGAGACAAAGTCCAACCACCCCCCAAACTGACAGAACGCATCTCTTAGGACTCGAGAATGCTGCTCCAGAAGGATGCCACAGAGAAAACGAAAAGGGCACGGAGAGGTGATGTTCTCAATATATGTATCTGACAAAGAACCTCTATGCAGAACACTAAAGAATTTTTTTAGAATTTGATTAAGAAACACCCCAATTCTAAAAATGGGAGAAAAACATGAAGAAAACATCTTGTGAAAGAATGGCCGAGAAGCCTTGAAAAGACGCTCACCCTCATCAGTTATGAGGCAAACGCAAAACAGGATACAGGGACAGTCCACTAAATCCTGGTCACATGGCTAACATGACAAAGACTGGCAAACCGAGTGCTGACAAGGGTGCGTCTTCCCCCTGCTAGTGGGAACGGAAGATCGAACCCCCGTTCTGAAGGTGGTAGTCTCTCATGAAGCCAAGCATACTGGCCGCCTCACAGTGGGACGCCACCCCTGGGCAGGTCCCCAAGGCACACGCGAGCACGCACAGACGCCCACACACGGGCTCGTGCCACCCCTGCACATCGACAGCCCAGACCGGCAACAGTAGCAAGTGCGCATCAACAGGAAAACGGAAAATAAGCCTCGGTTCCCCATAAACCAGAATGCTACTCTGCAATAAGGACCCTGCCACCGACACACGCGGCAACACGGACGGGTGTCACTAAGCCACATGAAATAATGTAGACACATTATTAAGCAGGTTGCTTCCTGATTCCACTTGCATGCGGCTTCAGGGAAGACCGATCTAAGCAATTAATGACCAGGTAGCGTCAGGCCCAGGGGTTCTGCCTGAACGGCAGATGCACAGGAGCCTTCAGGCTGACAGGGACAGGTTCCATGTCTGGGCTGTGTCTTGGTGGCTGAAGGAATGTATCCATTTGTCAGAAGTCATTCAACTGTACCCTTGATGTGGACTTTTAGGTGAATTATACCGCAATAAAGGTGATTTTTAGAAATGTAACAGATATTGAAATCTAGTTCATAGGTTTGCATATGCCATGTGTGCTCCTTAATGCTGAAACTATACTTTTTATATTCTAATCATGAGGTAATGATTGAGAATAACGAGAACCGTATTTCCATTACAGAAAAAAGTTACAAATATGGAGAGGGGACATCTAAAGCTTGCTTTTGAGGGCCTGAACCAGAATTAAGGGTAGGTCATAAACTTACAGTGTGCAATAACTACAGAGTGAGAGAGCCAGGGACCCGACACACACACAGACGTGCACACAGACAGGCCTTCCTGAGCTCGTTGGGCTGGAAGGGTCTTGAGCATAAATTCCCAAATGGGGCGATACTGACCTCAGGCGGCAAAAGTTGCTTCTTTGTGGGGGAGGAAAGAAAAGAGTCTTCGAAGCCCCAAAGGTTACGGCCCTCCACAGGGCAGGGACACAGCGTACCTGTGGTATTAACACCCCACGCGGGAGGCTGTGTGCGGAGGGAGAACGTCAGCGCAGACGCCTGGAGGCCAACATGAAAACGAGGGGGGCCTGGCCTGGAGCCCAGCACACACGGCAAGACACACCTTGCCCAGGTGTGTCGATTCCACCTGCTAAGTGCAGCTTTCCAGAGTGAACCAGGATCCTGCAGAGGAGAGGCTGAATCAGAGCTGAGATGGGGAGAACCATGGATAAACCTCAATTATCTTATAGCACCCTAAACAAGGGACATGCTCCAAGAACAACAGGGACGTGAGCAGGATGACAGCCATCCGCGAGGGCCCCGCCGGCCACCCTGGGGTGATCTGAGCACCAGTAATTATGGTAAGGAGCTGCAGTATGTTAAAGACCCACCGATATGCATTCATCAATGACTGGCTCACAGCTACGGAAGAATGCCGCCCCGTGCACGCAGGGGACATGGTGGGCTCCGACTCATCTTGCGTGGCAAGTCCAGTGAGGGGGGCCTTCCAGAGCAAAGACCTGTGTGATTCCAAGTACCTCTGAACTTACTGATCATATTTACTAATTACATAAGAATACTGTCACTTTGCAGTGGGCGTCTACCTCACAGAGTGATCAAAACCGATGTCCCCAATGTGGGGGTGAAGTGGCAAGTGCACCGATAAGGACATGACATCACCTCCATGGGCTGCCCGCCCGCCCAAAAGCGACTGTGCCCCAGATACCCCCACTCAGGGAGACCCTGCACTGTCACCAACTTTTATGCTCCAAGATTTCTTTGTGATTTCAAGATCACAAAGAAAAACTATTAAACTACCAGGTTGGAGGACAGGACAAACTGATACTAATAACCGCATGGGATCCTGGAGCGGGTGGGGCAGGGGCTAGAGCTAGAAGGACTGCTGGGCTGGGCGAGGAGCCCCACCTGCTGTGGGTCACAGGCCGCTGCCGGGACGGAGGTGTCCCAACGGGATCACCGCACTGCGGTCACCCAAGGGTTCCTCCCAGAAAACACACATGGGAACACTGCAAAAGATGCGAGTGAACCTTGAGGAAACTGGTAAATGCAGGATCAAAGAGCTCCATCTTTTTGAAAAGCTCCTTCCCTGTTCTCTTTTTGCTCCTCTTTGCAGAACAGGCCCGAAGAAGAGATCAAACCATGAGTGTCCAAAGCCGGGAGCAGTGGTGCACTTGCGCACTTGCCGCTGCCACAGCACTGGCGGCCGGTGTGCAGGCGGGACTCCACTAGACATGCTGCTCCCATCACTCGGCTGCCCTGAGCTGCACGGCTCGTCCTCTCCCTGGGCCCGGCTGAAAACCCCCTTCCCAGGAAGCCTTCTCCACCCAGCCCCTTTGAAGACAATGTTATGTCTCAACAGCACCAGACAGTCCCCACCTGCTCAGCTCAGGACAGCTAACTTGTTAACTGTGACTCCTACAAGACTCTAAGCCCTGTACAGAAAGTAACCACGTCTGTCTGTCCACTGTTGTGTGAGATCGGCCACAGGGCTTGGTATATGCCATCACTCAATCAAGTGAAAGCTCAAGGGAATGAAAAAAACATCCATTAAAAACAAAAAAAATCCCTTAAAAATTTTTTTTAAACATTTTTCATTTTCGAGAGAGAGAGACAGAGCATGAGTGGGTAAGGGGCAGGGAAGGAGACACAGAATTCAAAGCAGGCTCCAGGCTCTGAGCTGTCAGCACAGACCCAACACGGGGCTCGAACACAAAAGCCGTGAGATCATGACCTGAGTCGAAGTTGGACGCCCAACCAACTGAGTCACCCAGGTGCCCCCCCAAAACCCCTTTTTAAAGAAGTTCGAGCCTTTTTAAGAAGTCTCCTAGGCAGCCGAGTTCTATTAACTCCAAGTAAACCTGACTTGTTTTTCTTTGCTAGTTTGCTTAGAGAACAACAGGACTAAGCCGATCCTGGGCACAAGCCGGGCAATCTGAGAAACTGCAGTGACGCTCACACCAGGAACCACAGAGGGACTGTGGGGCTGGCGGGGTCCCCGGGGAGGGCACGGCACACACCAGGGGGGCTGCGGGGCAGCTAGTTCACAGGGTGAAAGAGGCCTGCTCTCCACTGCTCCTGCCGCCCTCCTCCGCTGGTGAGCTCCAGCACCACAGGGCAGGACGCTGGCCCTGAGGACAGGGCCACCCTCCTGTACTGATCAGTCTGCACACCCAGAAACCTCTGTGTGTGGACACCTACCACCAGCCGAGGTGAGAGGATGGAAAATGGCAAACACTTGGTGGCTTCCCTGCCCCACCTTGCAGTTATCTGTAAACAACCAGAGAGGACTGGGACTTCTCCCTCTAGAACATTCTCAGGAGGACACCAGAAAGGCCACAGGCTCCCAGGAGACCCCACATGTGCTGTCACCCTAACGAGAGGAACCAGACCTCCACTGGCGCTTACATGCTGCTGCCCAGCACGTGGAGGGGCGCTGGGGCTCCCCGGGGACAGCCCGAGAGAGACGGGGTGCCAGTGAGGTGATGCCCGGGGCAGGCCTGGGGGGTGGCTGGAGAACACTGCCTGTCTCGGGGGCCTGCCTGGAGGCACGAACACAGGTTCCACGGGACAGGAAGGAGCACTGCCGGAGTCCTCGTGTGCCCCAGAGGAACCAAAGGAGACCAAACGCCTTCCCTGGCAAACCCATCTGGGGGTTCCTACAGAGGCCAGGCCTCCCACACCGTCTCCCACCCCTCTCATCCTCCTTCCTCACCTGTCTGGCTTCGTCCCCACCGGGGTCCTGAAAGCACCTGCGCCATCAGCTGCTGTCCTTGCCGCTGTACCTGCCCTCTGGGCCCCCCACCCCCCACGCTCACTCTCCACCTGCCGAGGTCTGGAGGCGCCATCCTACACGCAGGGCAGGCGTGCGAGGGAGGCAGGCGCCTCCCCTCCCCACTGAGCATCGCTCTGTGTGTCAGAAATGCCGATCATTGCCGTGGCCTGACCCACACCCTGCCTCCCGGGGACCGTGTTTCCACGGCCTTCGTCAACTTCTACCAAATGCTCCTCCTGATACAAACCCTTACCCAGCTAGAGGAGGCAGCCAAGCACGTCAGGCTAACTGCAGTAGCTGCTGCTCATCCACCTGCAAACGAAAGATTCCCATCCCTCCTCCCAGTCAGGAACATTCCACGGCAGACCCTCATTCTGGGACCGCACAGCGCTTCTCTCCAGTAGCTCCACGGTGAGGCACCTACACAAAAGCTCTACACCCAGGAGCCCAGCTCACCTTCTCTGGAGCGAAGGTGACGTCATGCCATGCCAGGAGGGACAGACACCCAGGCCACCTCCCCACCGTCCCGGGCCGAATCTACGGAGCTGCTCTCCTGGAAACAAGGCCGACCAAAGTCACACACACAGCAAGGCCGCACACGAGGGGCTGGACACTGCCTGCACCGGGGTCAAGGAAGCTTCCCGGAGGGGGAGGCGTCTTCCGGGGGAGGCTAGACTGAAGCCAGACACGATCTTCTCCAGAAACAAACTCCGCCATGGGCAGTTCTCAGCAAAGGAGATTCCTGCCCACCACCCCTTGGCGGACTCTGGACACTACTTAGAGAAAATTCACCTTGAAAGCCGAGAGGTCTGAGTAACACCCGCGTCCCCAGCCCCAGCCCGGAATACTACGTGGAGGGAAAGAAGGGAGCCGAAGCCCAGACGCGGCCAAGGAGCACTGGCGGGAGGGACATGCCAAGAGGGACAGACACCCCGCAACAAAGGCTCCGGCCGGGCAGGGAGGCGGCTGGGGGGCCGGTGGCAAGGGTCTTTGTCTTACAACTGAAATTCAAACAATTTCTGGCAGTTAGAGACGAGTGGGAAACGGCCTCCCCTGTACACCACGGCGGCCGGCGCAGGCACCTCGCTCTCTACACGGGAAGGGCAGCTGAGGTCCAAGTGAGGGGTGCAGTCGCCCTCCTTCTCTCCGTTCCACACACACACGTTTCGAAACCCCACAAATCTCTACTCAACTGAAAGCAAAAAAAAAAAAATTCACTTCAAAAGTAAGGTTTAAAAAACAAAGGGGGAAAGGAAAAAAAGCACCATGGAGGCTGGGAATGTAAACAGAGCGCCGGAGAATATGCAGGAACACTCTGGAAATGCTGCAGAGGCCGTTTCTTAGCCACATTTAAGAAATGTGAGCCTCCAGTACGGAGCCTGGAATGAACAACATAGTGAAGTCTGGTGTCAATTTAAATGCATTGAACACCAGAAAAATGCCCCCAACCAAGGCTTCAAACTTGTACAGCACATTTTCACTCAACCCAACTAGATTGCCTGTCACATCTGACACGGCTCGTCAAAAGTTACCCTTCACTGCTCATGGGCAACACCGAGGTCAAAAGACCAAGTACAATGGTCCGACCCATCCCCGTTTCTTCCTTCAGAGCAGCAAATATTGAACTCTAAAATGACAAGACAGAGCAGGCTGAAACGGCTGCCAAAGAAACAGAAGCTGTCCAGGGCCGCTGATCTGAAGGAGAAAAACCAGCCGATGCGGACGTGTCAGAGGGAGGCTCCCTGACAGCCCCGCACAGAGAGGCCGGGGCTGGCGTGGGGACACAGGAGGGCTCTCCCAGCCCGCGGCAGGGCAGGCTCCGGGCTCAGCCACGCCCGGCGCCGCACAGCCGATAGATCTGGGCACGCAGAGGCACGGTTCCCGCCTAGAAAATGCTCATTTAGGAAGTGCACTGCTAACGAGCCCGAAAACGAGAGGAAGGACGATTGGACACAGGGTACAGCGGGGATGGACCTCGAAAACAGGATCCTGAAACAAGCCATCAGCAGGTATAAAATGACACAAAGAATCAGGGCTCACCCCCAGCCCTAAACAGTGGCCCAGCTCGGACCCCTTTCCAGGACTCTTCCATCATACCCCAGAGCTCTGGAGGGCCCATGGCCACATCCTTCCCGCCACCTCGGAGGCAGAGGCGTCTCCTCCACAGCTGGAGGCCAAGGCTGGCTGGTGGGGGGACAACCAAGGCGTGGGCCCCCGGCCTCAGCCTGGGAAGACACTGAAAGCCCCTCCGTGGTCTGCGACCTCAGCTCCAGGGTAAAACGGGCCTGCCGGGTCCCCAGCCAACCTTGTCTTCCACACTTGTTTACAGGGAGCACCGCGGGACTCCTCCCCGATACAGTGTGCGTGCAGCTCCCCATCAGAGTCTATCTGTATGGACTCAGACAAGCCCCCTCACTGCTGTGATTCCAAGCACACGTCCCTTCTGTGGGCTGCAAGGACTGCACAACGAGACCTCCCCGACGGCGGCAATACCCAAGTCTAAGGCTCAGAGGCAAGCGACCCCCTGCCCACCGTCTTGTTAGCAGGAACTTTCGTGTTTGCTCAACAACTATTCCAATGCTTACTGTGTGCAGATACTGCTCCAGGCCGTACAGACACAGCAGTGAGCCAGAGGGGACCCCTGTACAGAGCCTGTAGTCCAGCGGGAGAGACAGGCAAACAGGCACACCAGCGCATCACACTGGATCCTGAGCTTTCCCACAGGGCCAGACCCCGCCCGTTCCAGGCTGGCAAGCCTCCCCCCCACCCCCCCCTCCATCTTTTCTCCAACTACTCAACCTCTGGCCTTACATCAAAAAATGGCCACATATACGTTCGGGACCATGTTCCAGAATGACTGTATTTACAAAAACAGGCAAGAGGCTCTAGCCACAGTCGATACACTCCTGTTGCAGGTGGTTAAACAGTAGGAAACATAGAGTCAGAGCGCTATGGTGGGGACATGGGTCATTACCGCACCTGGCAGAGAACTAATGATGAACATCTGTCCAGATGGTACAGGGTCAAGTGTTCCAGGCAGAGGGGACAGTACATGCAAAGGCCCTGGGGTGGAGTATTCCTGGCAAATGGAAAGAATGGCCGGAAGGCAAGATGGCTGGAGCAGAGCAGCAGGGAAGTGAGAGGGCAGGAATTCGAGGAAGGGTTAGGAACAGACCTACAAATCACACAGGGCCCTGCAAACTATTTTAACCCTTTGACTTTAACACTGATGTTTATAAAGATTAAGCTGAAACTATTACAAGAGTCGTAGTGTCTTGAATCACCAATATATCCTAAATGTTAAAAATATTTTCATACGTTCTCTTTGAAAATCTGAATTCACATGCAGACTATATAACTCCAGCTGGAATTCCGAAATCATCCCAACAGCTGACCATAAACAGAAATAACTCCAAAGTGAAGGCACTCAGCTTCTGCCCGCAGCCTTCTATGCATCCTGGTTTTCAACAGCCAAACTCGATGGCTTGGGGTCACTTAGGGTCTTGCTGCCTCTCCACTTGCAGCCAAGCTTCTGAGCTTTTCCTAAACGAAGGCCCCTCCGCAAGCCGTCCTGCTGCACACTTCCAGCGCGAACCTCGGACAAAGCCTCCCCTCCCCACCCCCGTCACTCTGGGAAAGGCCTCAGCTACGCTGGCCTCCTCACACTCTGGGTCTGGGCAGGGAAGGACCACACCCCACTTGCCCTGGCCCTTGCTGGTGGCTGGCCAGTAAATAGAGGATGAAATTTATCAGCTTAAAGGTGAAAACCAAACATATCCTGGTGTTTATCACTTTCTGACAGGAGGGTCTGGAAACAAGACGGGGAGCCCCACGAAGCAGCTGACCCAGCACTGCCCCGACCCCTCCTCATTCGTAGGGACCCCTGATCCAGGCTGTACAACGGATCTGCAGAAGGCTTTGCTGGTGACAGAAAGGAGGGGGTGAGGAGAGCTGTGAATAATTTCCACTGAAGCGAAATCACTTGCCACCGTGTTCTCTCCCTTGTCACAAAGGAGCCCTGTCCCGCAATACCTACTCAATGCCACCCAGCCCAGACCAGCCCAGGAGAGGTCCACGGGGTGCAGAAAACACCTCGTCTTCCAGCTGCCCCTGGCTGAGGGCACAAGAGCAGGCCTCCCAAAGAAACGGAAATACCGCACGTCAAACATGATTTCCCTTCAACCAATGGCTACATCTCCCGCCACACACACAGCAAAGGAAAAATGACCAGATGCAAGTCTACCACGTGAGGTGACAGGGTGCTGGGAGTGGACACCAACACAGGGACACATGATGGGACTCACTCCTCCTGGTTGTAAGAAGTTTCAATATTCTCATGCTGAACCCTCTCCAACTTACAAAAAAAATTACTGGAAACACCTGAGATAATTACCCTACTCAAACTTTTTTTGTGTGTGGAAAAACAAATAGGCAAGGAGGTGAAGGAACAGACTACTAAATAAAGAAACCAAATTGGAGAGCATACAATTATGTGCAAAGAGATTACCCCTATCTTAATATAAAAACTTCTTACGCATAAGATAGAGGCATGCCTGAATACACCAGGTTTTCGAGAGAATACATCCAATTCACACGATTCTCATGATCTCACAACAACGTTATTTGCTTTATTTTAGAAGTCTTATTATTTACACATTTTACGGATGTGAGTAGAAAGGCTCAGTGCGTCCTGTAATGAGAAATCTGCCCCATGACTCCGCTGCAGTGTGGACGTGGGACTCCTGCCCTCTGCTTCCATCGGGGGCGAACTCCAGGACGAACTTGCGCAGGCCCCTCCGTGTGGGGGCTATTTCCACACTCTGCTCGGGGCTAAACATTCTTCTGTGTATATACTAGTAAATGCAACAGCCTCTTTAACATCTGAGAACGAATTACTGACAAGTCATTTTTTGCTCCATATTGCAAGTCAACGTGGCAACCCTGTTTTTTTTCTATTATAAACATGTGCTACACCTCGGCTCCGAGCCGTGCTGGATGCCGGTACACGATTCATAATGGCTGTCAGAATCTGCAATTTTCCCTTTTGTTTTATGAGGTCAGGCAATATTACATGCACTGATATATTCCATTTTCCCAGCTGAAGACCTTCTCATCTGAGCCCGACAGGGTGAGCGAGTCATGATTTTGCAACCTCGCAAGTGAGACGCGGTGTGAGGGGGCAGGTGGCCAACCCCACGGTCTCCTCTTGCTCTTGTCCATGGGCAGCAGTAAATTAAACTGTCAAAAATGGAATGGTCCTGTCATCAACAAAGCTATAGCTTCACAAGTATTGCAACATCAGATATATTTCTAATTCTGCATTTCCCTGCACCTGTAATTTCATCAGGAATTCGCACTGGACCATGGTGAGAAGCTGTCCAGGGGACACTGGCATTGTGAATTCCTTCAGAGCTTTGACACGGCATTTCAAAGACAGAAATTAATGAACAATTCTGGCAATTTGTAATATATATAAAAAGGGTGTTCAGCGTGAGGTCCTGACCTTCAGCAGGACCCTTTAAAAGGGCAGAAATGCTAACGTGGATATGACACGCCGCGCAGCACAGTGAGGAGAAATTATACACAAGTTACTCCACAAACAAAACAAAGCAACATGCAACCTCACTGGCATGTCAAATACACCTGAAAATTACTTAATGGCCGTCGTGTCCGCTGGCCTGGATTACTATTAAAAATGTTTCAAGACCGGGAATGAAAGACCTTTACATGAATGTTACTTAATGGAGAGCAGAACTTCAGTCCTGAAGCTGGAGCATTATTAGGCCATTTGTGTCTTACGTGTTCTTCAGAAAACAGTGTTTCTTTCAGGTGAGTCTTCTTCAGATCCTCTTCCGAGAGGAGAAAGGTCTGCCAGCTTCCCTTGCAAGACTTCAGCGTGGCTCCAACTCTCCTTCCCCCGAGGCCGTCCGTTACTCCCTGGACCGCGTCTCCCGCAAGCTAATCCCTCAGAAGCTGGGCAGAAGTCAGAGCTCCCTCCGCCGGGGTGAATCTCCCCGCCGGGACCCCTGTGGACGCCTGGGGTCCTCTAAGCTGTCCCACGAGCCTGCGCAGTAAAAATGGGCTCTAACTTGTTCCAAAAACAACAGAAAGTCATGAGTCCAGCTGTTATTAATTAAATATTGCCATCAAATATTGTTATAGATTAGCTCGACAAAAATTCATTGCTTATCAATCATTATGCTCAAGACAAAGTTAAATTGAGATGGGCAATCATTTCACAGCTTAATACAGTCAAAGTGACTCAATATTCCTTTATTAATTCTCATTTAATATCACTTTAAATTGCTGCCATTATTATCCTACCATAGACGAAAGATTCTGTGTAATTAGTCTGTATTAAGCCCTTTTTATTTATAAGGAGCCAAATAAACAAACCCACTTTAATTACCTGGGCTCCACAATATTGATCTGAGCATCAAAATTTAATATGACTTTATTTCAAATTTCCATATGACTAGTATTTAAATGTGTTCCAGCAATAACAATTTTGCAGGCACAAATGACTTTTCATTCAGGGTATGTAAATGACTGCCTCGCGCCTGGGAGCACAGGCTTTCTGTGCCCACAGCATGTTTACCGAGACCTCAGGGGCCTCCCCGCTCCCGCTTTGCTCCCTAATACAGCAGGAAAAGCCACCAATTACCAAAAGAGACAAAAGTCAACGAAGACAGGGAGGCTTCTCCCTCCCAAACCGTGTTCGCTCCCACTTCAGTCCACGGTGTTAACGACATACAAATTTTGAGGTCATTAAGTACAAACAGGACTGGAAAGCCAGACGGGCGGGAAGGCAGGGTGTGCGGACCTCAGCTCAGGACGCGCCCTCCCAGTCCCACGACGCAAGGGTCGGCGTTACTGCCTCCGTGTGACTTGCGTTAGAGCCCAGCACCTTGATTACGCTGGTGGGCGGTAATCTTCGCCCGCACATGCCATCATTACTTATGTCAAGCCTCTTGAGTTGTTATGAATACTATGTTGTTTTACGAGAGAGAGGAAATTAGTGCCAGGCCCCTAGAGTTTTGGGTGCTTAACACTGAAGCACTACGCAGCCCTCGAAAATCCCACAACAAATCCTTGTTTAGTGCCACACGGAGATAAGGACTTTGCAGCAACGTTGGAGCATAAATAACTCATGTCCCTCTTTTATTTGTAAATGTCAAAAAAAAAAAAAACCCAACCCTGCAGTTCTTTAATGTCGCTTCCACACAAACACAGCAAACCTGCCTTTTTGGCCACGTAGGCACACACCAGTTGAGTAAGACGTTCCGAATTAGCCCGCAACACCAAGCTAAGACATGAAACAAAGAAATGTCCACAACATGTGTTTGAGGATTACGGTAAAATGCTGTTTTGGATGTATTTTTAATAAAAATGAACTTATCAAATCCAGGGGAAACATGTCGTGGTAACATGAGCCTTTCCTCCAGAGGACAATAAAGTCGAAAAAATGTTGCCTCACATGGATTGCATTTTCAATGTTTTTTTAAATATGATCCACTATGTTGTTAAAAAGAATTATTTTCTGCTATTGTAGGGATTTTTGCATTGTCTGTTTATTCTGTTTACACAGCAAATGAAAGCTACAATATGAATAGGTGAACTCTCAAGGGAGAAAACGAAATTCAGAAATGATGTACAGATGGGGCGGGGGGGGGGCATGAAAACGGAACATAAATTAACATGCCCTCAACAGTCACATCTGGAACAGAATAGGCCAAATAAATAATTTTGACATTAAAAGAAATTAAAGATCAAGCACTGCAAATAGAATAAATTTTTTTTTTTTTTTTAAATACCATCATTAGCTTACAGGACGTCTGTAACGGCGCTCGGAATAGAATACCCAGTACATCACGCTGGCCCAAAATGGGGCCCTACGCCTTTCTCCCTTTCCTTCTCTCTCAATAGCCGGTAATAAACTATTCAAAACATCGCTCCCACAAGAGTCTCCACATTGTTGCCTCTTTAAAGTTCTTTCGTGCATAGAAGAAGGGCACACTTCAGTTTTGCATCATGAACTTGTTCCTGTTTTTAGTAAAATATTAAAAGTAAATCCCAAAAGGCAAATCACCGCTCGTCTGCTCCACAGCAGGTAAGCCGTGCTCCACAGTTAAGGGTCCGACACCAAAACGTGATTCCATTTCCTCCTTTTCGTTGGACCCCTTTGCCATCTTTGCTTACTCGGCCGGAGGCGGGCGAACAGAAAGCAGCGAGGCCTCCAGCAGCATCTTCCTCGGGACCGGAGGGAGGGTCTGCTGGAGGCGTCCCCGGGAAATGATGGAATGATCGAAGGCTCGGGGCCGCCGCCCGACAGCCAGGAGAGCCGGCACTGGGGCGGGAGCCCGGCTCCTCTCGGAACCTGCGCGAGGCCCCACCTGCCCCCAGAGCGGCTGGCCCCGGGGAGCCCCCCTCACCGCCCACCCGGGAAAGCAGGCTCCTCAACATGTTCTCCAATGAAGCCAATTTTGAAAAATGGCTTCTGACAGCCCCATAAAACTTGCATGAAGTGACCAACTGGGTGCTCCCAGGCCCCCAGTCAGCCCACAAGTCACAAATCTGAGAAAGCAGCACATTAACTACTGCTAAATTCTAGAAGTAAAGTCCTCTGGAGCCAAGGCGAATTCACTGTCACCAAATCTTCACCGTCCACTGCATATGTAAAGAATTTTTTTCAAAAGATAAAATATTTTTCTGAGTGTAACAACAGGCATGACTTATTTCAGAATTAAGTGCTAGGCTCTCTGGTGCTTTGGGAAATGTAAACTACAATTTTTACTCCAAATCCACAATCCACTTCACTAGCTCGTGCTCTCCAAAGGCCCGGCGCGGCCCCGTAAGATGATGAGCGTCTTCGAGAGTGCTTTGGTAAATCATGCAAACAAGAGGAGGAAGGAGACAAAGCCATTTCTCTCCCCATTTCATCAAATCAGTAAATTGATTTATAAACTGCTTTGGGTAGAAAATAAATACCGAGCTACAAACATATAGCAGTGACTTTTCAAAACTCAGACCTCCAGCGCTCACAGACACAGGTGCACACATCGAATCCTCACGGAGAGGTCAGGGGGGAGGCCCCGCCAGCCCGCCGCCGCGGAACCAGAGGGAACAAAGGTGACAGAACATCAGTGCGGGGCCCAGAGTTCTTATCTTCAGGCAAGGAGTTTGAACAGTACCTTTTCAAACTACAGAATGATCTTAGTTTCAAATTACAGAAAAATAATTGGTGATTTCAATACAGCACTTAAAATAAAGGAAAGTTTTATTCTTTAGAGTGTTAAGTGCTGGTATTTTTTGTGCCCGACAAGCTGCCCATACAAGAACTCTAATATTCTTGCCAACAAAGGCATTTGAAATTAGCAATTGCTTTTAGAAACTTTAATTACAATTTTAAAATGCTATTTCTGCTCTATAATAGATTCCAATTGTTTCAGTATTATCTGGCTTGCAAATAAAATCTACAGTAGATGACAATATTCCCAGGATTAATCACTCTTGAAATTCTAATATGCTCTTGAAATACCAAATAAAAAAGACAGCAATGTTGTTGATGTACTGAAAGCTTCTTGCTTTTTGCAGTTTGCTATTATTATGCATATCCAGGTAGAAAGTTAATTAACCCAAAGCTTAAGCTAATTATGATAGCAGAATGCTATCAACCCAACACGCTCAGTCAGACAGCTGTCCAGAATTTCATTTGCTAATCATTTGTCTTTTGGCTGAGCATATGGTACATTTTCATGCTATCGGAGGAACAACAAACAGCTGAAAATCATTAACTAAAAACAATGTGCATAAAATCAGAAGCAGTTTTTTATACAGCTTTGTGTCAGACAAAAAGCCAGATCCTTGCCCTATAAAAATTAATGATTATTTTGGTTCTTGTCACTTAAAAATTTTAGCTGATAGTGCAATAAATATGTGACAAGAATTTCAGTAGTATCAATTACCTGTTTATATGAGTTTGCAAAAATATTCTAAATTTATCACAAAGGCATTATAAGAAGTGTGTTTTATAAAACACATCCACTTAGACATAAAGACGGAAGGTTCGCTTCTGACTACTCGTGCTGAACCTGAGTGTAGCAGCCCACGGAAACATAACAGATGAGGCCTTATAGTGCGAGGTAAAATGTAGGAAATACACTTGCACACACTCCCAGAGCCAAATGTGACATGTCTAGGACCATGCAGAAACCTGCGAAGACATCGAAAGCCACATAAATCCAGGCAGAAAGTGCAGCTCGAGGCTGACACCGAGCGGGCGGGGCCGGGCGGGCACCCCAGGGATATGCTCCGTTCCAGCCTCGGCCTGGCTGCCACACGCACGGCGACCAACCCCGTGTGTTCACATCGCAGGCCCCAATCACCTGGACACTTGGAAGAAAAGAGGGAAACAAAGCCAGCGTGGCCCACCTCACTTCACCTGGCCACGTCAGCTAACACGTTGGTTGTAACCTATTGGTAAGTTCACGCAGCAGGACCCAACGAACTTTCTAAATGAATCCTTCCTTTTACCGGGTCACACTCCTGGACGAGACGAACTCACAAGTTAGCCTCCAGTCTGATCTGAAGCTCTCTAACTCTGCTGGCATCTAAGCCTAGGGAATCGCATCAGTTTTAAGGTTGGTTCTAATCTCTATACTTTGAGAGGCGTATTTTTATTTTTTTTTTTCAAACTAGAAGTATATTCCTCTTAGACATAATGGATTGCTAAAGTGACAGTCACAATAGTTTTCTTCAAATTAAAGTTGTGATGTTAATATGCTGTGTTGGACAAAACAATAGAATCCCAGATCCAAACTCTGCACAATTCTGTATCACACTTACTAATATGAAACTGAAACTCTCCCAAACACAGAGTGGGTCGCTTAATCAAAGGATAAATTTATCCTACAAACTAAGCTTTTCACCTTGGGGAAGGCAGAGATGTGACTTTTTTTTTGCATAACGTGTCAACTGTGGCCTGGCCAGGCCAGGGCCTGGTGGAGACTCCAGGGAGTCTGTTGGTCATGGACCAGTGAACTATGGGACTCGCCATGGCGGTCATGTATGACCGTGACAGTGCTCAGCTGTTCTTCCCTCCGGTGGCCACTCCAACACCACATGATTATGCTGCTGCCGTCGAGGGTCCAGAATCTTGGATGTCAACCAGAACTCCCTTCAGGGCTGAATGGGACGTGGGAACACAATTCCTCTAGGACTTCTATTTCTGAGTGTTATTCACAGATTTGTTATCTATTTTTTTTATGACCTATTTAAGATGAATTAGGAAAGACACTTCCTCTTCGCAACCTAACAAAGTGACCTTTAGGACATAACCTCGTACACTTGCCACAGTCACTAGATTTTTGTCCCTGGTGGGAGGTCTCAATGGGAGACCTCCAGGTCAAGTTAGGAGGATAGCCCTGTAAGGTCCCCCCGCAGGTGGGAGGCGGGAAGCCAGGTGGGCCTCTAGGGTGGCCCCTTGTCCTCTGGCATGACTCCCAGAGGGCTGGAGCCCCCCCCCCCGCCCTTGTCGGGTTCTGCGCCACCTAGACTGGCGCCAGGACTCAGAAGCACCTTTAGGCAAAGCAAAGCCAAAGGGAAGAAAACCTCAAACAGAAAATGGCAGGAGACACGATCCAAAGTGCTTGCTCCCCTCTGCTGCTCGTTCATAAAGCCCACAAGGCTCCAAAGAGAAGCATAAGGGACCAAGCACAGAACTGCGCGTGACCCAGAAAGGACCTCCTTCCATCTGCGGCTCTGCCGGGAAGGGTGAGGCCAAGCCTATTACCTCAGTCATAAAGGTTTAATCACCCCAGTCCAAATGCAGACGCCTCTTCGCAACGTAGAGGCTTTTTCACACGGACATTTGAGTTAAAATAAATAAATAAATAAATAAATAAATAAATGCTTTCAGATGAAAAATGCTGCCGACAAGGAAAGGCACACAGGGGCTCCTTACACCCAGTCCGTGAAGCCCTTCTACTCTCTTCCCGAAGGCTCCACACTCATAGCTGATATTGATATTAATATTAATTTGTCATTAATACTAATGTTTCACTAACCAACTAGGAGTATTTCAAAATATCCTATTTCTCTGGATAGCTAAACCTCAGGTTCCACTATGAAAAATGTTTTCTAATTATTGCATCCAGGAAGCCACCAGACAATGCAGTGAGGTTTCCTATTAATTCCCGAGTCTCGTACTTGTACAGAAAGCCAGCCACACTGGAGTTGGTCACCTCGGCAGGTCACAGACACTTCCCACAATTTAGGACATCCTCCTACCAGCTGACAGCCAAGCAGGCCATCTTGAGGGCAGCCTGCTGGGGCGCTAAGAGGCAATACAGATGCTCACCTAATTTGATTAATCTAATTCCAAAACAAGTAATCCAATGAAAGTAATGGGTGTTGTTCTTGCTAGTTCACTGAGCAAAAAAATAGGCTCACAAACTACCTGCCAACCTCCCTCTGTCAAAAGCCCGGCTCCCCAGTCGGCACATCGTAGGCGGCACACATGGCTTGGTGTGTGTCTTTTTATTGTTTCCCGCACTTCTAGGTGAAGAAAATGGGTGGCTGTTATATGCATTCCCTAAACCTTCTCCTTCAGATTTTATCACAGGGACAGAGATTTCCACTTGTTGCCTCTGCTTCTACCAACTAGAGGACTTGTTTATTTTATACGGTCAGCCTCACAGCAGCCAGGAGACAAGAGGGAGTTAAGGTTAGTGTGTGGAGATGGGGAGAGCTGCCCCTGACTCAACGGAGTCAAGGGGACCGTCTCAAGACAACAAGATAGTGACTTCCATGTAGGACAGTCGCCAAGGGCAGGTGGGCAGGCCGGGAGGGCCCGCCGGGAGCCGCAGCCGGCGGTGGACATGAGGCCGAGTTGCTGACGTGCGGCAGAGCTGTGGACACAGCAGCCGAGGCCGCACCCCCGGGGGAAACTGCTGGACCCGCCCCTCCCCAGAGATGAAGTGTCAGAGTGCTACAGGTTGTCAGAACGACAAGCATACAGAAAGGCCAGTGGACCTCAGTGCTCAGCCTTTCCAGGGGTATGTACATCAACGTGACACTGCTTCCGTCAGATGGGAACAATGACATCACTGTCGCTTTCTCTACTGGGAAGAGGGAACTATCGCAGCTTTCAGGAAAAACTAAGGGCTGATCGATTATCACAAAAGAGCACACAGACCTTGCCAGCCCTCCAGCTGTGCAAGTCCATCCCACCGACACCAAGTCCGAGCGAACAAGCCACGCATGTCCTGTGTCTGGGAGCACACGCACCTGTGCGCTGATGGCAGCACCGAGGGGGCGGGGAGAGAGGCTGATCGCCGTGTTGCTCACGGGAGAGGGCACTGGCCAGGAGCACACTCGTGCAGGCGCTCCTCGGAGTGTTATGCGGCCAGGAAGGAAGGAGCAGGAAGGTGTGAGCAGCCGGCCTGGAGGGACGATAAATGAGGACGGCACGGAATGGCGGAAAGGAGGCGGGCTGTTACAGCATGGGTAAACCATTCCTGGGCTTCTACAGGACTAATCTGCGGTGACCTAAGCACTGCACGAACTGGGCTGTGGACATTTGCTAAGGCAAAGCCAAACCTCGAGGGAGAAGAGGAAACAGAGGCACCAAGTAAACTGGGATTGAAAGGATTTTAAAGAAATGAGGTCCCTGTGCAAATAGGCAGCGCAGTGACACGGGTCTCCATGCCTGGAGGACTCGGAGGTCAAGCTCCCCGGGGGAGGATCTGTTGTGCGTGAGCCAGGGAGTGAGCGTGAAGTCCACACTCTGTGAGATACAAGACCAGTGGGCGTGCCCACGGGAAGCAGCAGCTGAAATCGCCGGCCAGGAGGGTAGCTGGGGAGCGGGGCCACATTCTAAGCATAAAAACCCTCACGTCCTATTACGGACCGCAAGCTATGTCCCCTCAAAATTCACATGCTGATACCCTCATCCCCACGTGACAGAATCAGGAGGTGGGGGACTTGGGGTGACAAGACCATGTGGGTGGCCCTTGTGATGGGTGCAGTGCCTTCTTATGAAAGCGGCCGCAGACAGCTTGCTTCTGCCTGCTCTCCACCAGACGAGCACTCAAGGAAAGGGACCTATCTGCAAACAAGAGGACCTTCGCCAGGAACTGAACCTGCCAGCACCTTAACCTTGGACTTCCAGCCTCCGAACCATGAGAAATGAGTGTCTGTTACAGCAGCCTGAGAAGATGGAGACATTCCCCAAGAATTCAAAACAAAAGGATCAAATACAGCTCACCTCCACCGCTTACGGCTTACAGCTTACGAGTCTTCCAAGTTTTGTTTATTCCAGAGAAGAGATTTCAACTGCCAATCAGCAACACATGTGCAGGTGTAGGTGGGCCACAGTCACGACCACAGATAACAGATAGCGCTCAGAGCACACCAGACCCGCGGAGCTCACCTGCCCCCTTCACCTGCACCCCCATGACGCCCTTGGTGGGTGTGAACTGCCAGGAAGCACAGGCACCTACTCGAGGCCCCACAGCTAGGCAGCTGTGAAGCCAGGGTGTCTTGTGCAGTCAGCGTGCTGGACTGTGGTCCAAGAAATACTGGCGTCACAACACAGCTAAAGGGATCCTGAACGCATCCCAGGCCAGGGATGTCCCCTCCTGCACCCACCAGCAGGCCATGTGTGTGCCCTGGGACCTTGTCTTCTTTCCTGGCTGTATGCACGGGGTCTAGAATACATGGTTGGTGCTCAATCCCTGCTCAAGGGACGAGTCAAGGCCTTGAACACTGCCATGCAGCTGCTGGAGCGTGCAGACCAGCCAGGCGGTTGAGCGCATGCCCTGCTGAACACCGGCCACTGCAGCTCTTCGCCAAGTGACACGAGTGTCTGCCCTCCTCCCAGAGGACACCCCCGTCACTCTACAATATAAAAACACCACACAATTATGCAGTATCTGTTTCTACTCAGTAGACGGTGGTGAACATTCTCCATAAGAGGCCCAGATAAGCAGTATTTTAGGCTTTCCAGGCCACATATGGTCTGTTCACTATTTTTCCTCTCTCTGGACTATGGACCTTCAACAAGGTGAAAGCCAAGCTTAGTGCTCTGGCAGGGGGAACACTGGCTGGTGGGCGGACGTGGTCAGCCGCAGGGCTGCAGTCTGCAGACCTCTGTTGCAGGAGGCAAGAGTGAAGGCCCCAGAACAATCAGAAGTTCATGTCACCCTGACATTTTGGATAATCCAAAACAGTGGGGTAGAGACACTGGCTAAGCGGTACAGCAAATTTCACAGGATGCTCATAACAAACATTTCCACGATTTTCACAGTGTAATGTTGATCCTTCTCCTTTGAGTTTCTCTTTCTGGATCTACCTGGAAATTAGGTCATAAAAATGACGGAAGTAAACTGACTTTTTCCCACTCACGAAAATGTGAGTGAACGGATCCCAGCATGCTTTACTCAATTCTAACCATAATGTCTGCAAAGTCCCCAAGGTTCTCAGCCGACGCCTAGAGCCTTCCAGCCGTAGCTCTGCAATTTCACGCGAGGTTGAAATCCAGATGAACTTTTAACCAGAGTGCCATAACAATGCAGCAATTTGTAAAGAAGGTTCCTCTGCAGTCCTAGAGCTCAGATGCCGCAGGACACCCTGGGACTTGAACCTCCTGACATCCAGCGCTGGACGTCCCCTCTCGCTACCGTGGCTCCACAGCTGACAAAACACAGAAAGGTACCGGTCGCTTGCGCAGATTCATTGAGCCTGTTTACCTAAACAATCTACGGGAGAGAAGCCGCGGAGGATGGTCTGGCGGGGGACGGTCTGGGGGGAATCCCCTGGCCTCAAGCACTGTCCCAGCCCGACCCGGAGCCAGCCCCAGGCACACCAAAATAAGGATGCAAGTGCCAGAGCCCAAGGTAGGTTCCTGTTCCCTTTCCTGGCTACAATCCACTCCTGAAGCAGGGCTGTGGAAGACCAGATCAGATGCAGAAAGGTCAATTTTACGCCTACTCAGAGTCCTAGCCTGAAACTCAAGAGCCACCTGGCTGCTCCAGGACTTCAGCAAGAGATGCGCCCATCTGAGGGATACTGACCTTTGCACATCCTGAGTCATCAAAAGCAGATGCAATCATTCTTGTTACACATTTGTAATTAAGGCAAGAAGGTGTCTGGACAACCAGGGACTGCCCCTGGCCCCCGGATCAGTTCTCCAGAGGGTGCCCCCCCCCTTCCTAGGGGGCAGCACCACCAGGAGAACCGCTTCAGCTCACACGTGCTCACTGTCCTCTGGAGAATCACAGGCTTCCCCCTGGGGAGACACCAGAGACGGGAGTGGGCGCCCGGCCTGAGCAGAGAGAAGATACTGCCCTGCGGAAGGCACTTTATTGCAGACCGTTCTGGCCGGCGTAGACACTGCTGTAATCACAGTTATTAACGTAGTAGGGAAATGTGGGAGGTGTACTGAATATAAGAAACAGACTTTCCTCATACAACCTGATGGGTGGATGGCTGATAAATGACAGGAATCGCGGCATTATTTACACCGCTGCTCTAGGACAGCTCAGTGCAAAATTGCCACACTGAAGCCTGACCGAATGCCCAAATGTAACCGGGAGGTGTGCCACGTCACTCTGGTGCGGGGAGGGAAGCCCACGGAGAAGCCAGCTGCCTGGTGCATTCAGAGTCCCTCAAGGCTCCCTAACGGGGATGCTGTGCCTGCACTGGAAAGCAGCGACACTTCTATGTCCAGGGCTCTTGCTCCAAATCAAGTATTGGTTTTAACTGTCCCTGCCTAATACCTCCAAAATCTCCCCGAAAGCCTGAAAATAGGAGGTATTTTGTTAGAGACTTTTCAGAACTAGCATGAAATTCTCAAGCAGTCTCCTACTTGATGCTTGAGAGTGAAGGAGGGTAGGTTCCCTGACAGTTCACATCAGACAGCCTCATTACTCCCATTTTAACTTGTGTGATGACTAATTTGAAAGCACTTTGTATACCTACATCACGGACTTAAAGTTACAGGAAAAGCTGGTCATCTAAGGCGGGATTTCTAGGCGGAGGCTCACCAATAAGCTTTTGAGAACTCCTGAGCAAGCTGTGGCTCTGTCCCTCAAAAAGCCTCCAAATTCACACGTCCACGCAGAACGTCAGCATCACCTCTCCAACTCCAGGGATCTTCCAGACCTTCCCAAAGACCAGCTGCGGTCCGAGCACAGGGTAACAAATGCTGGTCTGGAGGAAGGCTGCGGCACTGGGGACGGACACATCTGCCTTCTTGGGCTGACCGCCACCAAGGCCAGGCTGGAGAACAAGGCTGCACATCACACATCGCCCCAGAGCTTAGGAAAAACGGGCTTTTGGGAGGAGAAATTCCCCAAACACAGCAGAATGTGTCCCTTCTAAGTCTTAGCAGAGAAAAAGAATTCCTAAGATTTAGTTAAAATGCCCTGGTCAAAAGGAACAAAGTGGCTGGGTCTCTGGACCATGACAGGCACCCCAGGTCTGTTCTAAGCAACCTCTACATGCTTGTTTTCTGGCCTTTCTGCCTCAGTTTTCTTACTAAAGGACTTAACATGCTTCAGAGAATGCCACTCCCACGTAACATATGGAATGAACTACCACGGAGTCACGGAGACCCAGCAAGGAGCCAGGAACCCTGAAAACGGATGAAGGGAGGCCTCGTGGGGCACCAGAGGAGGAGGAGCCTGGGGGACAACCACTCGAGGTGAGATGCGCTGCCCCCACCCCCCACGAAAGTGCCCAGGGGCCCTCCCTGGCTCAGCAAGGCTACGGCGGGGGCGGGGGGGATCCTGGCAACACGGCTCCCGAGTCACCTGGATGTGTGGGATTTGTGAGCAATTCTCCTCATCACAGCCCAAGGTAATGCCTGCAATCCTTTTCAACCAAGAGGGTGGAGAGTGTTGCTGGCAGAGGCCACCCTTGGAGGCAATCCCTAAGCCAGAATCAAGAGTCAGACGCTAAAGGACTGAGCCACGCAGGCATCCCTGGGTGTTTACAACCTTCAGTCTATTTACCAGAAACTCCTCATCTGCACCCGTTGTCCTTCCGTGACGCTCACTCCTCGCTGGGAATCATGGCTGCATGATCACGTTGAGGACTCCTCTCTCACCCAGAGCAGGACTGACTGCAACATCACAGTTTCTAGTATTTCCTAAAGACAAGAGTGCCAGGACAGGACAACACGGGACTTTGTTTTTAAAGCATTATGGGATCAGAACAATTCTGTTATTTAGGTTTAAAGAAGAATACAAAGCAATGCCCCTGTCTCTTGGATCCATCAACAACGCTGGGACCGTCGTCCCTCTTGAACCTCTGCCAGAACTCTGTGTCAAAGAGATCACTGGAGAGGGGGACGGTGAACCCTGTATCCCATAAGGAAGACACACAGATGCATCTCAAAACACTTGACCAAAACCCACCTTTCTAGGGGCCGCTTCTGAGCTGTCCAAACAGCAGGTCTACGTCGCCCACACCCGCAGACGCTGAGGCCCTTCGAAAACCTGTAAGCTCACTGCACACAGGTGGGCAGTCTCTTCTGAGACACCATCGTCTACAGGTTAGCAACCAGAGAGCATGGTTAAAGATGTTCCCCAATGGGTTAGGGATCTCGGCGCAGAAACACGAGGTTTTTGATCATTCTTTCATAAAACCAGCCTGAAGTCTGCACAGACCCAGCAGCAAGCCTGGGTGCCAATGCCAAACTTGTTGGTCTCACCATAAACACAGAGGATTCTATGAGCTGTGCTTCCCATGTGGGTTCCACACTGGTATTTACCATATTAGAAACTAACCTCAGACATTTATGAAACATTTTGTAATTCACTTGAAATAATTATAAACCAGTTTCACATTCTCACAAATAACTCTTTTATGAAAAGTAACTATTTTCCAAAACAATAATAAAATGCAGTTAACAGTGGCATGGCATTACTCGGAAAACCTCTCTACTGGCTGGCTTCGTAAAAGATCACTGGACTCTCAGAACTCCTTCTCATTCTGTTTCCATCTACGGTTCTGACTGAAGTGCACAAAGAAAATCCTTTCCGGACGATTGTGGATCCTTTTCTTTGATACTAGGTCACAACTCAACAAGAGGTAATTCCCTAAAGGAAGGTGATGAAGTGGGTTCCGAAAAGCTTATCAAAGAATTGTTGGCATGATTACACTAAAACCAATGATCTTGCATTTTTTAATTTTTCCAGCTTTATATAATTAATAAACATTGTCACTTGGAATCTACTCATCCACTGAGGTAGCAAATCTTCCAAATGTTTATATATTTCATTATTATCAAAATTCATGTTAGTATGGACACAGGTAGGCGAGGATTTGAATGTTGTCATCCTATCAAGTTTGTGTGGGTATACTGATGTTTCCCCAAACATTTTCACTAGAAAGCTCTTCTTTTATCACTTATCACTGGCAGCAAATACAGTCAGCTCTTTTCCTTGACGTGAGAGGTTCACTTTGTTCACTTATGGGAGAGCTTCTGCTAAAATCCCAAGTCTGGGTAAACAGAGTTGGTCAGATATTCTTTTAATGGAGAAAATGGTGGACGAGAGTGGCTACTTTGGCCAACACCGCAGCTCACACGTACTCTTCCCGCAGGAAGACAACCCTGCTCCGGAACACAACACAAGTGCTTAACTCTCTCTTAAGACTTAACTAAAAGGCTAACATGTAAGGAGATAGCGATGTTTACCACTTTAGCACAGATGTTTTAAATGACCCCATTTCTCCTGTGCAACCATGGAAGGTGAGGGGCACAGCGAGGGCTGGGCATCTGCTGTCATGGCCTTGGTCTGACACAAGGGCTGGCCCTGTCCCCCATCACTGCCTCTGTGCCACCTGCCTCAACGTCACCAGTGACAGAGGCAAACATGCTGGAGAGCAGCCACAGGCCATCCGCCCACTAACGTGGGTCCGTCCCAAGTAGAGAGCTCGGCCACAAGTTTACTTCCCGCACTCATCCCTGTGTCCGAGCCAGGGGCCATGTGCTTGAAGAGAGCCCCCAAGGTTCCGTAACATGGCACAGCTGCAGCTGGCGTCTTCAGGACCGGATGATGGCTCGGAGTGGAAAGATGGCTGCCCTCCGTGCGCGGCACCTGTTCTGCCCACGCTCGCCTGCCCCTGGAGGCCCGCTCTGACCCTTGACGCTGCCAGGCCTGCTCTACAGGGAGGCTGGCCTCCCTACACAGCACCGTGGCCAGCTTGTAGCTTAGTCCTAAACACCGCTCTCGAACACGGCATTTTCAGACACTTTGTGACTATGTGGTCATTCTGTGTGAGCTGAGCACCCTTCAGATTTGCAAAGGTAATGTGACCACCCTGCTTCCAGCAGCCAGCGGAGGGGAGGTGGGGGCACCTCACCAAGTTCATTAAACAGCGCCCCACACCAACAGGCTACTCATAAGGGGGCCCCTTTTGGTAATAAAATCAAGACTGTGCCGGCCAGAGCAAGACTCTCAGCATTTAGCTCCAGTAACCTGCAGGCTGGGAGCCCCCCAGTGCCCGCACACCTGACCTGCTCTGTCCTAAATGCTGATAGCAGAATTTTTATGGAGAGTCTCCAGCCTCTCTGAGTTTTTCATTAGATTGCGAATGGTAAATGACACACTTTTCAAAGTTTATGTCTTTTCTCTTGGCTAGATCCACAAAAATAAGATTCATACTTTCCTGCCTTTGCCAGCAATTCCATGGCTAGAAACTACTCTGCAAAATAGAAATAGATTCTTATTTTGCTCTGATATAGATGCACAAAGTAGAAAAATCTGCTCACATTGTATTCACTTGCTTTGTTTATTAAAATTTAAATAACGCTGAGTTAGCCATCTAATGAATCAAAACTTCAAACACACCCAAGTTCTCAATCCATGTAGAATGATGGGTTCCAGGTAATTTTCAAGGGAAAGTTCTGACAGACCTTAACTCCATTTCTAAATATGCTGAAAGCAATTAAATTGCCATGTGAGTACATAGTAAGTTTATTTATATTCTATATAAAAGATGTGTTTCCAAGTAAGAAAAAGAAAACAGGCGGACATGAAATTCAGGTGAGGAGGGAAAGAACTGAGAACCGGCGGCCAGAGGCAGAAGCCCTTCCGAGCAGGAGTCAGGTCCCCCTGCTCGGAGAAGCTGGCTGCAGAGCGCACTGCAGGGGACAGCGTGGCTCCTGCTGGGAGCCACAGGAGGCAGCCCTCGTGCTGGGAAGGGCCAGGCGGACGGCATGCACATGTCAGGATGTGGAGCCCTGTTTGGGGGGTGGGGGCGAAGAGACCGAGAAGCCACAGAGACACAGGGGCTGGGGGCTGCCTGGCTGCTGAACGGACTATAGGGCAGGAGCTGGTCACAGGGTCACAGCGCATCACTGTCACAGGCGGCACCTCCCTTAGTCCAATATTTTTCAATCCCACCAAAATTAAAGAAGCTTCAGTTGTGGTATCTTATACATTCAGTAGAGACCCCAAGAAGCTGACAAATGTGCCCAATTCACTCCACTCAAGCCATAATGTGTGTAAACCAAATTCCACCCGACCTGGCCTACACACTTCAGGTCCAAGGGGACAGCACATGCGCTCGGTGGCATGGTTTGTGTGAGAACACGCCCCTCTCTGAAGACGCGGCCCCGAGCGCCACCACCTCCCCAAGGGAGTGCACACGAGGACAGTGCCATCTGGCCCAGGCCACCCGGGAGAGTCAGGGCACCCAGGTTTCCTGCTGCAGGTCCACTCGCAAACGGCCAGATGGCACAGAACCGCGGATGGGCGTGGGCCCGACCCTGATCCTCCTTTTCTGCAGTCAAAATGTACCTGGAGCTCTAAGGACCTGTCAGGTAAATGGGGATGAGGGACAAAAATGCCAGAAAACAAAAACTGTATCAAACTACAGGCCTCTCCCAGCGTTCAGACCAAGAGCGACAGAATTAAAGCCAAGAATGGGGGTTGAGAGGGGCACCCCAGGGCTCCCATCTTCTTGTGAACCAAGGAGCACAGTTTCCTGGGGGTCACTGCATGGGTCCCCTAGCAAGTGTGTTCCCCAAGAAGCTCCCAGAGGCCCGCAGGTCTTGAGAGGACCACACATGCCTCACCTCACCCCAAGCCCCGGCCCTCTTCTCCACCATCAGCTCGCCGCCATCCTGAGCACAAGCGTCTCCTCTGCTCGGGGGCTCCTGGCCCCACCAACGCTGAGTCTTGATCTCACCCTGCCAGCTCTGACCACGTGGTGATGTACATTCTGCGTCCCTGCGACACAAACCCATTACGTATCCTATCATCCTCCTCCGGACTCCCAGAGTCCAGGCTGTCAGTTTGTCAGGTCTCAAAGACGTGGCAATGGCATGCAAGGACGGGTCACCTGCTGGACGCAACGTGCTTCCCTCTGCTGGAGGTGGTGGTGTCAGGACGGGAAGGGAGACGCCGGCAGCAAGGAAGAGCCAGCCTGCGAGGGCGCGGCGGCACACGCGGACCACTGAGCACAGACACAGCTCCGCGACCAGGAAAGCAGGGTGCTGGCTGATGCAGCAAAGAGAAGACTCAAAGAAAGCACCTCCCAAAATTAATTCAAAACAGAACTAAAGCTTAAGAAAAAATAAGGTAACAAGAACGTATCTGCGTTACCATATCTGATGGGGAGTGACTGGCTTCACTTATTCCTTTATAAAGTTCCATGGAACCCCCAAAAGATTACCTCTGAAAGCAATGAATTAGGTCCTCGTGACAATGGGTCTTCTGCTGTACTTTCATGTTGATTTTAGAATAATTGGTTAAATGTTTAGCTGTTTGAGTTTCCACCTGATGTTCATCTCACTTACTCCTGCAAGTTGAATCAAGTGCGCCCACGGTGCCCACGGTACCCACGGCAGTGGGACGCAGCTTCCGGTACTCTGTCCCTGGTGCCTGTGCCTTATTTGAAGAAGCCGCAGAGACCTCTTCTCTCCCTATTGTTATGGAGGGAAGACAGCTTAGCAGAGAGATATAAGATTTTTTCCCTTAAGATTGTTCATCTTTTGTGTTGGCAATCTGTCTTTTAGGAAAGATAGAATAAAGCCGATATTTAGGTATATCCAGTGATTCACTGCAAGCATCTCTCAAAACCATGATCAATATTCTCATGTTTTTAGCACTGTTTTCAGTCATAAATATCCTTCCTCTAAAAAAGAAGTAATTCTCCTTTCGGTCAACAGTCCCTCAAGTCGATACGAGGTCGCAGGGCAGCCTGGTCAGGCTGGAGGCACACTCGAGAGCCACGAACACGCTGGCACTAAAATCTAAGTGCTTTGTTCACGGAAGGAGCACTGCCGAGCATTTAAATTCCAAAACAGCAATCCTGGGGAAAAGGGTTCTATTCTGCAGATCGCGTGTATTAACTTACTGCACAATTCGCTTTCCTCCTCTTGGCTCCATCAAATAAGAAGTTTTTAAAAATCAAGACAGATTTTATCATTTGGAAATCACATGTGATGACATCCTTTTAAAAGTTAAAGTCTGAAATCAAGGAAAAGTTGCACAGAAAAGGGATGTTTAAAGGCATGCAATTAGAAGACAAAAATTTTGATATGTTAATTTCTATTTCTGTAATTACTAGTGAGTCTGGTCTTCGTTTCATCTCTTTGCTGCCGTCTTTGTGTTAAGGAAAGCACCAGCTATGAGAACCTAGAAACTGATTTGTAGCCCCAGGTTTGTAAGTGGCTTTGCAGACTCTGATCAACTGAATTCAGCTTTCCGAACCTCAGGTTCTCAACTTCACAAATGGAAATAATCATCTCAGTCCCGCCTTACTCCACAAGTCATTGTGAATGATCAGAAAATAATGGATGAAAATGCAAGTAGAAAACCCTAATATGCTAGACAAATAAATGGGATTTCTTAGTTTAAAAAAAAAAAAATAAAAGGCATGCAATTAAATGTTAAAAGGTGAGTGTTTGCACACTACATCCAGATAAGAACCTTGCTTACTATGCAAGATCCAAAACGCCTGGCAGCCACCCGTCAGAAGCGGAATGCTGAGATCCTCTGTCCTGTGCTAACAGGAATCATAACACCAGGAAGATCTGTGCCAGTTCACAGACAAGACCCGCCCTTTTCAGCTCCCTCGGTCACCATGGCGCACAGGCCCAGGGCCGCCAGCAGAAGGTGGGCCTGAGCACGAGGTTCAGGAAAAGGCTGTCGGGAGGTCATTCTGGAAACTGGGCCCTCTCCGAGCCAGTCCTTCACGTCCTCCATAAACAGACATCTTCCAACACTCAGGTTAAAAAAGGAACTAGTCCAAAGGTATGTTAGAAAAGGACGCTCCTCTGTCATGATCAGGTCTGACCCTCACCAGGCGGCCTCAGGCCATGCGGAGCAGTGCGCACCCACCCTGCAGAGCCTGATTTTACAGACAGGCCCAGCACCCCCCACAAAGTGCCAGTCGTGCATTACAAATGAAACAGAACACTGGTTTTAAAATATGAAAAGGTAGTCAAGTATTTAAAAAGCTGCTGGTGAAGGTAAATGGCTGCCTCAAAACATGTAGCCAGGGACTCCCACGGAAGTGGCTCCCTTACCTCCAGGAGGGAGAGGGCGCGTCAGCACAAAGAGCGCACCCCCGCCATCTGCACCCCAAGCAAGTCTTCTCGGGACCCTCGGGACCCCCGGGCCCCCCCCCCCCCCCCCGTCTCTCCAGGTCACGGCACCTGAACGCCAGGCCCAGTGGCTAAACAAAAAAGAAGTTTAACAGTTCCAGAATTTTTTATTCCAAGAAGAATCTGCACTTTTTGGGGGAATAGTTTTATTTTATTATGATTAATCAGCATCTAACTTATAGTTATACTCTTTTTTCCTCCTAAAATAACTCATATAAGGTAAAATTAGAAAATAGGAACAAAAGGTAAAACATACAGTTTAATACATGAGCTACATTTGAAGTGTGTATTTAAAATGTTTAAAAATCAGTGATTTCATTTACAGTCACCATTCAACTAGCTACAATATTATTATTTATTAATTTACATCCAAGATAGCATCTAGTGCGACAATAATTTCAGGAGTAGATTCCAGTGACTAGTCCTCTTCCTATAACACCTCGTGCTCATGCTAGCGAGTGTCCTCCTGAGTGTCCCAGGCCCAGTTAGCCCCTCCCCCCACCCACCATCTCTCCATGCCCTCAGTTTGTTCTCTGTATTTAAGAGTCTCTTATGTTTTATGATATGTTAATTTCTATTTCTCTTCAGTCCACTTCACTGTTTTTAGATATTTTTGCTTTCCCTTCTCTTCTGTTCATTAGTTTTGTATCTTAAATTCCACATATGAATGAAGTCATGTGATATTTGTCTTTCTCTAATTTCATTCAGCATAATACACTCGAGTTCCATCCAGATTGCTACAAAGGCAAGATTTCATTCTTTTTGATTACCGAGTAACACTCCATTGTGTGTATGTATACATACATTATATAAATACACACACATATACGTGTGTATACACACATACACACACACCACATCTTCTTTATCCATTCATCTCTCGATGGACACTGGGGCTCTTCCCCTACTTTGGCTATTGTTGAAAAAGCGCTGCTATAACGAGGGCGCTTGTGCCCCTGTGAATCAGCACACCTGTATCCCCTGGATAAATACCTAGTAGTGCAATTGCTGCAACACAGGGTACTTCCATTTTTAATTTTTTGAGGAATCTCCATTCTCCAGAGCGGCTGTTCTCCAGTGCGCGTTCCCACCAGCAGTGCACAAGGGTTCCTCTCTCTCCACTTCCTTGACAACATCTGCTCCTGCCTGAGTTGTTAACGTTAGCCAGTCTCACAGGTGTGAGGTAGTATTTCACTGTGGGTTTTGATTTGTATTTCCCTGACGATGAGGGATACAGAGCGTTTTTTTCCATGTGTCTTTTAGCCATCTCCCTGTCTTCTTTAGAAAAGTGTCTATTCATGTCTTTTGCCCGTTTCTTCACTGGATTTGAGTGTTGAGTTTAATATGTTCTCTTTATAGATTTTGGATACTAACCCTTTATCTGGTATGTCATTTACAAATATCTTTTCCCATTCCGTCAGTTGCCTTTTAGTTTTGCTGATTGTTTCCTTCATTGTGCAGAAACTTTTTATCTTGATGAGGTCCCAATAGTTCATTTTTGCTTTTGTTTCTCTTGCCTCTGGACACATGTTAAGTAAGAAGTTGCTGCAAGTGAGGCCAAGCAGGTGTTTTTCTTGCTTTTTCCTCTAGAATTTTTGATGGCTTCCTGCCTCACATTTAGGTCTTTCATCCATTTTTAGTTTATGTTTGTGTCTGGTGTTAAAAAGTGGTCCAGCTTCCTTCTTCTGCATGTCGCTGTCCAGTTTTCCCAGCACCATTTGCTGAAGGGATTTTTTTCCATCAGATATTCTTCCCTGCTTTGTCAGAGATGAGCTGGCCATACTTCTGTGGGTCCACTTCTGGGTTCTCTAGTCTGTTCCACACTGACCTAAGTGTCTGTTCTTGGGCCAGCACCATCCTGTCTTGATCACAGCTTTGTAACACAGCTTGAAGTCTGGGACTGTGATGCTTCCAGCTCTGACTTTCTTTTTCAGGATTGCTGTGGCTACTTGGAGTCTTTTCTGGTTCCATACAAATTTTAGGATTATTTGCCCTAGGTCTGTGAAGAATGCCCATGTTATTCTGATAGGGATTGCACTGAATACATAGACAGCTTTGGGTAGTATCGACATTTTAACAATATTTGTTCCTCCAATCTGTGAACATCGAATATTTTTCCATTTTTTTTGTGTGTATTCTTTAATTTTGTTCATAAGCTCTCTATAGTTTTCAGTTTATAGGTTTTTCACCTCTTCGGTTAGGTTTACTCTTAGGTACTCTATGGGTTTTGATGCAACTGTAAATGGGACCCATTCCTTGATTTCCCTTTCTGCTTCTTCACTATTGGTGTATAGAAATTCAACCGATTTCTGTGCACTAATTGTACACCCTGTGACTTTGCTGAATTCATAAACGAGTTCTAGCAGTTTTTTGGTGGAGTCTTTTGGGTGTTCCACATAGAATATCATGTCGTCTATGAAGAGTCTAAGTTTGATTTCCTCCATGCCAATTTGGATGTCTTTTATTTCTCTGTGTTGTCTGACTGCAGAGGCCGGGACTTCCAACACCATGTTGAATACCAGTGGTGAGAGTGGACCTCCTGTCACGTTCCTGACCTTAGGGGGAAGCTCTCAGTTCGTTCCCACTGCGGATGGTATTAGTGTGCACTCTGACCAGTAGCAAGAAGGCCCACGGTGACGTTTAGGTCATATGCCTGCCCCTTCTCCACTATTTCAGCAGAAATTCTTTCAGCCTAATTAGAAATAGCTGTAATAATATGAAGGTGTTCACCCAAAATAGAATCGGGCCTCAAGACGACACCAGCAACCGACAGGCGTAGCGCACCCGGACAGAGTCCTGCTCTCCGAGGACCACCACCGGCAGAGCAATGGGCTCTCCCGCATGGTGACGCCATGCCTGCAGCCCTCCGCCTCTCCCAACTAGAGAACGCCTTTGCAAAACACGAGCTGTCGGCAGTCTGTCAGGCAGGTGCAGGACCCCAGGGGAATGCAGAAGTGAAGTCACACAGGACTGAACCCCAAAATGGACATGTCCACACTCTATCCCACACCTCCGTGCATAAACACACTTCCAAAGAACTCACCTCCTACGATGAACATGGGGTTGGTGTGAGCAAGCATGGCCTCGTCAGCTTTCTAGACACACAGGGCCATGGGCCTGGTCAGCCACACCCTGTTCTTCTCTGCCCTCGCTCTCAGGTCCCTCCCAGCTTGGGCCCCTAAGGACCAAGGGATATATGAGCAGCCCACTTTCATGGGCAACCTGGACTCTCCAAGCTTAGGGAAGAATGCCATGTCAGAGTCCACAGCAGAAGAACCTGGGCTTTGTCAAGGCCATTTCCCACCTCCTGAGTTTACTTCTGGGATTCTTTGCCGTGTGAATCTTTTTCATCTACTTTCAAAAGGTCCCAGCTGTCCTCTGGACAGATGGAACTATCTGGAGCCTGGCAATGGGAGGTGGGGTTTTTCAGACGGGAGGGTAAGAAAAGTCAGGGCTGCCGGCTGCACCTTCTAAGAACCCTTTCCCTTCAGAAATGCCAGCCCCAGGACAAAGATGTGGCGAGCAAGGTGCGGTCTCCAGGCTGGCCTCGGGGCTGAGAGCTTCCTGTCTACCCCCGTACAGATGACAGCCGCCCAGGGAGGGACGATGGGGGGGGTCTCACCTCCCAGAGTCACAGTCCATAAGCAGCCTGTTATCTGTGAGATTCTAAGGCTGTAACCCTCGACTCGGATCTACGCGAACCACGACTTAGAGAGACGGTTCCTCAACACAGAATATTAAGGTCCCAAAAGAAGAAATTCACAGTGACTGAAGCTCCTTTTGCACCACCTCCTTTAACGCCGGCGCCCACTCGAGAAAACAGCGCAGGGCCTTCGCAGCAAGTGTGCGTTCGGAAGACGTCCTACGACCCCACGAGCCAGAGAGATGCACGTGCGCTTGGCTGTGAAGCGGAGGGAGACAGCACGTGTCGAGAAGCCCACCCAGCAGAGCACAGTCTGTGAGCTCACCCTGACGATTCTGGGTCCAAAGGCAAACTCTCTGGACGTGAGCAGGAAACACGCTGCTCCAGCCCCCTCCTTCTACCCCACGGGGGACCCGAGGGGGGACCAGGGGTGTCTGGCCCTGTGTGGCGTCTTAGGTGAGCGTGGTGGGACCCCGCGGCCGCAGCGCTGAAGGGGATGAACTCTAAGAGGTTGCTCAGGGCACTCACATTTTTGTTTAATTTCGCAGGCTCGGGGCTATATAAACAGGAATCGAAAACAATGGCTTTTTTCTTCCACTTCAGAAAATGGTTAATCTTAATCTGTTTTAATTCAATGCGGAAAATAAGATTTTTAAAGTCCTCCTAAATCTATTACAGACACTTAAATCCTCCTACTCATCCAACTTAATCCAGAAAATTTCAGCATTCTGAAGATAAACTGAAGTCTTTCAAATATATAAAGACTACAAAATGCTTGAATGAGGTAACATTCACAAAGTCACAAACGATCCATGTCAACAGCACTTTAAAGTTTACAAAATGCCTTAAATATTACTCCATTAAGAGGTATTTTCCTGACTGGTGAGGACTTAAATTATTAGTAAAACTGATCCAACCAGGACAGGGGGTGGTAAAGAGAGAAGAAAAAGGACTTTTCAGCATCGCCGTTATGCCCGCTAACTTCACATCAGCTCTCTCAGTGTGAAAGGCGATCCACAAACCCACTTCCACGTGTGACAGCTTCACAAGTGTGTCCACTGTCCCTGTCACCACCGGAGCACACAGAGCAGGTGCCCGGGGAGGCGCCGGAGACCCACAGCCACCAGGCGGCCACTGGGTGAGAACACACAGCCTGGGGCTCCTCACGCGCCCGCGTCCCCAAGGGGCCCACGGCCCGCCCCTTCGTACAGCAGCATCTACTGGAAAGGAGTCCTGGGAAGGAGAGGGTTGGGAAGTAAAGGAGAAAAGTGGCTTTGAAATAGCTATGAAGGCAGCAAAACTTTAACAAGCTCTAAAGTAGGAAAGTTAGTAAAAATATAAATAAATAAATAAATTAATTAATTAATTAATTAATTAAACGCCCTATCAGGGAGGTTTGCAATAATGGCCCAGGACAGATGCCGTGCAAACAGGCACCCGAGCAGCGCCCAGCATCACAGATTACACAGAAAGTGGAAGAGTGGGGATTAGAACTCAGGACTGCCTGCAAATAATTCCTACACCGAACACGTCTGACGTCTCGTATCCCACACTAGGGTTCATATGCTACATTTAAAGAGAATAGGGGCACCTAGGTGGCTTGGTTGGTTGCGCATCCAATTTCAGCTCAGGCCATCACCTCATGGTTCATGGGTTCGAGGCCTGCATCGGGCTCTGTGCTGACAGATTCTGTGTCTCCTTCTCTCTGCCCCAACCTCACTTATGCCCTGTGTCTGTCAAAAATAAACAAATGTTAATAAAAACTTAAAGAGAACAAAAACTTGGTAGTTTTAACAGTCGTATAGGAATGAAAATATCAAATAAATCATTAATGTCTTTACCAAAAGTTTTCTAAAATTCCTCAGAGAAATGATCAATTAAGTATAAGAGTTTGTCATTAACTAGAACCCTACTTTAAAAAGCAAAGTTATCACTTTACTTATTTATGTATTTTGAGAGAAAGAGAGAGACAGAGAGACAGAGTATGAGCAGGGGAAGGGCAGAGAGAGGGGGAGACACGGAATCTGAAGCAGGTTCCAGGCTCTGAGCTGTCAGCACAGAGCCCGACACGAGGCTTGAACTTGTGAACCATGCGAGATCATGACCCAAGTGTAAGTCGGACACTTAACCGACTGAGCCACTCAGGCGCCCCTGAAGTTATTGATTTAAAATAGACTGACAAGAAGATGTTTCACAGAAGCCTCATGACCACCACAGAGCATAATCCTGGTAGACACACAAGGAGGAAGGAGTCTAAGTACAGCACTACAGAAAGTCACCACATCGTAATAGGAGAGCAGAGAGGAAGAAGCAAACAAAGGACTTACAAAAAAGCCAAAAAGCAATGAATAAAATGGCAACAGTAAGTCCGTACTTACTTTAGGTGTAAATGAACTAAATTCTCTAATCAAAAAACAAAGCAGCTAAATGGGATCAAAAAACAAGACTCAACTACATGTTACCTACAAGAAATAGATTTCAACTTTAGGGACACACAGACTGAATGAGATGGAAAAAGGTACCCCATGCCAAGGGAAACCCAAAGAAAGGTGGGGATGAGGGGTGGCAGGCAGGGGAGAGGGGAAAACGGGTGACTGGCACTGAGGAAGGCAAGTGGGAGGAGCACTGGGTGTTACATGTAAGCCAAAGCCAAGAGCACACCGTGTATGTTGTATATTAGCTAACTTTACAATAAGTTATATTTTTCTAAAAAACCCGAATATCTTCAAATACAAACAAACATTGGATACAATTTAAAAAAAAATTCTCAACTACTAGTTGTCTAGTTAAAATCTAGTTCATTTCTTTAAACATTAAAAAAAAACAAAAGATGGGGTAGCTACACTGACATCAGACAAATTGGAAACGCCAACAACTGGAACAGGAGACTAAGAAGAAGTTCATTATATGATGACAAAGAGGTCAATTCATTAAAAAGGTACAACACTTATAAATATTTATGTGCCAAACCTAGGAGCACCTAAATACAGGATGCAAACATTAACAAACCTAAGGAAAGAAACGGTAATAAAAAAGCAGGGCACTTCAATACCCTACTTTCAACAATGGATAGATTATCCAGATGTGGGGGGGGGAGCATCAGTAAGGAAACAGACTTGTTATGCGTTAGACCAGATGGACCTCACATACACAGAACATTTCAGCAGATTCTTCTCAAGCAACCACGGAACACTGAGGATCGAGCAGATGTTAGGCCACAAAACAAGTCAATACATTTAAGACTGAAAATATATCAAGCTTTTCTGCCAACCACAATGGTATAAAAGCACAAATTCTAAGAAAACTGTGAAATTCACAAATATGTAAAGATTAAACATGCTCCTGACCAACCAATGTGTCTAAGAATAAATCAAAAGCAAAATAAAACAACTCCTGAAACAAACACAGAAATACCACACATACCAGACGTGAGATGCAGCAAAAGCGTCTCTAAGAGGAAGTCAGCGATACCCCACGCTAAAAAAAGGGTCTTAATTACATCTACACCTCATGGAGCTAGCAAAAGGAATAAACTGAAGCCGAACTTTGAAGGGAAGAAAAGGAAATCAGAGCAAAAATAAGTGAAAGAAAAAGGACAAAAGAAAAGATCAATGAAATTAAGGGATGGTATTTTGAAAAGACAGGAAAAAAATGACCAAATCTTTAGCTAGAGTAATCAAGAAATGAGGCCTCAGAATTATAAAAGGAGACCTCACAACTGACACCACAAAAATATGAAGGACCGAAAGAGACTACTACAAATTATATGCAAACAAATTGGCCAGTCTAGGAGAAATGGATAAATTCCTAGAAACCTAATCTACCAGGACTGCAGCATGAATAGAAAATCTAGACAAATTTCTAGTAAGAACACTGAATTCATAATCAGAAACTCCAAAGACAGAGCACTTGCGTGGCTCATTCAGTTGAACATCCAACTTTGGCTCGGCTCCTGATCTCACGGTCTGTGGTTTCGAGCCCCGCATAGTCTCACTGCTGTCAGCATGAAGCCTGCTTAAGATTCTGTCTCCCTGTCTCTCTGATGCTCCCCCTCTCATGCTCTCTCAAAAATAAACTTAAAAAAAAAAAACCCTCTAGTCTAGGACTAGATGGCTTTGCTGATGAGTTACACCAAACATTTACAAACAAATACCAATCCTTCTCAAAGGATTGAGAATGAAGAGTGAGAACATCCAACATCATTTTACTAAGCCAGCATCACGCTGACACCAAAGCCAGACAAGGACACCACCAGAAAATTAGAGGCCAATACTCCAATGAACACAAATGAAAAATCTGCAACAAAGCATTAGCAAATGGAGTTCAACAGCACAAGGAGAGGATCATGCGCTGTGATCCAGTGGGACATGCTGCAGGAACTAAGACTAGTTCGACACTCATCAGGGTGGTGCCCCACAGTGACAGAGTCAAAGTCCCTAGACCTCTCTGATGCAGAAAAGGAATCTGACAAAATGCAATGTTCTTTCATGATAAAAACGCTCCACACCCTGGGCATAGAGGCAATTTACTTCAACTAAGGTTTGGATGACAAGCCCACAACCAACAGAATGGTGAAAAGCTGACGGCCATTCCTCTGAGAATCAGTCACAAAACAAGGATGTCCACTCTCCCCACTTTTATTAAACAGAGCAGAAGACCCAGCTAGAGCAGTTAGCAAGGCACAGACTATCCAAATCAGAAAGGATAAAGTAAAATACTCTGTTTGAAGATGACCTGATGTTATAGCTAAGAAAAACTCAAGACTCCACCAAAAAAGCTATCCCAACTATGAAATGATTCCAGTAATGTTGCAGGCTACAAAATCAACACATAAAAATTGGCTTTTCTTTAAATCAGCAAAAGTAAGAAAACAATTCCATTTACAATAGCATCAAAAGAATTCCTAAGGATAAATTTAACCAAGGAGGTAAAAGGTCTGTATGCTGAAAATTATAAACATTAATGAGAGAAACTGAAGATGCAAGTAAATGGAAGAAACGTGCCAGGCTCGTGGAAGGGAGGAACAGGCAGTGTGTGTGTAGTATCCAAACCAATCTACGGATTCAGTGCCATCCCAGTCAAGACTCCAATGGCATGTTTCATAGGAACAGAAAAATCCTAAGTTCACATGGAATCATGAAAGACCTGGAATAATGAAAGCAATCTTGGAAAAGAACAAACCTGAAGGCATCACAATTCTGGATTTCAAACTATATTACAAAGATATAGTAATCAAAACAGTATTACACTGTTATAAAAACAGAACAGAGTGCCCAGAAATAGGGGTCCCTGAGTACCTCAGACAGCTGAGTGTTCGACTCAGGTCATGACCTTGTGGTCATGAGATCAAGCCCTATGAGCTGCTTGGGATTCTCTCTCTCCCCCCCCCCCCCCCCCCCCCCCCCCCCCCCCCCCCCCCCCCCCCCCCCCCCCCCCCCCCCCCCCCCTCCCTCTCTCTCTCCCTCTCTCTCTCTCTCTCTCTCTCTCTCCCCCTCCCCCAGTAGCTCCCACACACTCTCTCTCAAAAATAAATAAAATAAAAACTTTAAAAAGCCCAGAAATTAACCCATGCATATCTGGTCAAGTTTCAAAAGAGCCAAGAACCCACAAAGGGGAAAGGGGAGTCTTCTCAATCAACGGTGCTGGGAAAACCAGACAGATACATGCGGAAGAATGAAACTGGACCCCGTGACACCACACACACAGATCAGTTCAAAAGGGACTTTAGAGTTGAATGGAAGACCTGAAACCTTGAAGTTCCTAGAAGAAAGCACATGTGGTAACTTGGACTTGACACTGAAAGGCAACAAAAGGGGCACCAGGGCAGCTCAATCCGTTACGTGCCCGACTCTGGAGTATCAGCTCAGGTCATGGTCTTGTGGTTCCTGAGACCGCCCCACTGCCCCTGGTCGGGCTCTGCACTGACAGCACAGAGCCTGCTTGGATTCTCTCTCCCCCTGCCTGCTTGTGTGTGCTTTCACTCAAAATAAACTTTTATTAAAAAAAAAAAAGGCAACAAAAGCAAGAAACAAATTGGACTGTATCACACCAAAAAGCTGCACGACAAAGCAAATCATCAGTGAAAAGGCCATCTACTGAATGGGAGAAAAGGTCTGAAAACCACATGCCCAACACAGAGTTATTCCAAACTATGCCATAACTCCTACAGTTTAAGAGCAAAAAACAAAAACCCAAATAGTCCAATCTAAAAATGGGCAAGGACCCGACTAAAATATTCTCCCTGAAGACAACATCCAGATGGTCAACAGGCACGTGAAAAGGTGCCCCACACCAGTCATCATCTGAGGAAATGCAGTCTCATTCCACACCTGTCAGATGGCCATCATCAAACAGAAAAGAGGTACGTTCAATGACCTTGTGGAGAAAGAGGAACACTCGTGCACCGCTGGAGGAAATGCAAACTGGTGCAGCCGCCGAAGACAGTATAGGGTTCACTCAAGAAATTGCAAACAGAACTATCCTGTGATCCAGCACTCCTACCTCTGGGCATCTACTAAAATTATCTTTAAGAAAGAGCTATACTCCTATGCTCACTGAAGTATTTATAATAGCCAGGACATGGAAACAACCAATGTGTCCTTCTCTGGATTAAGAAAATATGTACATAATAATATTCATTATAACATTTAGACTTCGAAGAAATGTTACCATTTCCAACAACATGGATGCACCTGGAGGGCATTACGCTAACTAAAATAAACCATAAACCAAGGAGAGAAAGATATACTGCCTATTATCACTTATGTGTAGAATAATTTTTTAAAAACCCCTCAAAACAGGAAGTGGTAGCCAGGGGCTGGGGGAAATGGAGAGCGCCTCGTAGAAAGGCACCAACTTTCAGTTACAGGATGAACAAGCTTGAATGTCTGATGTGCAACACAGCTGATAACCACGCACTGCATCATGGAGGTCTGTAAAGAGACTAGAACTTACGTAGTCTCACCAAGAAAAGTATTTCAAATAGGAAGCGCTGGAGGGGTTACCTCGCTGGGAGGGGAATCTTCCCACAAGGCATGTCAAGTCACATCATATGTTTCTTAAAGCTCATTTATTTTGAGACAGAGTGAGTGCACATGGGTGGGGAAGGGAAGAGAGGGAGGGAGAGAATCCCAAGTAGGCTCCGCACTGTCAGCACAGAGCCTGACATGGCACTTGAACCCACCAGAAACTGTGAGATTATGACCTGAGCTGAAATGAAGAGTCAGATGCCTAACTGACTGAGCCACCCAGCTGTCCAGTTGTGTACTTTACATATCTTATTTTGTCAAGGATCCCTCTAGGCTGAAAAAAAATTTCATAACAATGGAAAGGGCTACCCTGGCGCAGGCTGAGCCTCGGACCAGTGGTTTTCTGTGATTCTACATGGGGGGAAATATGTATTTGCTCTTAAAAAAATTTTTTTACTGTTTTATTTATTTTTGGGAGAGAGAGACAGCATGAGCAGGGGAGGGTCAGAGAGAGAGGGAGACACAGAATCTGAATTTAGGCTCCAGGCTCTGAGCTGTCAGCACAGAGCCTGACACAGGGCTCGAACCCATGAGCCGTGAGATCATGACCTGAGCCAAAGCCGGACGCTCAACCGACTGAGCCACCCAGGCGCCCCTATATTTGCTCTTAAAAAGTCAAGAAGTTGCAGTCAGTGTTTCAACTATTTGCTGGAGACTGAGCAAGTGGAATTCCCCAAATGACAATAGTTGCATGTAAGCAGATGCATGTAAGCATCTGGGACAGCTTGATGATTACAAGTCCAGCCAACTCCTAGACTTCTGGGAAATTCTTCGTTCTTGGGGCCTGGGACATTCTGCTCTTGGTACCAATGCAAAACTTAGTACTGGACTAGGTCTCCTGCCTCCCTCAAGTGGACGTAGAATTGCTCCCAACTATCAAAGTTACAAAGTTATCCTCAATCCAGTGATCTTAGAAGAATTCTTAGCACAAACATTAAATTAACTACTCCTTTTGTAAACCACACATGTTGGATGTTGCAAAAAATATCATAGGGATTAGATAATACACTATAAAGCAATTCCGCAGAGTTTTTGTCGTCATAAAATGTGCGTAGTCCGAAGGCTGATTAATTCAAAAATCGCTGACAAATTTGCTGAAGAATCTGGATGAAAATAAATGTGTTCCAATCAAACTCCTTTAAAAGGTAAAATGTACACTTGAAAGAAATCAAATATGAAAACTGAAAATAAGCACGGAGCTATCCCAGGCCATCCCCAACTACCTGCCCTGAAAAGGGAAAGTAAGACCTGTGTAAGCATTCCAGGAATACTCAAAAGCCAGAGGACATGATTCAAAAACCCTAACTACAACTGTAGCAATGTTAAGTTCTAGCTAGGAGTCTGGACAAACGTCCCGCAGTTGTGTAAATGGTTATTACCAGGATAAGCTGGGTGAGGGGCATACCAGAACTCTACACAGGACTGTCGTCTTTGCAATTTCTCTGTAGATCTGAAACTATTCCAAAAATGAAAAAGCAAAATCTGACTATGTAAAAAAAACTCCATAGATGAAATCAAAATAGAAAGGACTATCTTTTACACGCAAAATGTTCTGACAAGCCAATAAAAGGCAAAACCACTAGAAAAACAAAATGATTTACTAACACAAACAACCAATAAACAGAAGGAAAAAATTCAACCTCACTTACATGATAAAAATTAAAATAACGAAGGCACTCTGAAGAGATCTGAGTTCATTCTACTTAATTTACTCTTCACAGACTTGCACAAGCACACAAATGTGTCTATGTAAAGGTCTTCACAATTAATGTTCCTTGAAATAGCTCCAAACCAAGGGCAAAAAAACACCAAAAACCCAGACAGACACTAAGATCGAGTCTTTAAGACAAAAAAGAAAAAGGTTGCTGCTCCACGAAGATGCAAACACAATACAATAAACTATGCGGCAGTTGCTGAAAGAAAGAACGCGCTCTCGTGCTACGTAAGGAGTACGGGATGGTGCAGTCTCTACCCACACGTCCTGAGAGCTGTATTTCAAGCCATTTTCCCGTATAAACACAATACTGATATCCACACCAACTAGAAAGATGTATTTTGTCAGTTTATCATACATAGCAAATTTCCAGCATGCTCAAATATTACACTTAATTCTAGGTACCATGAAACCTGGCATTCTCGGGTGCGCTTACCACGTCACGTGGATCGTAACCAACTACTTGGAACGCACACCTCGTACTTCCCAGTGAGGCTTCTGGGAGAGGAGTACCCTGACCTAACATGACCAATTTAAACTACGGTCTTTTATACCCAACGACTAAAAATTCTTTTCTGGAAAAGAATCAAGGAAATTATCTTAATGGGTTAATCTAAGATTCAAAGAAGTGTTAGGACACACAGGAGGTACATAATTATACGTTTTCTGTGACAAGATTTCACTGAAATTGTATGTTCGCCTTAGAATTAACTACTCCCTAACATAACGTGATCTTGACAAATCCCAGCTAAAAATTTATCTGGATGGTAAATGAAAGCCCTTTATTTAAAACTCCCATATCTCCACCGATTTTAAAAAACCACACTTAGATTGTGAGCATGGCTTGGATATGTTTCTCAATCCCAGATGTACTTACTGTGGGAAGATTATAGCTTAATTAAAGCCCTGGCAGGGTCAGTAATGTTCATATGCAAGATGTTTCTACACAGTGTCACTGGGGTGCTATCAATTAAAATGCACCGTGAATTGTTAAATGGAAAAATCCAAACAAGAGCCTGTTGTCACACTCAAGGCTCTTGCATGCGTTAAGAGGTTAATTTATATTTTATTCTGATGCATGCATATAAGAGTAATATTTATATCAGATATTCATAGCTTACTTAGATGATTGATATCAATTTCTCTTCATAATATGACCAGCAAATAAAACACACGGCGGTTCTAATATAAAGAAATAACATGTGACAAGGTTCCCTAAAACATTTCTATTTTGGACCTCACAAGCTAAATTGCTTTTGCTGGCCCCTTCCACCTCTCAGCATGGTTGACAGACAAATTGATCGAAACATTGGAAAATAATATGCTTGCAAAATTTCTCTGGGTGAGTTTTTCAGTCTTTTGAATTTTTCATACAAGAACAAAATGAAAGATTGCCTTCTTGATTTTTCCTCCATTATGCAGCCCCGTCTTATGTACTACCGGAACATACAATACTTCAAACAGCAGCAAGACGTTGTAAACAAAATGTGTAACATTTTTCATGAAACACCCAAGCTGTGTGAAGTTGAGCCTGGGTAGCAGGCATCCTTGCCCTGCAGATTATGTTGCTCACTTATAATGAATTCATACATTTGAAGTTGCCTTAGGGCCTCTCATTAGATTCAGGGTGTTTATTACAGGAAATACTGCCTTGTATCAGTTAAGAAGTAAGAGGGCTGGGTGATTTGATTAGAAATGTTGACAGTTGAGGTGTGTAAAAAGAATATGTCATTCACTCACATTTCCCAACTTCAATATTAGGATCCTTCATTTTTCATGACTTCTTTAAAGCCCCCTTTGAACTGCAGATACGGGGAACCATGTGGAAACTTTCTGGAGAGCCCACCACACACTCAAATCACATGACCTGATTTCCCTTAACTCGTTACTCTGAGGAGCACCGATACCATTTTCAGAGGCAAAAAGATTATAACAAAAAACACCACAGTTACAATCAGCCACACAGAGCCACAGACGGGGAGAAAACATAAAATATCCCTGTATTGTATCAACAGAGTCTGTCGACCAGTTAACAACCACGACCCCCTCCACTTTCTGTTCTTCAGACACCCCAGGCCCTCAGGCTCTTATAGAATTTTTAAATTAATGTCTATAGTATTTCTAGGATAGGCAGAGTCCTCATACATTTAAATTTACACCTCATGAAAATTCTTATTAACTAAATTTTTCCCTCAATACTCGCAGGTCAAGAATCGATGAATAGTCAATTTTTTTTCAGTCAAAATTAAACAAATCATAAAAAATGGCATAATTTTCAGCATTGCAGATTAGATTTAGGGGGTAATATCTGCCAGATATGAAAAACAGAACTCATTATGCTGCACTCAAATAATTTCCACTGCAGTACTTTGGTTTCACTCCATGAGCCCCACCAGTTTTGGTGAGTTCACCACCATATTTCACAAAATAACGTGGTCTGAACAGACTTCGCAGGTCCTGGTCCCGATGCCTCAGCAGGCACAGTGATCTTTGGGGAGGGGGGGGATGCTGGGCCTGCAGCCTATCTAGGAACTTTCAAGAGCACGTCAGGCGCTCGGCCTGGGACCGTGGGGCTGGGAGCACGAGTGTCAACAAAAACTGCAGGAGCAGGGGGTGTGATGGAGAATTCCTTAAACAAAAGTCTTGGTTAAGAATGCACAGGAATCCAACGGCTCTTCGTTCCTACTTAAAACCTCTGACTCCTGGGATCTGGACCCTGGTTGTTCAGCAGCAGGAAGAGCAAGGGCACTACTGGGCATGGGCCCGAGGCCACGGCCGGCACACGGGCACTCGGGGAGGCGGCGTGGCCATGGGGCAGAGAACCGAAAGCACCCTCCCCGTCAGGGAAGGAGAGGGGTCTCACGTCAAGCTCCAGCCTCTGTCCGTACTCCGTCACGGAGAAGGAGCACCGTGGGGGAAACATACTCTCCCGATACAATCAGAAGGGGAAATAATAGGAAGCGTGTCGGTAGCCTTTTAAAGCAAAAGGTAACTCAGGACTTGCGAACACACACCTCGGTCCTAATGCCTAGGAGAAAACCATGTCCTGGGTAAGAGGAGGTGCTGCCAGGGCTCCTGTCATGTGCACAGTGATACCCCCCAGGGCAGGAGTCCTTACAGAACCTGCCTGTGAGTCTAGCCTAAGACGCTTCTGAGCAGTTGTCAGCCCCCTGCCCACTTGTGTACACAAGGCCCGTCAGCTCCAAAGCCATTTCATCAGCGTGTCCACAACCCACCAAAATTCAGTCTTCACCCCAAATCACAACTCTCGTCTGGCTGAGACCACAGGTGTCCCCGTCAGGTCTGCCCTGGTCCACTGTGACACCCCCACAGCAGTAACACAGGGAACGGAAGAACTGAGCTGGCCGTGTCAACTCCACAGCACTGTCTGAAGACTGGCTGGTGACCTGGACAAGGGAACCAGCTACGTAAACTGTTAAAAAGACTGCGAGCTGAGGGCAAGTCTGTGGGTGCTCGAGTCATCCAGGGCCCACAAACAGCGAACAGGATGAACACAGTAATCACCCCTTACTACCACAGCCTCCATGACAACCACCCCACGAGCACCGCCACTCTTCCCACCACCAGGTCCTGGGCCAAGTGCTCTCCACACAGCATCACACTTGAACCCTGAGAGGAAGCGTAAGGACCTCATTTCAGCAGGTAAGCCTGCAGATCAGTGAAGATACACAGCAGAATGTAACTTTCCAAAGCTACTAGGTGGTGGAGCTGGAGCTGGGCCCGGGGCCACCGGCCGCACACTCTGTGAGGACAGACAAGGAAACATCATACCAAGTCTCAGATGGTAATAATGGAATAAAAAGGTGACATGTGAAAAGGGGCCTGAAAAGTGCTGATGGCACTTTTTAATACAGGAAGTGAAGTAACATACTGGAAACCCGGATCACAGGACTCTCCAGACCTACAGCTGGGAGATCTCCAGGACTTTCCCAGGACCAACCGGAGGACTAGACAAAGCCGCTGGAGCCCTAGGAGGCCGTCCTCCGAGGGGAGGCAATGGCAAGGCACAAACAGCAGCTTCGGTCAGGAGGCGGGATGAAGGAGATGGCAGGAAGGGGAGGAGCCCCGCAGGGCAGGGGCCTGATGGACCCGCGCCCCCAGGGAGCGCCCAGTGAAGCCCTCCCCTGCACACTCACGGTCACTGTGCACTTGCAAAGAGACCCTCCTTTGTTTGAAACAGTCTAAGAATTGGTCATCAGTGACAGCTTTCTAGAAGAAACCCTTCCAAGCATCCCAGGGTTTTGTTTTTTGTTTTTTTAAAGCAGAATTTCTATCCTATAATCAATCAAGTTGTGGACCAAGATCTTTTTTTTTTTTTTCTTTAAACAGCAGAGCAAAGTGGACATTCTCTGGATTGTTCTTTGGAAACCTGTCTGGAAAATCCCAGGACATCTGCCCACACATAGGGTTCCCTGAGACCTCAAATCCCAAGACGTGTCCCTGTGTCCCAAGTGTCTCACTCCGAGTGAGACCCCCTGACAAGGAGGAACGCCAAGGAAAAAGAGACCCAAAGGCCTGTGACATCACTATTGTCTTCATCCGTAAGCGTGCTCCCCTTTGTTTGCAACAAAAATGCTTCTTCAAGTCTGGGGAAGAACATTATCATCACAGTCCTTTCAAAAAAATCTGAGATGAGCACAAGAAAACTAGGAGACGGGGCTGAGTTTCTTTTTTTCAGGACACCAACTCTCGGGTTCAGAATCTGAAATAAAAGTGAGCTTCAGGTGACAGCTGTACGCTCCTCGGCCGCCTCCCAACTTCTGCACTTGTGAAGGGTAGCTTCCATTTAAAGCAGGAATATTTCTCTAAACCGTTTATTTTATTTTAATCTGCCTTAAAGTGCAACACTGCGTAATGTCTTAGAAAACCTACGATGTGGAACAGCGGCATTCTTAAGTCAGGAGTGACAAACCCGAGAAAACCTCGACAATTTGGCTTCCGTATCTCTGAATTGGTATTTCAATGACAGATGTTTGTTGCGGCAAAAACCTCTGTCAGAACAAAATTAGGTGATCTATCATTTTAAGATATGGTCTTCATATACTGTTTACTCGAAGATATCACTTGCCTCAAGCCAATTTTGACCAAGAACATTTCGTGATATGGAAGTGATTTGTATATCATCATTTTTGTGATAAATGTAGCTCTTGAACACAAAATAACCTACCATTCCACAGTATTACGGTTAAAACTCCTACACCAGTAAATCTGCACTAGTGCTTTTATTACTACTAAGACACTGTATCTAGACTCCAGGAGATTTTTTTTTCCCCCTGAATAAGGCTGCCACATGTGCGCCTCTGGACGAGTATAGGATTTCCAATCCACTGCTGGGGCACAGTGACCCCCACATTCTCCCCGGGTCCTCAATCTTCTTAGGGACCCGGTGCTTTCTCAGAGAGCTCTGAGATGTTCAGGGCACGCTCATTGCTGGCCAAGCCACCACTGCTTGCCAGCAGACACGCATCTCGGTGAACAAAACCATTAGCTATCTAGAGAGCCCCCTCCCGAGCTCACGATGGGGACACGGGGCGGGAGCAGGGAGATGGGAGCAGTTCTCCAGGGACAACGGACAATGCTCCTCCAGGCAGGGAGCCATGGCAGGAAGGCGACAGGGCCACCTGCCAAACACAAAGGCTGGACTGGCAGGTCAGAGGACAGCAGAGGCTGAGTCCTGAAGGCCGGCACTGGTTTCCCGTGAGAGAGGAAGACAAAGCACTTCTGCCTGCCCCCCTCCCAGGTGTCTAGGGCACGACACCCAGAAGCAGGTGCTGCCAAGCCAGGATTCCTGACAAAAGCTGGGGCAAAGTGGAAGGAACTGGCATCATCTGTAAGCACTGTGTCTCGCATGCCAGGCACAGCGAGATGCCACCTCCCTGGCACTGATCACCAACAGTGAGGAATTATTTTACTTGTAACTCTGTCTACCCATCGCCAAGCCTGGGGCCCTCGCCAAGATGCACAGGGCCGTCCACCCTGGCATTCGGGACTGAGACCTCAGCTGCCCCTGCTGCCCCACCTGGTGAGGGAGCGTGGAGCTGCACCAGTGGTGCCCACAAGGCCCCCGCGGCCCCAGTACCCGACTCAGCCCGTTACTGGCTACGTGGCCTCTTTTCATAAGAGAAAAAGAGAATACACAAAGACCAGGGGACTTTTCATGCCCAAATCCTCAGAGTCGGACAGTCTCAACGATGTCCACCACGTGCAGATAATAGGCACGTTGACTCCTTAGCATCAAACTTTCGTACATACTCGAATCGAGGTCTGAGTGAAGCGTCCCTGATAACACGCTCATGTCATGTCAAGTACACCCTGCACACACATCACCCTGTGGGGACCTCAGGCTTTGAGGGGAGAGAAGGGGATGGTGTTGGCCCCTGCAGGATTCTCAGGAGGTTGAGGGGCCAGAGTGCCAGTTCCTCTGAAACCCGAGAGTGCACATCAGTTGTCCTGGACAGTCACAGGTTTGAGCGGAAGACCCGAGGACACCCTGTACCACAGAATACCAATTGTCGGGGAGAATTCTTGGTGGCCCTTCTAGGTGTAGGTACTAGAAGAGGCAGAGGGGAGACAGAGCATTTCCAAAGGGGAACAGGAGTAAGCCAGCACTAAGAGGGTAAAAGAAAGAATATACAGAGGAGAGCAGGAAGCAGCAGGAGGTGACAAGGTGGCCATGAGGACGCATGAGAAGTGCCACAGGTAGGCAAGCAGGTGAGAATCGGAGCTCAGAGGCCACACCGGGACAGAGGGACCAGAAAGGGAAGGCATCAGCAGTGGCGCAGGGAAGAACAGGACAGAACACAAAGTGCTACTATTGGGACCCCATCAAGATAAAAAAGCATCTGCACTGCAAAGGAAACAATCAAAAAAACTAACAGGCAACTGACAGAATGGGAAAAGATAGTGGCAAATGGTGTATCAGATAAAGGGCTAGTATCCAAAATCTATAAGGAACTCACCAAAATCCACACCCAAAAGACGAATAATCGAGTAAAGAAATGGGCAGAAGACAGGAACAGACACTTCTCCAAAGACGACATCCAGATGGCCAACAGACACATGAAACGATGCTCAACGTCACTTGCCATCAGGGAAATACAAATCAAAACCACACTGAGATACCACCTCACGCCAGTCAGAGTGTCTAAAATGAACAGAGCAGGAGACTAGAGATGCCGGCGAGGGTGTGGAGAGACGGGCACCCTCCTACACTGCTGGTGGGAATGGAAACTGGTACAGCCGCTCTGGAAACAGCGTGGAGGTTCCTCAGAAAAACTATCAACAAAACTTCCCTATGACCCAGCAATAGCACTGCTGGGGATCTAGCCAAGGAATACAGAAGTGTTGATGCATAGGGGCACATGGACCCCAATGTTCACAGCAGCACTTTCCACAATAGCCAAATTATGGAAAGAGCCCAAATGCCCATCAACTGATGAGTGGATCAAGAAGATGTGGTTTATATATACAAAGGAATACTACATGGCCATGAGAAAGAATGAAATCAGGCCATTTGTAGCAACATGAATGGACCTCGAGGGGGTGTCATGCTAAGTGAAATAAGTCAGGCAGCAAAGGACAGATACCATATGTTTTCACTCATAGGTCTAAAGGAGAAACCTAACAGGGGACCATGGGGAGGGGAAAAAGCGGGGAAAGAGTTAGGGAGAGGGAAGGAGGCAAAGCATGAGAGACTCTTGAATCCTGAAAACAATCTGAGGGGGGAGGGGGGAGGGGGGAGGGGGAAGGGAAAGGACGGTGACGGTCATGGAGGAATGACTTGTGGGGAAGAGCACTGGGTGTTATATGGAAACCAACTTGACAATAAACTATTTAAAAAAAAAAAAGAACACAAAGTACAGCCAAGTGCCCCAGGACAACCACTCCAAATGCAGTGACTTAAAACCAGTCAGTTGTTGGTTGGCTTCTTCCAGAGTCAGCAACTGGAGCTCAGCGGGGCAGTTCTGATGGTCTCCCTCGCCTAGGGTCACTCGTGGCAGCAAGAGGCTAGCAAATCACCCGGGACTTGATGGCCCAAGACGACCGTCCCATGTGCCCCACAGCTGGCATACCACCCATCAGTCTCCGGCCTCCAGGACCCGGCCGCTAGCACGGCTTCTTCACGGGGTCCCAGGTGGCGCGAGCAGCAGCTACGAGGCCCCTCGAGGCCTCAAACACGCCCCAATGCCACACAGGCCACACTCCACGGAGCAAGCCACACACACACTCCAGGGAGCAAGCCACACACTGCCTTTCGAAGGGGCATGTGCAGAAGCAGAGCCTCGCAGGCCTGACACCCGAGAGAGGGCTGGCCCTCGGCAGCACCCGGGCCCATGAACCTGGAGAGGGTGCCCACTATGCCCTGAAAAGAGGGCCTCATGGCGTGTGGCTTCTCCCCTGGTCCCCACCCCCCAGAAGCCACGAGACGTCCACTGTTCCTGGAGGGCATGCTGTGCAGAGGGCAGAAGCCCTGCACGCAGCGCTCACGCTGCCCACCCTGCCGCAGGAGGGAGCCCTGTCCGCAGGGGTGGCCCAGACCCTTGCGCCGTTTCCTTCCAGACCGGGTCTCGTGCCTTTTCCCTGATTTTTGCTTTGTGTTCTGTGCAGTGAGTCAGAGGCACGGGGATGACCCCAGGTCGAGTCCCGTGATCCTCCTGCTGACTCACTGAAGACAGGGCAGTCTTGGGACCCCCTAAAATAGAGGGGAGGCCAGACACACTGCAAAGGGCTATGTGTATAGGAAGGGGAGGGGTCACTATGGCTGGCTATCTGTCTGTCTGTCTGCAACAGCTACCCAGGCCCTGAGTGAGCCTCGGGCAGGAGTGGGGAGGACATGATCACCAACAGGAGAGGCACAGGGAGCCTGGGGCTCCCACACTGCCCTGCTGCGGTGCAGAGTGAAGAGCAGTTTGTCTGCTCATCCGGGCACCAGAGTAACAGTTGTAAGCATGCTTCACCCTGTGGGATCCAGGGCAGCTCGGATTCCGAGGCCCTCAGGCACCATACACACTGCTCAGCCAGGGGGTTGCTCCCCTCCTACAATCTGTGCACCCAGTTGACTGAGCAGGAAGTGGAGGTCCCCTCCGTGAGGGCAGGCAGAGCAACGCCAGCCTTGGGGGGCTGGGCTCCGGCCCCTACCCCCGGCCCCGTGGAGCTGGCCAAATGCACAAAGTCTGGCTTCTGTTGAGGGCCGGGCGGGCTGAGTGTGAGCGGCCGGGTCTCCATGGAGCCTGAACGCAGGGGGAACCGAGGAGGAGCACAGGCATCACCCATGACAGAGCGCAGACCTGCAGTCCTGCCCTCGGGGGCACATTCAGGAACCCTTCCCAGTCAGGGCCCCACAAACTTCAGTAGGCCAGGGCCCAGAGCAGAGCAGCAGCAGGTACTCCAGGGATGGGGCGGGGTGCGTCCGGATGGGTCATTTCAATGCTCCGCCCGCCCCCCCAAATACTTACGGATCTCACATCAGAACCCTAGGTGCGCTGGGAGATGTGCACGCCTGGGAGTGATCTCCAGGCTGGCTGCGAGCCGGGTTCGGGGGCTGACCAGGTGAGAATTTATATCACACGTTACACCCAGGCCTGACACAGGTGCGTGTCACACGCTGCAACTAGGAATATGTCTACCGCACCCAAAGGGTCAGAAATTACAGTTGAGCATAAGAACTTTAAATTTTAGTATTTTACCATTCATTTTTAATGTATCTTTCTCTCAGCCACACACATGAAGGGCAGAAACAGAGCAGCGTAACAAGATACACAGTGACGCTGATCCCCACGCAGGGCTGAGAGGCCCACACGCCAGTGCGACATTTTCCTAACACATCTAGCACATATTATTCCAAGTGATGCTTTCATGGCCTTGTACATCAGTTCAGCGGGTAGACTGTGTCTTTCACTACTTTTTTTCCTGTCTTTTACCTATCAGGAGCTCAGGGTACCTATAATTCCTTAAATTCCACATCCGAGGAGATCACGCCACACCGTATGATGGGCTCTCAGGAATCCTGCTGCTCTGCGAGGTTCTGTCCCCACGCCGGGCCCACAACTTCTCCAGCGCGAGCCAGGTTACCATGCAGCCCCACCCGGCCCGCTCGCTGCTTTACACACCAGGACCCCCTCCAGGAGCTGCCCTTACTCTTCATAACACAGACAAACAAGAAAGGTGGCTGTGTAAGGGCCCTCCCCCTCCCCCCACCCCCCACGCAGAAAGCATTCATCTTGGGAAAGGACGGGGCAGTCGTCAGAGGCAAGGCAGCCCGTTAAGGGGCACGTCCTCTGGCCTTGTGCCTGAGCCAGAGACTCAGGAGACTGCCCGGGGCAGGAGGGTCACAGACGAAGCAACCTAAACCCCCTTACTCTGGATCTGCACGGGACCAAGCACAGGGCCGGCAAAGAAGGGGGCAAAGAAGCAGAGCGTGAGCAGAGAATTCCAAGCCAGGGCAAGGAAGAGAGGGTGGAGCAGATGGAGGAGACACAGCAGGAGACATGGGGAGGATCCATCTCCAGGAAACATCACATGAGCCAGGGAGGGCCGGGGTCCTCCTGCCTGCTGCCGGGAGGAACCTGCAGCCAAGCCCCAGCCCGCACAGCGCCTCCTAAAAGGGCCCATCGAGGCTTAAACGCACTCAGCCCCCATCTCACTGCTGCTAACCTTCAAATACAGATGGTGACAGGCACAGCAAAGACAGACAACGGGTCAAGATTTCACCTTCCATTGGTCACACTGCACATGGAACAGGGGGGAAAGTTCTCAATTATTGGGCATTTAAACCACTGAAACAGTCCATTCCCAACAGCACAAGGATGATTCATCCTTATAACGATCAAACCGAGGCCATGTTAAGAACCAGAAGGGGCTTGTGAATCAAAGACTCAGTCACGTTCAGGGTAATTTTAAGGTTAAGTATATTTAATTGTATTGCGGTGCTCCAAAAATTAGCGGCCCATGAATGACAGAACCACTCTGTCAACCTGCACGACCCATCGTCTGACCTTGCCTGCAAACAGGAAGGTCAAGACCTGATGAAAGGAATTCTGTACCTTCACATGGCATCCAATGCTGTTTTCAGAATTTTTAATTTCTACAATATACACACGAGGGGGAATCCTCCAGAATATGGGGGTTCAGGGGATGCAAAGTGGCACCTGAGGTCACAATACTGGCCAGGGACAGCAACGGCTCCCAGGGGCACCACAGGGGATGCCTGTGGACAGCGACAAGGTCCAGCCCCAGCCCTAGGGCCAGTGAAGGGCACCGTGCACCATACGAGCCAACTGCACACCCTGATGGCCACCAGAAACCAAAGCCAAAGTGCCCCGAACCCCGCATCCCACGGTGGATGAGCAACCACAGAAGGAGTGACCGAGGACCTTTTCATACCAAGTGTACCTGTAACACAGGGTCTCTTTTCTTATTCCTCCCCCAACAGACTGCTTTAAATTCATTTTTACACAGCAACCTAAATGAGGGTGAGCAGCTCATTCAAGGTCACACAGCTAGTAAGTGGTGGAGTCAGGACCGGCCCGGCCCCAGGGCCAGCAGCGTTCCCACCACCCCAGCCGGAGTCGCCATCGGCACCAAGTCAGGGGCACAAAGCAGACCTGATCCCATCCATGCCAGGCAAACAAAGCTTCTCTTGCTGCTGTCCGAAGAGAAAAGCTAACACAGCTGCCTGCCCCACGAAGCAACTGCTTTCAAGATTAAGAGTTTTACGTCTCTCACAAAAATGCCCATCACATTTAATGTAGTTATTCTAGCAACTTCCCTCTCTTCGTGAGGTGTCTTCTGATAATAAAGCACATAATCACCCACGTTACTGTACACAGGAAATCAGGGCTGCGGGGTCCCGTCGTCCAATACTGGGGAAACGCCAAAGATGAACAGGGGTGGGGGACTGCCATGGAGGGCTGGAATGGCATTCCCAAACAAACACCGTTAAATGGAATTTTTTTTTTTAATGTGGTATCAAGAGACTCGTGAGATGCTTAGGACTTAAGCTATAGGGTTCAGAGGGGAATGGGGACAGGGTGTTTTGAAGGATTTTAGTCATGAATGGTACATAATTTTTTACAACAAGTCCTGCTCCAGTAATAAAATATTCACCCATGCCACTCCAAGTCAGAACAGTGCACGCCGTAGCCCACAGCACCGCACACTCACCACATGTTTGGCAGCCTTTTTTATCTGCATGCTACGCTGTTCCAACAAGACTTGGGTCTCTCTCTATTTTGTTGGAGGGTCTCTATTAAACAGCTCATTACAAGTGTCCCTAACTCTTAGACAACTCTTAGTTGACGATGTGGCTAATGACGTATAGCGCTCCAAGAACAAATCATTTACAAGTCCTGGGTACTGCATTTCTAATGGAGTAAGTTTTTAATCATAAGCAAATGTAATCACTTATGTTAAGCAACCCATGGACCTGGTCAATGTAGCACAAACAGCCATTAAGCAAAAATTATGACAAGAGACAAAACTGTGTAGCACTGCAGACATAGCAATTTATGCTATTTGTAGGATCTAATAGACTTTGTCTTGATGAAACTGAACCGAAACTTCCCCAAGCAGGATTCTAGGCTTTAGAGCAGATTCAACGTCCTCCTAGGCAAGTGGGAGTCTCACCAGCATGTGACAGACACGGTATGGTCCTAACATCCACATTTGTAAAACTGTAAGAATGGCAACACGTGAGGTTTGCCAAGTTGCTGAAGATTTTTGAGCTTCTGCACCTGCAGCAGCAGGTCTGGCCACCCCGAGGGGGAAGTAGTGGGGCCGGCTCAGAGCAGAGGACGCACAGGCAGCTGCCATCCCCTCATCCTAGGCCCCAGGCGGCACAGCAGGCCCTGTGGACTCCAGCAGAGCCAGGTCACAATAACCCGCCTCTGAACTGCGCCCCCACGTTGGCCCTGCCCGGCCCCACTGCTGTCCACACACAGCGTGCCCACTCCACAGGAAATGTCCCGTGCCTGGGATCGTCCTGGTCATGACCGTCTGGTGTCCACCCATCACTTCCTAGAGAGGAGGACTAACATCGTAGGAGCGATGCAGAGATTAACCACAGAACCACGGTGTGAGGACAGTAAGCAGACGCTCCTGAATCTCTAAAAATAAAGGACAACTTCCCTGAGCTGCTCTCCTCCACAGAAAGCGCATCCTGTTCCCCTCTGGCATTAACGCAGCGTGAGGGACAGAACAAACCACAACGTCCTGGTTACACAAATCAGCTTTAGGAAAAAAAGTCTGAAAACACCTGTCTGGGAAGAAATACCGAGTCCTCTCGGTTAGGCTCGTGTGTCGGCGCTTCTTCGATGGAATCCCGTGGCAGCAACACAGAGGGAATCCAGACAGACTTTTGCTCCAACAATATTGTGCGTGAATAGCTGGATGAAAATCTGTCAAGAAGCCACAATAAAAGCTACTTAACCGATGTGTCACCAGTTCACTGTGTAAGGATTTATATGATTTGTATTGAACTGGAACATGATATTGGCAGGACACATAAAATACTCCTAACTTAATCTGATGTCTAAATCCTGTGCACACAGTAGGCACTCAGTTGCGAGGCACACAATAGAGCAAGGGTGGGCTGGGGTTCGTTTCACAGAACAGGATCAGAATGTGTGGTGTTTAGCCTTTAACACAGAAAACAGAGGCAACCGCGGGAAGCTTCTTAGTATTTGCAGAGGACACAGTGGGAGATGTGCATTCGCCCACTCGGAAATGCACCTCTGTGTTGAGACACAGCAATGCTAGCTGTGTCCAGAGCACGCTTCCGTCCTAATATGCCTATGACTTTACCTGGGCACACCTCATAAGATTTCTTGTATTATACACACATCTTCAAATTGCAAAGATAAATTCCTTAAATTATCTCAACATATTTAAATAATTCCTTGTAGAAAGCTTGTACCGTCAGGCCCTGAAAGCACACACTGCAAGGTTCACTGGTGCTGGTCAGGAGCGCCCCGAGTTCTCCTAGCAGGATGATTAATGAAGGCACCTTTCTCACAGAATGTCAGACTCTGCCTTTTTAACAACTGACCTTTCATAGAATACTACTGAACTCATAATTCCACTTTTGTTCAGTTTCTTATTAGTGGAGTTAAAATTAATACTTAGGGGAATGACGGCCAAGGCGGCGCACAGTAAATCTTGGAGCGCCTCGGCCTTCCGCGCGGGCCGCCCTGGAGCGGCACCTGCATCAGGCCCTGCTCGCGATCGAGCCGCTCCACGGAAACCGTGTCCTTTCAGAAGACAAACGGAGCGCCATCCGCAGACCTCTGAGAACAAAGATGTGTATATACACATATGTATTTTTTTAAGTCTTTCTCAAAACTACGAACTTTTTAAAGGTCCTAATAAAACTGCTAATTTCAATCATAAATTTAAAAGAATTTACTCTTACTCAGCTTTCTGAAACATTCCTGAGGACTAAGATGACATACGGCACAACACACGCTAGAACCCATTCATCTCCTGGAAGTGACCATCTAATAGCCCATGGAGGCAACACAATACGCCAAAGCCGCCTACCTTACTACAGGATCCCGCGAAAAAAAATTAGATGCTAATACCTCAAGAACTCTCCCCTAAAACAGTGGGGGGAGGAAACGATTGGAAAACAGAGGTAGGACAGGGTTTCTTCTAATTATCACTGGGAATAGCAAATTACTTAAGGACTCAATTTTTTCACCATGCCAACCATTTCCATACTCAGACATACCTAATTTCTATAAACCCCTTAAGGGCCCAAACTAGTTTTAGCTTCAAAGATCTTATGAGATCCCAGGGCGAAGTAAGAAGCCAAGAGTACATTCAATTATTAATTCTTATTAAATGTTTGAGAAAGTCATTCTGAATAAATATTGAAAATACGGCATACAGGTAAATATGTAGCCTCGGTCAGTGCACTACGCCATAGTGATGTTATCCTTTCGATCAAGGAGGTGGTTCACATAAGGAAGGCTGAAAATTTAGGTAAACAAGCAAGTTAATTCCAGAAGGTAATAAAAAGAAAGGTGCCTGTGTGCAGGGCCCTGTACCTGGCTCCAACGTAGAAGCCGTGCCCCGGTAAATCAAGCTTTCTTGGAGAACGAGGAGATTCCCCTCCCTCCCTGCCCCCCGCCCACTGTACAAACCCCTCAGAAGGTCAAACACCGCTTGTCTGAATCCCGAAGGTCAGGCAGGAAAATGGTCAATGCCACCACTGTGGGTACAGAATGAGAGCAGGCCGCCCAGAGGCAGAACAGACAGGGCCGGCATCAAGCGTGAGAACTCCTAAGAAGGGTATCCGAGATCGAAATGGGAAAATAAGAGAAAGTTGAAGGGAAAAAAAGAAACAGCAAAAATGATCTGACACACTTTGCGAGAGACTCCAAATCAACTATATTTTCACAAAGGAGCAAAAACGAAGACTATAAAACCAGACAAAAAGCGGAGGGACCGTGAGGCCGCTCCTCGGGTGCAGTGCCGAGTGGCAATAACAAAAAGACACAGGAGATTTGCACACGAAGTTCACAATATTACAACAGAACTGGAACACAATTTCCAATCTCAGAAAGGAGAGGAAGGAGAGAAAACACCACAGTTTCCGTTGAGAGAGGGAAAACGGGAAATTAGCTAACTCAGATGAAAATGGCATTCTCCCCAGCCCCCACCCCAGGCAGTGGGGTCAAGGACAACCTGGAAACAGAAAGCCAATGGAGGATCAGGGCCATAGTCCTTACAACTCATAAGACACAAAATTCCTGGGGAAAAGCCATGAAATATTGATGTTTTTCACTTCTGCAAAGATAAATCCATGAAGGAAAAATACCCACAAGCCTTCAATTTGCATTCTATAATGTTTCCACTGAGCTTAGAGGGCTCGTTGTACTATTACATTTACCCAAAATGGGCAGTATTTCAATAAGGATTTCCTAGAAAAGACCACCTTCAATTTCATCACAGTCTGTTAGTCAAGGTGTCACACATTTCTATTTGGCCATTTGTCAACAGTGGATAAGCTTCCTATTTCACAAAGACTCTCTAGCCAGCATCATTAAGACCCCACCACCCCCGGTTCGATTCTGGGCCCACTCGAGGAGGCCTGAGCGGTCTGGGCCCCGAGTGCAGGGGGAGGAGGGGGCGTCCCAGCCACGGGAGCCAGCTGGGAAGCCCCCTTCTGGAACACCTACACAGGCAGTCAGGAACAGCCTCCGGGATGAGGGGGCACATCTAGGTCAGAACACCCTTTGTTTCGTACTGAACTAGGGCAAGGATGCCAACGTACTCCAAATGCAAGCTTGTATTTGTAGGTTAATATTGTAAAATTGTTCTTTCTGATTAAGTGTAATTTATTCCAGCTCTCAAAAGCAGAGAACTCCTCAAATATAGTAACATTTGCTCCTGAAAACATGTTGTAGACAGAACTTTCAAGCTATGGGGGCTTAGATCTCATTATCATAATTGGGGAAAAAAATAATGAATTCCCATTCCATCTAAAAAACCATAACCAACTTCCCCAATTATCACTAAAATACTTTGTAAACACCTATATAAAAATTCAAAGACTTCTGCATAATCTCTATTTGAAACACCAATTACCTAATTACTTAACATTTACTGAACTCATTAGTGAGTTTGTTTGGTGCGGTTCTCAAGGATACAGGGCAGTATCAAAGGCAAATTACAATGTTTTTCTACCATGGAAGACACACATGCAGCAACATAAACATTAAAGTAATGTTAAAGATCCTAAAGATGCTAAAATTCGACCCCGTGGCCCAGGTGCTGACACAGACACCTAGGATGGGCTAAACCCCCAGGGAACTGGAGAAGAGGCCACAGAGAAAGCCCAGAAACTTCAATGAGGAGACAAGGGGACGAGACGCTCCCCGGAGAAAAGCGGATACGAAGTGCGGTCTGCATCTGATGGCGCCTCTTGAGTCCTTCTACCGGCTCCTCATTAGAGCCGTTTTCTGATCATGAGGCAGGGGAGTCGTTGCTGCATCTGGAGCATGAGGAACGTGGGGACGCTAACTGCCCTCGGCTCCAGGGACCTAGGAGAAATGGGGGCAGGTGAAACAGACACAATAGGACACCAAAGCCAGGGAAAAGAGGTTTAGAAAGGAAACATAGTCGTTCACATTTTGCAGAAGCAAAGACACCATCAGGCTTCATCCAAGAAAGGGCTAATTTGCAGACTTTCCAAGTCTGGTCGCTGGAACTAGAGGGAGAGTGCCAGCCACACCAGCACAAAGGGACAAAAGTACTACGTGGTAGGTAGACCTGATCCAGGACAGACCTTCCTCACCAGAGCCAGCTTTTCAATTCACTGCTGGATCTGTCTCAAAAATGGATGCTTTCACCAAGAATGAACCAGGAAGGAGACCATGAACTTTGGGTAAGGATGACGTGTCAATGTGGGTTCATCGACTCAAGGATGTTGGTAGTGGGGGAGGTTGTGCACATGTGGGTGCCAAGGCCTAGGAGAAATCTCTAGACGTTACCCTAAATTTGCTGCTCTAAAAACAATCTCCATTAGAAAAGTGAAGCTTTCTCATTTGCTCTCCTATAGAGAACAGAACACCATTTTAACCCTCCCTCCATGACTCCTGTGTCCCGAGCCCCCACTTTACCCTTTCTGGCTCTGCTGAGGAGGCTGGTGTTGAGGTACATAGCTGGCCAGAGAGTGCTGCTTCCCTTCGTCAGATTTCCGTAGCCATGAGCACCTACACAATGAACAACACAGCAGTCACTGGTTAAGTGCTGCACTCACTGGCCAGGGCTGCGGTGACAGAGAACCAGAGGCCAGGAGCAAGAACTGTGGAGAACACAAGTTAAAGACCGAGGTGTCCACAGGCCAGGCTGTTTTCTGAGGTTTCTCTCCCCAGCTCACTTTCTGTGTCCTCATGTCATCTTCCCTCCGTGTTCGATGTTCTTACGAGAAGGGGAGATGAGATAATCACGATGGACTGCGGTCCTCCCTAACGAGCTCAATGTAACCTAAGTAACTCTTTAAAGACCCAACTCCAAACAAAGTCACACTCTAGAGCACAGTGGTTAAAAGTTTGACACAGGAATCTCGGGGGGACACAGCTCAGCCCCTCACAAGGGTGTTCACAGAGACCAGTGACAGCAGTATAATGCTGCCTACTCTCAAGTGACAAGGCGATGCAGGGGAGGAGGAGCACAGGGCAAGATCAGCACAGCGCCGCGGGCTCTGCCTGGGTTCCGAGAACGCGAGTGTGCGTGGAAGCTGGCGCAGACGCCCCGGGCACAGCCCCCTGGAGGCTGCCCACTCTGAGAAGACCCAGCCGCCGACGCAGACTTCCCGGGTCTGGGCACAGGGCGCCCTCGCTTTAGGGAGACTTAAGGAAGGGACACACCTCTGCGTAACTCATGACGACCCTGGTGACTAGCTGAAATAACCCCCTGACCTCCATGCCTTTTCCATACCTGACCTCCAGGACTCCGTCCCTCTTTAGGGGGAGCATGAATATTCCGGTCCCCTAACCGTTCCTGGGCTCCAGCTGCAGAGAAAGGGGCCTAGCGTGCCCGCGTGCCGGTACCAAGGGGACTGGGCTGAGGCAGCAAGACAGACATGGTCCTTGCCCTCCAGGAACTCCACGGCCAGAAGACACGCTGAGGGAGGAGGCGATTATAAGGAAGTGCAGGCGGGGCAAGCATGGAGTCAATGCCACACAGGAGGAGCTCTGAGGATGGGGCCCCGAGCAAGCCTGGCCGGAGAGCCCCAAGACATCCCCTTTCCCCCGAGGGGCAGCTGTGGAGTGTGGGTGTCAGGTGAGGGGGGAAGGCCCCCCAGGCGGAGGTGGCAGTGGTGGGACGACCCAGAGGCTAGTCAGGGAGCCGCAGGAGGAAGGCCACGGCCAGGCCTGAAGAGGTGGAACCCCCAACACCCCTGTGCTCGCTCCACAGGTGCTGCTCTAAGTGCCCTGTGTGTTTGCTCACTGAATCCTCCACCTGTTCTACATGGTAGAGGCTACTGGATCCCTCCTCACAGGGGGAAACTGAGGCATATAGCAGTTACAATGATTTGTCTAATTACAGCTGTAAAGTAGAAGAACTAACACTCTAAAACTGGGGGCCCAGCTCTAGGGACACTCACTGGCTTACCTACTTCGGAAAAGGTGCCGTGTGGTGGGAGCATCAGGAGCGCAGCCAGCATGGCTGGGCTCCAGCTCAAGGGGACCAGGGACAGGGGCTGCAGGGCCAGAGGTCGGAGCTGGCACTCCCATGTCCTCAAGAGTGAAGCCTCAACTGCTCCAGGGTGAGGCGGACCCCCGTGGGATCAGAAATGACACTGAGGTGGCCTTGAGGAGGGAAAGGCAGGAGGCAAGGCCAGAACATGTGCCTGAGGAGGAGGCGCTCATCCAGTGCTCAAGGACGCTCCCGGAGGACGGGTACGGGGACCCAGTCACGGCCAACAGCTCACCAGAGCAGAAGTGGCGGAGACGACAGCACAATCACTGCACACAGCTTTTGAAAGAATATTCCAGACAGACTGTAAAAGAATGCTTAATAAGAAACACCCATGATGTAAGGTTCAGGCTAAGAAGCAGAACACAGAATGGACCGTAAACACAGATGAAAACTTGGGAAGAATTACACTGCACGCTATTTGCTAAAACAAGCAGCAGTTTCACAGATGAAAACATTACAAGCTCAGCACTCATGGGGGCTCATGGCCGTGGCACGTGAGGTGCACACATATCAGGTCACTGGCGGGTGTTCAGAGGAAGGTCAGCAGGTGGCAGGGCCATAAGGTAAGGAGTGAGCCCGGGAACGCAGACCGCTGCCATGTCTCTCCGCCATGAGGCTGGGTGAGCCTGCGCCTGGAAGGGGAAGGGGCACGGGTGGCCTTGGGGGCCGGGAAAGTCCAAGACCCAGCACCTCCTCCCCAGGAGACCTTCCCTGATGCTCTGGGCACCAAGCTACCCCTGTCAGTCTTCGTGCCTTCTGTAGGTCTTCTCTCTCCCCCCAGGGCCACATGTGATCACTCCTAGCTGTCCTCGAGTTCCTGGAGGACGGGGTATGTCTCTATCCCTCTGACACTAGCAACTACAGACATGACCCGGAAAAGCTCAACAAGCGTTTGCCGAATGGACTTCCAGCTTCACTTATATGTGGAACGGATTCAACAGAATCGCACAGTGTGCTCCCTGGGGCTTCCCACCTGGGGCCAGTAAGACGACACACGCTGTGTGCCAACCCAGGCACCCGCCGCCATCCAGGAGTTGGCTGGTCCGTCAGTGCACCGCGTTAGGCAGCGTCCCTCAAGCACGGTGGGCGGGAGAACGCTCAAACTGACTTCGTGAAAGTGCTGCATCTACCTCAATTCACTTGAACGTAACATACTATTGCTAGTGTTGGTAATTTTAGCTCTAGAAATTGTTCCAGCCTCCCGAAGAAAGAGCCTTTGACCCAAAATATCAGAGGATATTAAACTGAGAAATGATCTACTGATGCAAATCATTAAGTCTATTTGCATTTGCTTACTGAACCCTGTCGCGGAAATAAGACTGCATGCGTGGGAGCGTGCAGGCTGCGCATGGCTAGGAGGAGACGTCTTGGTGGATCCGAGCTCTATGTCATTAATTTTCCCACTTTCCCTCATTAACAAGTAAAATGTTTTCACTGCTTGAAAAGTTTTAATAAATAGAAAAAATCAGAGCAGCTGACATACTTTTTAATGTAATATACAGGGGCTTTTAATATTTTTACATACATTAATGAGAGCGCTAGACAAAAACACTAAAAGGTTCTATATGTGTGGAAAAGCTGGAAGAATAATTTTCTGGAAAGGACCCTGTGATGCCCATTAGTTTACATGGTCATCCGTGGAGGTCAGCAGAAAGCCTCCTGACCGTTCCCAGCGGCCCCCATGTGCCAGACAGGCACCGACAGGTAGTCCGTCCAACAGGTGCAACGCGTCCCCAGACTACAGAGAAGTGCTCACAATGTGGAGTTCTCCACGAAAAGAAACATGATCGGCTGAGTGTAGCTCGAGCTGTTTGCCACCTCCCCACCACTGAGTCCCCACAGGCTCCCGTGAATGAGCACTCCCAAGCAGGCTTTCGAAAAAAGAGCTCACTTTTTCTCAGACACCCCACCTCTCCCGTAGATGACTGTGCTAGAGTCTTCAAGGCCTCCTCCGCACGGCAGGAAGGCCCCCTTCACACTTAGGGGCACATGTACTCAGGGTGCACGAGTCGAGGCCAAGGCGACCCCCGGGCTCTACAGCAACACTGGGCCAGCTGCTGCGGCTGGGGCAGGGGGCAGGGGGGCAGAGACCAGCCCCAGCTCCTGCAGGGTGCAGGCCATGCACGCGACAGCCCCTTCCCCGGGGCAGAGGCCCACCTGGACACACCCTCCTGCCAAGAGCCCCTGCTCAGTTCACACAGCCAGCAGCTCGGGACACGGCAAGTCCTGTGGCCAGGCCCCACTTTTGCAAAGGGGGAGCCCACTCCTCCTGAATATTTGGGGAGAGGAGAGGTCCTGCCCCCAAGCATTCACCGAGCTGATCTATTTGTGGCCCTACTATTTACACACCGGCCTCTCTCTCCTAACAAACTGACCTATTAAGAGGGCCACTAAAACTATTTGCTCTTCTTGGACACAACGGAAGTTGTTCCTTGTTTCTTACCATCCTAGCATCAGGACTGTGGAACCAGGAGTTCTCCCTACAGACAGAACTAGAACCGCACACTTAGTAAAGGGACTCCAGGCAACGGTGGAAAAGCACAAGCAGCCACGGATGCCTTTGTGATTCGGAGCGGAGCACAGTCCTGCAGGATGGACGGACAGGCGTCACTTTCCCAACACAAAAGGAAGGCTGTCCGGGGCAGAGCAGGGACTGAGCCTCCAGGCAGCGGGGGCAGATCGTGGTCTGCGGGAACTCCTGCAAGGCGTACTGCATAGACGCTGAGTACACCCGCTGGAGGTTCCCGAGTGGTTATTTGATACTTCGGATTTGATCACTGAACTCAACTCAACAGTGGCCCCTTAAAAGACAGAGAGGCGAGGGAAGCATTCATTACAGGTCAGAAGACATCAGAACTTCACAGACATATGCGCCCGTGTGCAGTAACAGCACCTGAAACTATGCAAACAGAAACTTCAAGCACAAACCAGAGCCACCTAGAATTACCAGCGTGGGGTTCACAAGGGAGCTGCCTTCCATCTGGTGTGTAGCCAGCCGGCCACCGGTCCCCTTCCCCTTCCACCCTGTGACCTCTGGCCTTCCTGGTGACCCTGCTCCACTGTCCCTCTTCAGGAGTCCAGCGGCGTTGGACAGGACGGGGGCTGGACAAAAAGCCCAACAGGTGAGCCAGCGCCCTTCCCATGCCAACTGTAAGACAGGCCATACTTGTTTCTCTTCTGCCCCATTCTCACACTCTCCTCGGACCAGAATCCTATTTTCAGTCAATAATACTTGCCCACAGTTGTAGAAAGCTTTCACTCTCCTTCAAAGTTCTTCCCCACCTCTCAGCAAAATGTGGCCACACTGGCTCCACACTACCCCCCCCCCACCACTGCTCCCGACGGGGAGCAGGCAGAGGAAAGCACAGGGCTGTGTGTGCCATGTGCCACCACCCCACAGACCAAGGACGCCTTGCAGTCGCCTGCCGTCCAAGCCAAGACGACTTGGGGGGGGTGGCAGGGTCTCCAGATGTGCAGCTCTTGGCCTGGGAAACCCAGCAGCTCTACAGCTCTGAATAGCAAATCGTGTTTGGGTATAAAGGAAGAAGGCAGCATGGTGAGTGCCAGGGCCTGGGCTCAGAGCAGACTGAGGCACACAGTCCCAGTCTGGGAAGAGGAAAACCCTCCTGGAGCTGGATGGTGCTGATGGTTACAAGTGACATAAATGCACGATGACCTAGCCGCTTCCCCACGACGTACCTTGCATGCTGAACTAGATGCTTCCCGAGCAGTGAAGACAGCATATTTTGTGGTTTGTATGTTCTGTCACAAAAAGGTATGCTTGGGTCAAAACGGTATTGATTATGCAGGCACAGAAGGGGATGTCCTCCCCTTCCCTGGCTGGGAAGTGTGACCCATTGTCTCGGGGGACAGCCATCCACAGAGACCGCCAGCTGGCTCAGCCCTGTGGACCATCCGGATGAAATAACGACAATTTCTCTGTGGCTGATACAAGTGTTTGGCTCTGTATCAGGGACACAAACTGAATTTTTTTTTTCCAAAAAAAGGATCACACATGTTTAGTTCTGTCAATTCCAACGATCCCCACAGCGCTTGGGGCTGAAGCGCAGCGGACAGCCTTCAAAACGCACCTCTCCTATGGGCCTCTTACAGCAGCCGCGATGCTTAACACCAAAGTCCTACGTTGACAAAACAAGTTATTCTCTAGACTTTTTAACCAGAAAAACCATTCAAGTTCGCAAACACATGACTTTCCATGCAAGTAAACTAATTTCCTTAGACATAATTAGTAAAAGTAAAAAGAAAAAACTATTAATGTTTCACATGCTAAAATAATTTTAAGTGTTTCGTAATAACAGATGCAGGAGAGGAACTACCTTTAGATACTCTGCTGTTTGCACGTTAATCTCCGAGTCTCCAGGCATCCTGAACATGCCTCTGGCTCCCACATATTAGGGCCAAACCCAACTCTGAAGGTGTCTGTCCATTTCCTCTCCAGAAAGCATTTTACAATTGACCATAGTAGGTCTACAGCCTATGAGTCTTTAGGCTTTAAAAACCTGGAAAGCACTTAAACACTCAGATGGAAAAAACAAGACATCCCATAGGTTATCCCTTTAAAAAGGGTTCCCCCGAGCTGCCCTGATGAAGGGAAGGGAAGAAAGGATGAAGTTCCCAAGACAGGCGGGCCACGGCACCAGTGGACAAAGCCAGGCAGCACCGAGGCAGGACATCTAGACGCACACTTAACTATACCACGGACCCACTTCTCAACATGTTTGCCAATTTAACAAATGAATTCTAACCAATGAAGTCAACTGGCTACAGCTGCGCCTTTATGAAATAAAACAGACACTCCTGCAACAGTCGTTGAGCCCCAGCTGACCTCTCCAGCCAGGGTCTCCTCACCAGGCAGCGTGGCGGCCCAGGCACAGCACCCGATCCTGGACTCTGGTTTGTTGGGAAAGTATGGGGCTGGCCTGCATGCTGCCCAAGTCCCTTAGAGTTCAGACCACCTCTGGATCTGGAAAATTCCAAGAGTCATTTACAGAGAAGCATTCAGAACATATTAACATTTGGCAGTCAGAATCTTAACCATTTGCCCTAGTGAGTCTTAATAACCAGTTGATGGAAATAACAGCATTTACTCCATTCTTGAGTAGTTTATGCCCGTGTGCAAACCAATGGAAGCCAATGCACAGAAACCCCCAGCGCCGAGTGGAGGAAGACAGGAAGCCAGGGTGGGAACAGAAGCAGCAAAGCCCCACCCAGCTTCCGTTTTTCACCCTCACCAGGGAGCAGGAGCCAGAGAATATTCCCGTAAGACTACCTGCAGGCCTGAGGTTTAACTCATCCAACCAAAGAATGCCATGGCGCCACGTTTTGCCAGGCTCTTCTGCTTATCAGTGCGCTGTTTCCATGCTGGACCCCCCACCTCGGGGCACTGTGCCCCTGCTGGACGCCACCTCCCCCTGTGGGTGCACTGTGTCCGCGCTGCCCCCGACCAACCTCGTAAGTGCACTGTGCCCGTGCTGGACACTCCCCGCCCCCTCAGGTCTCTGTGCCTGAACTGGATCCCATCTCCACCCACCACCACTTCCTGAGAGTCAAAAAACAAAACAAAACCAAAATGGGGGGACCTGGCACCAGTCTCCGGTCCCAGCCTCACCTGCCCAGCCCCCAGCTTTGCACACAGCCCACCAGCGCCTGGAAGTCGTATGCGAGCCCAGGCATCCTGCAGGACCAACAGCAGCGGAAGGAAGGCCACCAGCACCACTTGCGGGGAGAAAGGTGTCAGTCTCAAAATATTATTTTCAATAAAAGTTGTTTACCTAGAGAAGATTTAAACATACCGGGAACTTTGAAGGAAATAAGTGGCCCAGTTCTTTTTAATAAAAGCAGTGCTCAGTTATACAATCACTCTTCCTAACAGAGCCTTGAACTGGATAAAATAAAAGATCAGAAAGCTAGGTGTTTTTCCAGATGATTTTTAGAAAAGAAACAACTACTTGTGGGAGGCGACTTCTGAGGATCTAATAATTCAGAAGAGCAATTTCCCCTACTTCTAATGTATTTTAGAGGAAGCAACGCTAGAGCAGAGCAGAAACATCTAGAATGTATGTGTGCACACACCCACCTGCATGGGCACACTACACGAAGACACTTTCCAACTTCAGGAATGAACCAGGTTGAAAAAACAACAAGCATCAGCCTCAGCCTACCCCAAAGCTTTTATTGTCCTATTATATTGGGCTAAGTTTTTAAAACGTTTCTCCTCATAACTGCATCCTTCTGGACCCGTTTATATTCCACGTTTTGCTTATCTAAACACCTGGCAGAAAACTGGCTGAACACGCATGCTCTCTGCACGGAGACTCGTCGCCCAGCGGTGCCCCCATCAGCCAGCCGGACACAGCCCACACCGCCCCAACCCCGCGGCTTCAGGACAAGATATGCCGCCTCCGGCTTCCCAGCCCCACATGCCCAGTACCGCTCGCCAGCTGGGGGGCCCTGGGGCCCCGGGGCCGGCGGCTGTCCGCCTGGAAGTGCCCCCGCCCCGCAGCACGCTCGGGGCTGCAGAGAAAGCAGTTTCTCCGTGTTCCACTTGCACAGGCCACGGAGGCCCGCTTCGTGGAGTGAGATGCAGAAGAGCAGCGTTCGGAGAGCGAGGCTAGAGAAAACCTGAGCAAAGACGCAGGGGAGGAGCTTACTGCGCTGGGCACGGACAAGGTACCGGCAGCACCCAAGGGCTCCGCTCAGACAGCTGGAGCTCCCCTTTCAACAGCCTGGGAGCTGGAGCCGTGAGCGCGGCCCCATCTGGAAGGACATGGAAGAGGGCTCCCCAACAGAAGACGATAGGAGAATTCTCAGAGGAGGTGAATGAACTGCATTTCTGGGGAAGACATTCTCTCTCTCCTGCCTGCCCGGCCTCCACCCCCCACACAGAGCTCCACCGAGACTCGTCCAGAACGCGGGACAGCTGGCATGAATGCCGCTCCGTTTTGGTTCTCTGTCCTGCTGGGCCACCCCCACGGACCACGGGAGGCATGGGACAGCCAACCATTGGGTTCATTTCTGGATGAAGCCATTTGTGCTTCAGACGTGCAGTGAGCAACACGTAGCTGGTCTCCAACAGTCAAAGCTGAAGAGCAGTTCCGAGCAGCGTGCTGGCCTCAGGAGACCAAGGTGCCAGAGCATGGGTTTCGCCAGGCCTGAAGAACACTTGTCCCCCCACACCTGACCCTCCTCCAGAGGGGATGAGCCCCTAAACAATCTCAACACAACACCCAACTCGCTCCAGCCTCATCCCTGGGCCTCGCCTCCCCCCTACCCCTGTCCTGTCGGATGCCGGGTCCCACTGGCCCTGCTGTCCAGTGACGCCCCCGCCTGTTCCGTTCCACGTGCTGTACCGCCAGTGCACCCTCCAGGGACAATGCCACGGCTCCGGTCCACGCCAGGCCCCAGGCTCCGCATAGGCAGGGCGGTCACGCGGGCTTCTGCAGCATCCCCAGTGCGCGTCCCCAAGCCACGGGGCCTGACACAGCAGGGATGCCGTGCTCTGGGAATCAGTGGGCAAGTGACCCACTTAAAAACATCTAATCAACTCAGAATGATCAGAAAAAGATCTACTTCCATCGCTTGATACGGAAACTGAAGATAAAAAATTCTGGATGAGTCTGACACAAGACGATGCTTCAGTCAATTCAAAAATTAAACTCATTTAACCTTTAACTCAATTTAAATTCTGAAGTGATCAGCATGCACGAGCTCTCCTGTACATTAATGTCGAGGAGCTGATCTAATTACTGATACAATTTAAAGGAAATAAATTTAACAAACCAAGTATATTTTGAGACTTCACAGCTTAAATGGCACAAACCCTTTCAAAACAAAAATTGAAAATTATTCACTAGTTGCACATGGCTTAAATACCAGAAAATACGAAAGATATACAAACAATGAAATTTCTGAAAATCAAAATCCAAACACAAAATAGGACAAGTCTAGGGCAATATACAAATACAACATAGTTACATTTTCATTAAAAAGGCAGGCCGCCATGAAGAGCTGCCCTGGGCTAGAGGGAGGGACCCAAGCAAGGGGCCTCAGCCCCACGCCCCACCGGCACCTCCTCTCGGACCGCGTCAAGAGCAGCATGGCCGCATGAGCACACGTGGGAAGGAGGCACACACCTGTCTGGACAGAGCACTGTGGTTTTCTCCCTCCGACAGTAACTCTGGAGCCTGAACTTCTAAATGTTCAAGTTTCAAGAGGCGCCCACCCAAGCACCCAGCATGAGAGAGACCCAGGTCCGGATCACTAACGCTGATCAGGGAGTCTGTTCTCGACTGTTTGGAGAGACAAGGAGAACCACAAAGGAAAGGCAGGGGGCTGCCAGAGCCATGGGGGTGTGCAGGGTCACATCGGGGGGACAGCACTCGACAGTCTTGTCCTGAGCCCCCGTGACCAGCCCACCGGCCCCACGCCCTCCATGGAGAGAGGGGCCTCAGCACCACTACGTCCCCTGCCCAAGGCCTGGCCGAGGCAGCAGGCACACTCACTAGGCACCAGCTGTCTGAAGTCCCCACTCCCCCAGTGCCCTCTCCTGGCATTCCAACCTGTTCTGGAAGAAGAGTCCCAAAGACAGTGGGAGTGGCCTTCAAGACGCCACAATGTGGCCATAAACCTCACTGTTTTTCTCACACGAGTTTACTTGACCTTCTTCCTCCCACTGTGAGCAGGCCTGGGAAGGGCTTCTCCAGACCACAGCTAACTGGTAGTGGGAGGGGGTGGCCACAGACAGGCCCACAGGCCTAGCAAGCAGGGTGAGAGACGAAATGTGCCAAGCCAGACCCCAGGAGGGGTCCACCCTCAGCAGTGACAATGACAAAGGGCCGTGGAGCAGGGGCACTGACGATCAGGCTCGGGCCATCAGGCCCTGAGTGGGACCATGAGAGAGCACCGTCTAGACCTTGCATGCCTCGGGGTGGGCCCCTCCTTGGGGTGAGAGCTGCTCTTGGAGTCTGGGGAGCCCAACGAGCTGGGTAGGAAAGGGTCACCCCCAGGGTTCAAGCAAACCTCAGCGCTGGCGCCCACACTCACCAAGTGACACCGAGACAGCCTTCCACCGTGGGACTGCACAGCAGGTCGAGTGGGGTCGGGCTACGCTCTGCCGCAGCCGCGTCTCCTCCTCAGGAAAAGGGCGCGGGCTCTCCCCGGCAGCGCAACGGGCCAAGAGGGCGGCTGCTTCTGCCGCCACGGCAGGAACAGGGGGAGCCCAATGCCTCCAAAAGGAAACTTCTGGTCCGGAACAGGAGGCATGGGGGTTTTTAAGACGCCACATAGGTAACACACCCCCCTTTCTCTGAAGTTAGCCAATTTCCTGCTCTTACTCTCAAGTGCACTTATACTCCAATTGCCAGAAACTTCCAAAGCATATCCTTTACTGTGACAGTTTAGTTCATATTTTGAACCCATATTTGTGACGGTCATTCAACGGCTCTTTTCTTCCTTCTAGGAGGATTGTGGCTCAAAACTCAATCAGCCGGCTTGCTTCCACAGGCACACGAGGTTTGCCATTTCTGTTCCCCCGCAACACTAATAAAATTGGCAGGAATAACACATTGCTCTGTCTTCACTGAGTCCAGAACAAAGACTCGGAATCCCAGGGACACTTGCTTAAACACTGCCAACAGCCTCCATGCCCCCGCCCTCCACCCTGACCCTGGAAAGGCGAAGAGGGGGATACAGGATCTCACAGAAACGTGAGAAAAGGCAAAACTCCTGAAGCCATGCATTGCTTACCTCTCCTCGACCAGAAGCCACACGGCTCCACCAGAAAACGGGGCAGCACACCTTTCTGTGGTTGAGCGGGACTCTCCCGGGCTGTGGCAGCAAAGCGCAAGGCCATCAGAGGGGTGCCTTTATCGGACAGTTTTCCACATGGTGATCAAGGGGACCCATGCCACGAACGCAGAAGGCCAATGCCGAGGGCCACTGTCTGTCACCCGGTCACAGTCCCCTCACCCTGGCCTCCCTGGAAGGGGGGACGCGGCCTTCCTTACCTGTCGCCATCCAGGAGCTACGAGCCCACTGCGGCGCCCACACCCTGCGGCTGCTCCCCGAACCGGGCTGCACTGTGCGTACGTGAGCGTCACCGGCCACCCCAGCCGGGAGGGTCTCCCCAGAAATCGCGGGCAGGCCCCACGCGCACAGCTCCAGGGCCAGGCGGCAGCGAGGACGAGGTGCCGCGGGCTCACCAGGGCATTTGAGCGCTTGTTCTGAAGAACAAGACGCCTTTCCAGGAAATCGCCGACACTGCGGAACCTCTCCCTGCACAGAAATCTGCTTATTTGACTCAAGAGACCTCCTCAAGGAACACTCTGCACAATAAAATCATTACTTTTTTAAGCACATACCACCCAAGTCAGTTCAAACCAGCGAAGGAAAGCCCTGAGGTGGCTGAGCAGTGGGTGCGAATCCCCGGGGGGGGGGGCGTGATTTGATTAAAAACTTCTTCCAGTGTTTACCCTGAGGACAGCCTCTCCCCTTCCTCAGAAGATCATGTGAAGGGGCGGCCAGAATCTGCGTGACGACCGCCTGGTCCACCCAAGAACTAACGCAGTAACTTCCCGGGAAGGGTCTCGTGACCTGGTGACCCTCAGGATTCCCTCAGACGTGATCGGCAGGCCGCCTGGCACAGAGGGGCTGCCAGGATCCAGCTGGCACCACCATCGGCCTCCCCGTGCAGGCCACTCTGTCACTTACAACACTTAAAAACAACAGCAAGTCCACAAAGAAGCCAACTGCTATCCACTCAATGGAGCACACGCAACGTGACTTCACAGGTCAGGCCGCTTGTCAGAAGGACCTCAAAGGCATCTCGTCTTCACGCTTTCCACGGCGGGACTGCTCCGGTGCATGTCAAGGACAAGAACTGATCACACATCCCATGGGGCGGATGCCCCCCTTCCAGACAGAATGGGGACCCTGCGGTGAGGTGCTCAGGCCCTCGCCCGTGAGCCTCGTGACAGGAAGCCCCAGGCAGCTGGCCAAGTGCCAGAAGGAGGGTCAGGCCAGGCTAAGCCCTGCGCGGCTGCCTGGCGGCCGCGGGCACAAAACACAGTCAGTGAGCCACGTGCGCTGCAATGCCAGGGGCCTAGCAAGCAGGGAACAGCCCGCGTGCCCTAACTTTTCAAAATACAAAAAAATTTTTTACAATTGCTCAGTTGGTTGGACTACATAAGCTTTCTCGGTATCGCATTCCTGTATTCCTTCTAAAAAGACTTATGTGGAAAAATGAAACGCGAGGGTGATTCTCTGAGAAGTGAAAGGGAAGACGTGCAGCTCAGGCACCGTGCACGCCACTGCTACCGCCACAGGGGGTGCGGTGCAGGGCTGTGGGGTCCGTTCCTAGTGAATCAAGGAAATCAACTCCATGGAAAACAAGCCCCCAGACAATATTTATCTGGCAACACCCCTTCTCATTCGATTTTGGACACTGCAGGGAATGATGGGGTCAAAGCTTTGTGGCCACGTGAAGACGGCATGGGGAGAGGTCAGTCAAGCTCTTGCAAAAGCAAGCCAGTTACTCTTAAACATGGCAATTGTTAATGGACACTTGATATTGCCAAGATGTCATAAAATTAAGATTATACTCCTTCCCATCTGATATCTTGCAGTATTTTTAGGAAGAGAAAGGAAATTTAACCTATACAAGAAAAAGAAAGAAAAAAAGAACAAAAAAAACCCAAAACCCAATGACCGCGACCAGTTATGAAGCCCTAAAAATAGGAAGGCAGACTGATGTCGGGAATAGGAACCCTACCTTGTACAGAAGTACAAGCAAAACGTAACTGAAGACAGAGGTCAGCTGCCAACTTCCAATCTCCCTACCGAAGGAAGCAGCTCGGCTCCCGGGGAGATAAGGCCCGGCACTCACAGGCACGCACGGAGGAGGGGCAGGACCGCACCCCCAAAGCCACCAGGCAGCTCTGCTCAAAGGCCCCCAGGGCCCCCGCCCCCCGAAGCACTGGAGGACATGGCCTGCCGGCACAGCCCCCCGAGGGGGCAAGGGCAGCGCCGGGTTCTCGGAGACAAAAGGAATCCTGATCGCTGGGCTTTCTACACAGGGAGCACCAGACCTGGATGGCATCCGAGGTGAATTCCTCCACAACCAGGAAAAGAAGCCCCACTAATCCCATACAGGACGCTTCCAGAAGAGGGGGAACACCTCCAAAGTCACTTCATGCCAACAGGCTAACCTGAATGCCGAAGCTCGACAAATACATCACGAGAAGGAGAATTATAGACAAACATCCCTCATGGATGTAAACATGTAAGTACTAAAAAATAGCAAATTTAAGCCAGTAATATGGTAGGCGGGGGGGGGGGGTATGGGGGAGATCATGGATTATGTGGTGTGGTCCACCATTTCAAAACTAGTGTAAAATCTTGCTTCGCCACTTGTTTTAAAATTTTTTCTTTTTGCTATTTTTGAGAGAGACAGAGAGAGAAAGAGAGAGAGAGACGCACACACACACACATGAAATCCTAAGCAGGCTCCAGGCTCTGAGCTCTCAGCACAGAGCCTGATGTGAGGCTTGAACTCACGAACCATGAGATCATAACCTGAGCCGAAGTCAGACACTTAACCTACTGAGCCACCCAGGCGCCCCTCACCACTTGTTTAAAAAAGTAATAATAACAACCGGATACACTGAGACATGTACAAAAAGAACAAAGCCCACCAGGTAGAGGAAGTGGTTTCCATCTGAGAAAGGACACCTGTGAGACCCAGAGGGGCGGCACTCCGGCTCGGGGACCGAAGCCTGTGACCGGGACAGGGGTAGAGTGTCCACAGTCACGACGTTTACACCACACACAGGAGGGCCCAGCCAGTGGTGAGAATGGAAATAAAAGGCATAAAGATCTGAAAGAAGTTGTCATTAATCACAGAACCAACTTTCTACAGCAAAAATCCTAAGGAATCTGCAAAAGATTCCTACAACTATTAATTCAGTAAGAAGACAGAAGATCAAAATATCAAAAATCAACATAAAAAATGATGTACCAGCAGCCAGTGGAAAGCCGTTTTAAACTAATTTACAACACCAAAATATTTAGAAGTCAGATTTACAAAAGACATATAAGATCTCTATGCTGGAAACTAGGATACAGAAGAAAATTAAAGACAAGCTGACTAAATGAAGACATAAACCATGTTCATAAATTGGAAGATTTTTAAAGTGGTCAATCCTCCCAATCTGGGTATAAAAATTTAATGAATCCCCAACCAAAATCCCAATCAATACCAGACACCTTGGTTCTTTAATATGAAAAATTAAAAGACATCAAAGCCAAAACAGTCTTTAGGGGAAAAAAATACAAGTTAGAAGACTAATTACCTTAATTTCAAGAGTTATCACAAAGCTGTGTAATCACTTCTGCACAGTTTTGGTGTGGGACAGATGAAGAGATCACCTGAACCACAGTGTCCAGACACAGGGACCCACGTGAGTAGTCAACTGATTTACAAAAGTGCTAAGGGGATTCAATGGAGAAAGTTGCTTTCTCCTCCTAAATGAGGAGAAAATTAAGTGACCAGGAAAAAAACGGAGTACCTCACAACAAGGTGGTTCAAGAGGATAGGCCGTAGATCTACATATAAAGGCTGAAATTATCAAGTTTTAGAAGAATTTACCAGAAAATACTGGAGAAGTTATCAGTAGGCAAATCCTAAAGAAAATCATTAAGTTGTACTCCCTCAAAATTAGGAACTTCTCACTGGAAGAGGGCATCAGAATAAAAACAAGCATCCAATTGTGAAACACACATGGCAACCCACAAATACATATGGCAATCTCTGATAAAGGACTTAAACAGGAGCCACAAGTCAACGGTAGATGGAACAGGACGGCCCCGAAAGTGGGCCGAAGGCCCACGCAGCTGCCACAGCAGTGGTCACAGAGGTGCTTGGAGGGGGTCATGAGGAAAGTCAACAACAGAACAAGAGTGCTTCATGCCCACCAGAGTGGCTAACCTTTAGAAACTAACACATCAGTGAGAGCACGGAGCAATGGAAACCCCTGCAATTTCTGATGGAAAGAAATGTAAAATGGTTCAACTTCGGGAAAAGTTCTGGCAGTTTCTTGGGAGGTTAAACAGACATTTGCCCTGCAATCACAGCAACCCCACACCTAGGAGCTGACTCCAGAGAAGCAAAAAGGGGTCCAAAGAACCTTGAACAGAAATTTCTACTTTACTCCCACTCACCAAAAACTGGACAATTCAAACATCAATAGGAGACCTGATAAAATCAAGGCATATCCACAGAAGAAACTACAATCACCACTAAGAAGGACCTACTTATTGGCACACACCACATGGTGACCATCAAAAACAGCGGTGAACAAAAGAACCCAGTACAGGAGAGCATATCTTAAACTCTACACAAAGCTCAAGAAGAAACACAGTTAATCGAGACAGAAATCCAAACAGTAGATGCCAACAGGAGCTAGGATGAACAGGGAACAAAAGGGAATGGCTGGTTTAGAGAGTTCCAGATCTTGGTTTAGGTTGGTAGCCATTTGGCTGTACACATTTCTCAAAATCTCAATTTTTTATTATTTAAAAAAGAATTGTTAATTCTAAGTATTCATAAAGATTTTTTGATTCTGTAACCTTTTTTTTAACTTTTTTTTCAAACACATTCATTTTTGAAAGACAGTGTGAGTACAGGAGGGACAGAGAGAGAGAGAGGGAGACACAGCATCCAAAGCAAGCCTCAGGCTCCAAGCTGTCAGCACAAAGCCCAGCACGGGGCTTCACCCCATGAACTGGGGAATCATGACCTGAGCCGAAATCGGGTGCTTAACCGGCTGAGCCACCCAAGCGCCCCTGATTCTATAATTTTTAAATGTCCCTCCCCAAAGATAACCGTAGGTGTATAACAGACTGCTGGTTGAAAATCATTTCCCGCTTCTGCCTTACACACAGACGCTCACCTGCCACGGCTCCCAGCCGGGTGGTGGCCCCTTAGCAGGAAGACATTAGGGGCTCCTTCTGGAAAGTGAGGTGATGCCTTTCTCTCTCCTCTGCCTGGACCAGGCGCGTGGCGGCTCGCACCCCAGAGGCCAGCCCAAAGCACCAGAACAAGGGCCACAGCGTGGGGGGCGGGGGGACCATGAGACCCAGCCTCCACTGCTCATCTACGAGAGCGTCTTAACTGAAGCCGTCAGGTGCCCGCTGCACGGCTGAACCAACTCCGAAGCAGAAAGCAGCCCCTCAGAATTAAGTCTCCTCCTCCTTCTGTTCTCCTCACCCAGAGTGGGCATTTAACAAAACGTCTATGTATTATTTTCTTCCCCGAATTCACTTCGAGGAATTTTTTCTTAAAGCAAAAAGTTCAACAAAATTTCTGTGATTTACTGGGCAAGTGAATATGCTAAGAGACAAAACGACATTTCCCACGAATTATTCGGTGTCACTGATTTTCTGAGCACCACAGCCAGATGGTTTTCATAGAAAGAGAAGAGTGTATTCATATAGTTCAAAGGTTTGCTTATTTTTTTTCTTGGCCTTAAAAAAAAAAGTACTATTGATTGTAACATGCAGCTCGACAGGAAAAAAATCTCGACACTGGAGGCGAAAACAGGTATTTATTACCGTGCCCATGCTCATTATGGCGGTCTCTGACAGGGGTCCATTAAAATCAATTTTTATGTTTCTATGTATTTTCTTTATCTAATGTTCTCTGGCATTGTGTTTATTAGCCAGTTAAGACAAACACTGAGCAGGAGTGGGTGGTTTTTCCCTCTTCTGTCAGAAGTAACGAGAACTGCAATTTTAATACAACAACTCATGATCGATGAATGGAGGAAGCGTTACACTTCAGAACCAAACGTTAAGGAGTGCTTTAAATTTTTTATGTTTTTACAATTAAGAGAAACAGGGTGGGGATCGGTCCAGAGGAGAAGCAGGTGTCCTGTTAGAAATGGCGGTGCTCTACCCCACCCCCACATCTGACAACCTGGGAGCCACGAGAGCCCCAAATCAAGCAATGACAAGACTTCAACAGAACACTCACCTGGCGGACTTGGAACAGGATGTCTGGTCCCGATCAAAAACAAGGAAGCATCCCCCCCACCCCCACCCTCGTTTCCACATTTCCAGAGAGATTCCCACATTTGTTGAAAAATCAAAATATTCAAGGCTCATAGTCCATCGACTACTCTGTAAACGTTTTTTCGTTTGTTTATTTTAGAGACAGAGGGAGGGAGAGAGAGTACAAGCAGGGGAGAGGGGCAGAGGAAGAGAGAATCCCAAGCAGGCTCCACACTCAGTGCACAGCCTGATGTGGGTTCAATCCCATGACCCTGGGATCACGACCTGAGTTCAATCAAGAGTCAGACACTGAACGGACTGAGCCACCAGGCGCCCCTGTAAACGGGCGTGCCAATCAGACATCTTGGGCCACTGGCTAGAGCTGCGCTTCCGGGGTTACCTGCAGGGGGAGGATGCTGGGCAGCAGCAGATGCTGACGACGGGGAGGGTCCCGGCCTGGCGGCGGACAGGCCACGGCTGGCGCCTGCCGGCTCGCAGCTGCGGGCTACGTGGAGGTAACCACGGCTTCCGGGCTGCTCTCAACACACACCGTGCGGGGGGGGGGCAGTAGGGGACTCACCCGGCGTCTGGGCTCTTCCTGCCGTGCAGCCTGATCTCATGCACACCCTGCTCACACGCAGAGATCTCAATCTTCCCCAAAGGGCTGTCCATCATCTTGTATTTCATTTCACAGGACTGGTCCATGCTCCCAAGCACCTACAAAACAAGGTTTTTAAAGCAATCAGGTGTCCGTGGAAAAACGTGGTCCCTCTTAAAGCACAACGAGCACCAGTTACTGAAGACAAAACACCTTCCAAAGTTCTTTCCCCTTTTTGGAACTTACTCATCAGACGCCTGGTGTCTATAATGCACGTAGTTGAGACAGAAAACCACCAGGACTACCAGAGCTGACGACCAGGGGCACACATGCTTTGCTTCCTTCAGCTGCTCCCCGGCCTCACCTCGAACCGGGGCTCAGTCAAAGAGGCGAAAATGACCACAGCTCCCTCTGCGGGGTCCCTAGAGCCCAGCTAACCTTGCTTCAACAAAACAGTTACCCCTTTTCTCATCAACACCTGCTGAAGCCACCTGATATTTTGAACAAAGTACATTTAGGCGCTAGGCATCATGGAGTGAATGTGGAGGGGGAGTAAGCGTGGACCCGTGCCGGCCAGCAGCGAGCCCCACGCACAGTGGAATGAAACCCGTATGGGTGGAAAACCCACGGAGCTGACCTGGAACGACACAGGTCCAAACTGCATGGACTGCTCTGCGTGGTTTTCCCGTACAGGACTGTAAATGTGTTTTATCTCCCTTACAATGTTAACACGTTCCCTAGCTTACTTTCTTATAGGAACATAATATATAATACAAATACAAAACAGGTGATAATTGGCTCTTGTCACAGGAAGGTCAATGGTAGGCTCTTAGTAGCTGAATTTTTTGGAAGTCAAAAGTCACATGCGGATTTTCAACTGCACGGATATCAGCGTCCCTAATCCCATGCTGTTCGAGGCCCAGTGGTGCCTTTCACTTACTTTCAGAGAAACGTACAAACACATAAAATCTATTCTATGGTGTCCCATCCCCGTTAATTCTGATAGATACCAATTTTGGTCAGGAGAACAAAGGCTGGAAAAAACCAACAGGTACAGCGAGAGCAGGGAGGAGCCAGGCAGGAGTGCAGGCAAACCGACACTGGGTAAAAGTCACCCCAGCTGCAGGCAGAAGACCTGAGTCAACGGCGGGCTGTGGGGACGCGGACGGAACCCCGGAGCCTGTTCCCTCCCTGCAGCTCCTCCTCCCACAAACCGCCACGTGACCTCACATGCCAGTGTTTCCCAGCGCTCAGCCCCCACACGGGGCACCTCCCTGTGTGAGACCCTCGCAGGCCGGGTCTGCTGACCACTGCTCTGTCCGCAGGCACCCCCAACCCACCATCCACAACGTGACCCTGCAGAAAAGCTCTCCTGCACGCGGCTCTTCAGGGGGCGTCGCTGTGGTCCCTGTTCGCCCCCACTGCACCCAGAACTCCCCCTAGGGCCTCTCCTCCCCACTCACCCGGTCAGGCACGGGCTCCCACCACTGCCAGCTCCCACTCATTTCCACCTGGTCCTCCCCGAGGCCCCATCAACTCTCACGAAGGACTTCTCCGGGACCCTCGTTACACCTGGGCCCTTCCTGCCCTCCACCCCGCACAACAAATCAGCTGCCAATTACACGAAGGGGCTACAGCAGGTCCACAAACTGCAGGCCCCATGTGGCCTGACACCTGCTTTCATAAATCAGGTTTTGCCAGGACATAGCCCCCCTCCATCTGAGCACTGGCTGCAGCTGCCTTCCTGCTGCCCAGCTGGACGGGGACGGCACGGCCCTGGGCACCTACCCTGGCCTCCGCACGCCGCTCTGCTGAGCCCCTTGAGGTGCCTGCTCTTGCACCCTTCCTACCCTGCCCGCAGCCCATGCTCCTCCAGGCGGTTCTCCCTGACCTCCCCATGCAGCCGACCTCCCCACCCCACCCCCAGCCTCTTCCCTTCCCCATCCTTGCACCTGCTGCTAAGGGCACACGCTGACTGCCCATCTGTCTTCCCGGCAGCCACGGGGAGAGGTGCATTTATGCCCCTGACAAGGTCTAGCAGTACCCCCAAACCACACGGTGAGTGAGCATTGCCCCCGAGATCCCATCCTAAGCCCCGGGCTGCCAGAGCCACCCTGTTCAACATGCACTTTTCTGTGCCTCTTGACTGGGGTCTGAAACAGGCTCGTCTCCAGTTCCCAGTGAGGGGACACGGGATTGTGACGTTCTCCCGGTATCAGAGACGTTCTGACACATCGCAGTCCTCGACCGCTCGGACGTCCATGGATCCCCGCTTCGCCACGCAGGGGCAGGAAGCAGACAGTGGCCTCCCACCCACAGCCAGTCACTTTGCAAAAGTCCCCTACACTGAGCCACAAGAGCTTTCACCTGTGGGGTAAGGGACACCTAAATGACAGGGATTAGCGGGAACTCGGGAAAAACCTGAGATCACCATTATCCCTGCCACGGTCAACATTTTGACCACATGCCCTTGGCCTCTGACCCTGTCCCACAGAACACTTGGCTCTCCTCTGCACAACCTTATACAACAGCATCAAAGTCCTTACTGTCTTCAGCAGCAGGTGGCCTCCCTTCCCCAGCCCCCTGGGGCCTCTCCTTATTCCTTGGAGCCCTCACCTCTGTGGATGTTCCTGTCACCCCGAGCCACCAGCAGGTGCTGGACAGGGGTTTCACTGAAGACAGATGAGTCACACATGTCAGAGACTTATCAAAGAGATGCTGATGCGGGGGAGCAGCATTTCTACTGTCCAGGCCATGAGTCTGCCATTTCCCACAGTGGGTTCTAGAAGACTGAAGCCTACCGAGAGAAAAGTTGTGGGGGGAAGAAACGTGGGTGCACTGTCCCCTCCCGGGAAACTCGCCCTGTATATTAGTGTGTTAAAAGCTCTGAGCAGTCCTGCATAGAAACTGGCTTATGCGCACCATGAACTCACGTCTCCTACCGAGGCCGTGCCTGTCAGGCTAAAAACAGTTTCCTCGCAGATCTGGGCTCAGGCCTCGGATCCAGAGTATGAAAAGCCACGAGCCCATCTCAGGCATGGCTCTGAATGGCAAGTGTCAGAACCGTACCAGCTGCTTTAAGCACAAAAGCAGGTGACTGAAAGGCTGTCCTGTAACTCCCAGAACTTCTGGGAGGGCTGGAGAAACAGGCTCAGAAACCTGTAGGAACCAAGACCGGCCACGGTCCCATCACGGCCAGAATCCAACCTCAGAAAACACCTGTGGGCCAGCCAGGGATTGAGACACGCAGCTGGCACTGTTGCCACCACCGCCCTGGAAACAGGATGTTGCAGCCACCGCCAATTCGCTGCTGCCAGGCCCCCGTGTCACCTGCCCCCGATTCACGGCCTGGAGTGTGGCCCTAGCACCGCGGCACAAATGCGCACCGGCACGCGTCCCAAGCAGAAGGATGGAACACGAGGGGCCCACCCTCCTCTGCAGGGCTCCCCTCCCCCACCAGTAAGACAGCGATAACACTGCAGACACCCCTGTCAGAGAACGCAGGGGAGACAGAGCACAGGCGCTGGGCCAGGGCTCCCGCGGGGAAGGCCTCCCTGTGCACAGGACTCCACCACTCTCACCCCTACCACAAGGCACCGGGGGAAGACACATCTAAAGTGCACATGGGGGTCCAGGAGAGGGCCAGGGCCAGGGCCATGGGGCGGGGGGGGGGCAGTGACAGAGCGCCACATGTAGAAATGGTCTCCACCACATGTAGAAATGGTCTCTGGAGACCTCGGCCCTGCTCACTCCTTGGTAAAAGGGCCTGGTATGTTACACAGCCTCACCCTGGTGGCCAGGCTCCGACCACCGTCAGTTCCGGGCAGCTAGACGCGGAGGCCGTTGGCCTCAGATGCAGGGTTAAGGCTGCAATGGTGATCTCTGAGCCAAACATGCCCATGCACCCCAGGTCTGCATTTCTGAATGGGCCAGAAAGGACCCTGAAGCTTGGCCTGCCCACTGCTGTACCAACACCAACGTGCACCCAATGCCCAGCAACGCGGCGCCGACCTGGGCCCGCCTGGTCTAACCTTACACACGAAGAGCAGCCCACCCTCACCAGGCGAGGACAGGCTAACCGAGCACGCTACGGCCTGAGAGCACAGAACACCTGTGTCACTCGCAGAGTGGGGGACATTCTTTCCAAATCACGGCGAAAACCGAGAAAGGGCCACCAGTCCATAGCCTCAGTAAGTGGGGAGCTGAACTCTGCCAGCGTCACCAGGGGCCACACGCGATCAGCCAGGCTGAGGTTGTGTGAGGCCTCCAGCAGTCTGCTCCTGAGACTCTGTCACTGGTGACAGAGGTGAAGCCGAGTCCCACTGCAGTTTTCTGTCACCAGGGTTCTGGATCTGCCGCCCCTAGGACTAAGGACTGGCACCCGTGGCCCAGGCCCTGGGCAAGGCCTGGCGGGGCTGTGTTTTCTCTAGCGCAGCCCGATGGCGGAGCCACAGCAGGGAGAGGTCGTCACCACAACCACCGCCTGCCACTTCGCCAAAGGGACAGAAGCAGCCATTTTAGCATCTTCTAGGAACCCCGGCAGACTCGGAGCCCTGCCCGCATCCTCTCCTGTAGCAACAGGACGGACACAGAGTCCTTCCAGCAGCAGAAGTAAAAAGGAGGGGATGCCCTCGAGCATGCTACCCCATCCCTGGGACGGCAGCACCAGGCGGACGGCAAGCGTGTGGCAGCAGGGGTGTTACAAGCCCGCAGCGGGCGGAGGGAGGCTGGCAGGCGGGCGTCACTGACGGCAGGGGGGCCAGCGCGTCCCAACACAGGCCAGGGGGAGGTACCGCCTGGGAAGCGACAATGCCAGACACGCACGGGGCCGGCCAGGAGCGAGGCGGCACAAAGGAGCCGGCGGGACTCCGAGCCGTGTGAGCACGACAGCTCCCGTCCCACACCCTCGCGCAGCCAAGGCCCCGCGCTCCAGAGACCAAGCCGGCAGGGCCGGGCGCCCGACCCCGAGAAGCCGGCCAAGAAAGGAACACGGCGCGGCGGGGACGCTCGCTGGCTGGCAGCGAGACGAGACACACGGGCACCAAGTCCGGGGCCAGGCAGGCCCCTCGGGACCCAGGGAGGCCATGCCGGGTGGGGGGGCAGGGGGGACGGGGGAGGAGGAAAGAACTTCGGGAGGAAACGACATCCACGTGGAGACCTGGCTCTACCATGAGGCGGGCAAGCAGGCGAGACGCCCGTGGGACTGTGGCCGAGGGAGCAGGGCACGGAGGCCGAGGAGCAGGCACCGCGGCAGGAGGGGCACCACCTGCAGGGCCAGTGGCTGCATCCGGCTCTGTCCCCGAGGAGCCCTAGGTGGTTGACCGAGGGAGAAGCCACCCGGTTTGCCCACTTGGAAGCTTCCTCTAGCAGGGGGGTAAGGAACGGGAGGGGCAGGGCCCAGGAGTCGCTGAGGAAGGACAGGAGCGCAGCCAGCACAGGGCGCCGGCACCAGCCAGCCAGCAAAAACGAACCGGGAACCAACAGTGAGTGCCCCCTATGTGTTAGCCACTGAGAGAAGGTGCTAGAAATTCAACAAGACAAACAGGCCCTACTGGGGGAGAAGGACCACAGATGTCAAATCATGCACGCTGGACCATCTTCGCCACAGACTTCTGTATAAACCTAAAATCACTCCGAAATAAGGCATTCCGAAAAGTCAACATGGATAGAGCAACTTAAAATATTTCTTCTGTTACCTGCATGTTCTGAGTTCACAGTGAACAGGAGCTCCTTTCCTAAGGAGGAAACACTGTGTTAAAATCCCACGTGACAAAGGACAAACGACAGCAAACGTTCTAAGCTCACCATGGTCTCGATCTCACCTGTGTAAAACAGGGGCTGGTAACGGTTTTCTGAGTAAAATAAAAACTCCGAGGCATCAAGATTTTTTGAGATAAACTGGGTTGAGGGGCCCCTGGGCGGCTCAGTCGGTTGAGTGCCCGACTTGGGTTCAGGTCATGATCTAGCAGCTCACGAGTTCCAGACCCACGTCGGGCTCTGTGCTGGCAGCTCGGAGCCTGGAGCTGCTTCAGATTCTGTCTCCCTCTCTCTGCCCCTCCCCCATTCATGCTCTGTCCCTCTCTCTCTACCTCAAAAATAAACATTAAAAAAAAATTTTTAATAAGTCAAATAAAATGAAGACACAAAAGCAAACCAGCTCCTAGCCCTTCTTTCAGGTCACAAATTCCTACAAACATGACCTGACCAGCCCTAGACATGCCAGTGCCCTCCCTGCCTGCCTGCCCTCATCTCTGACCAGCACCCCTGATTTCACTCTGCTTCTGCTGCTGTTCAAACACTCAGACCTCACTTGTGCCTCAGGGCCTTTGCACTGCCACTGAAGCTCCCTGAAACATCTCATCCCAACATTCTGGCACAGGAGCCTGTCACGTAACTCATAACTCTGCTCAGACATCACCTTCTCAGAGAAATCTTCCCAAAACAGCGTACCTCCTCCAGCCCCTCCTTCTTTTTATTAACATTTACATTACATGAAATGACATTAGATGTGTTCTGTCTGCCCGGCGCTGCCTTCACTAGAATGTAAGTTCCAGCACCAGTAGCACATGTTAGGATGGTCACGCAGAAGTCTGCTGAGCTTTTAATTAAAAAAGACAAAAAAAGGTGGCAGGCACCACGCTCCGGCTGGTGTGAGGGGAAGGAGGGCCTGCCTGTGGCAGGGCGGCGTTCTGAGCCCCCTCCCCGCCAGCTGGAGGGTCCTACGTGCTCTGCTGCCCTATTGCTGTGCACACAACAGTGAACACTGTGGGCTCTCAGTGAGCACCGGCCGAGGAAGTGAGCTGCCCACAAGAGTCATTCCATCGTGCTGGACGTAAGGACTAAGAAGGGGAACTCCAGAATTAATAAGAATCCATGGCTGGGGGGCGCCTGGGGGGCTCAGTCAGTTAAATGTCCAGCTTCGGCTCAGGTCATGATCTCACAGTTTGTGGGTTCAGGCCCCACGTCAGGCTCTGTGCTGACAGCTCTGAGCCTGGAGCCTGTTTCAGATTCCATGTCTCCCTCTCTCTGACCCTCCCCTGCTCCCGCTGTCTCTCAAAAATAAATTTAAAAAAAAAAAAAAAGAATCCATGGCTGGGGGCTCTGAGGGCCTGAGGAGTCCAGGAAGGCTTCCTAGAGGAGGTGTTGGCATGAGCTACAGTAAGCCATTTGGGGGTATCAGTGGGGAGAGACTATGGCAGGCAGGTCTGCCCGTGGAGGGCCAGAGGGAACCCAGGGCATTCTGGGAACCAAAGGGGGCACCCTGGAGGAAGAGGCCCGTGTTTGAGAGGCACCTGCTGTGGCAGCTCTGGGAGCAGTGGGGAAGGGATGTGGGAGCCAGGAGCAGGCGGGCCCGGGCTAACCCTGACAACCCAAGAGCATCAGGATGGGCAGCCCTGCTGCCAGCAGCGCTGTCGGCACGTCCGTGCGGAGCAGGGCTGCAAGCACATGGGTTCCGGGGCCGAATGAGTCTGCTCCAGACGGTGGGCCGCCGGCTGCTTTCCAAGCCCCAACGAGGAGGGACAACCGGGAAGGCCCAGCTATCTAGCACTCTCAGGCAGGGCTTCAGGCCATGACACACAGCCATCGGAGACACGGGGACACTCAGGCCTGTCTTCTGGAACAGGCCAGTGGTACCTGCAGGAATAACACCCCTGCAGCACCAGGAGGGAGAAGGGCCACCGTCAGTGTGCAGCGCGCCCAACGGCACAGCGTGGAAGCCAGAGTCCGGGAAGTTTGCCATTGGGCCTCCAGGACCTGTCAGCGGCTCCCGCCACTGGTTGCTGGAGCGCTTCCTAGAGACCCAGCGAGTGCACGCTTGCCAGCATCCCAGTGTCCCACAGCCTGGGGACCAGCCCGTGTCCACCACCAACACCACAGGGCACACTCGGGCAGCAGGACGGACTGGGCAGCGGGCTCCCCACTCCCCAATTGCATGAGGCCCAAACTCTGTGGTCCATGGGCGCGGGGACTGGCTCCCTGCATCCTGCTTGCAACAGCCACCTAAAGCCACGAGAGCTGATGTTAATTGGTGGCAGGAAAAAATGGATTTTTCATGGCTATTTGGAGACTTCTGAGAAAGTGAAGCGAATTTCGTTTCATCCCCTTTCAACATGAATGGCGTTTAATGTTCTGAATTAAGCAGTTGGCGCCAGAGGCTGGGTTTCCGCAGCACGAAATGCAAGGAGCCCGGGAACAGAAACGGTCTTGTTTCTCCTTTACTTGTTGCCTTCCAGGCCCGCTGCCGGAGTACAGACACGGACTTCCAGAACCACCTCCACAGGCCCACCCTCCACTTTTACCCCTTCCAGCACCGCCCTCCTGTGCAAGGAAAATGCCAGAAAAAGAGGTACAAGAAAAAACTGCCTGCCTTCTTGGACGCCGTTTGCAAAAAAACCAAGTACCCACATGTTCGATTCTGTTGGACAGTGGGCCACAAAGTCCAAGCAGGCAGGAGTGGGTATGTGGCCTATGGGTGGGGTGCAGGCCTTCCCTGGGCACCCTGGCCGGGCCCCGCATGCCCATTGGCTGTGGGTGGGAAGTGGGAGCCCGGCTGGTGTGCCAGGGACGCCCTTGGAAAGGGGAGATGCTGTGTCCCACTGCTCTGCCACACCAACAAAGCCACTAGGAACTGAGGACTAATTCTGTCATCTCCCTGCTGGGCAGAAAATACAAAACGGCATGTGGGAAGCATCTTCTGTCCTCAAGACTCAAGATCAGGCCCCCTGATGATGGGGAGAGGGGGACAGTCTTCATTAGAAAAGCACATGTGTCGGGGCGCCTGGAAGGGACAGAGTCCTTCACACTGATCCCATGACATAGCCAGCCATGAGGGTGGGGGCGGGGGAAGTGGATGGGCCGGAGCCCCCCCCCCGCCAAGCCCCCGCAGCACAGATGCTGAGGAAGAAGCTGCTGGCAAGGAGGCCAGGCCAGCGGCTCCAGCCTGCTCAGGGTCCGGCTCTGTGGCTCAGTGTATGATGCGCTAACAACCAGAAGGGTGAATGAGGCTGAAATGGTTTTGCCAGAGAAAACACAGGGTGTGCGGAAAGATCACTCCATGTCCCCCCAGAAACCTGCACACAGTGTTTACAGCTTTATTCGGAAGTATGAAAACTCAGAAGAGACCAAGAGTCCAGACGCCATCTGAAAAGGCTGCATACTGTGTGACTCCAACTATGTGACAATCCAGAAAAGGCAGCTACCGAGTCAGTAAAAGGATCTATCAGGTGCTAGGGGCGGGAGGCAGGGACAAATGGGCAGCGCACCGGGGACTTGGGGACTGGGGAGACTACTCTACAGGATGCTCTCATGGGGGAAGCCCTCCTTTATCACCCTAACTGGAGTCAGCCCTGTCCCTCACAGCACCTTCCTGAGTAACGCTGCTTTGGCTGTAAAGAATCCTCCGAAGACAGGAGCCCTGGGCAGTGGGGACCAGGGTGGAGAAGTGGCTTCCGGGGAGCCGCACACACACGTGTTTTCCGGGAGGCCGTGGCATCCACAAATCGGCTTAAGTGAGGCACTCTCGGCAGCAGGTTATAAAACAGACGGGAAAATGCCAACATGAAGATGTGGAGGGACACCCAAGGAAATGCATTCACTGGCCTTTATTTTTAAGTTCTCTTTAATTATTTTGAGAATGAAAGAGAAAAAGAAAGAGCCAGCAGGAAAGGGGCAGAGAGAGGAAGAGAGAGAATCCCAAGCAGGCTCTGTGGGACCAGTGCAGAGCCCAATGCTGGGCTTGAACTCATGAACTGTGAAATCATGACCTGAGCTAAAGTTGAGAGTCAGATGCTTAACTGACTGAGCCACCCAGACGCCTCGCATTCCCTAGCCTTTAAAACAACCATTTCTAGGGGCGCCTGAGCGGCTCAGTCGGTTAAGCATCCAACTTTGGCTCAGGTTGTGATCCCACGATTTGTGAGTTCAAGCCCCTGTCAGGCTCTGTGCTGACAGCTCAGAACCCGTAGCCTGTTTTGAATTCTGTGTCTCCCTCTCTCTCTGCCCCTCTGTCACTTTCTGTCTCTCAAAAAAAAAAAAGTTAAAATTATCATTTCTAGATAAAAATAAGCACTAACTATACTTCAAAACTATGCTTAAAACCCAGTTTTCCTTTCCAGACCTCTTGTTTTTGTTCATTTCATCAAACTAAACGTGAGCGCTGAGGGAGGGCAACGACTTCTCTCTGCTCAGAAGCTCAAACACGGTCTGGATCTGCACTGACCCACGAAACCAGGGACAGAACGCAAGCTGCGGGGCGAGTGAGAGGGGAAGCCTCCCATGTGCGCAGTCCAGCAGGCTGCTCCAGACCCTCCCCGGACGCGAAGCACTTCTGAAAACCAGCCCCAGTGACAGCTGCTCCCGGACCCGCTCCAGCAGTGTAGGCGAGCAATGTCGGGCCGCCCCGACCACGCGTGAGGGCGGGATTCGGAGGCTCATTAGTGACCATCACCTATTTCTTCCACATGTTTCAGGAGAAGCCTCCTGACATATCGGCCCCTGCAGCCCAGGCACAGCCGCAGGCTCCCCGTGACGGCGACTGCACTAGTGTCTAAAATGTGCTTGGTCTTGGTGGCGTGCAGGGTGGCTCAGTTAAGGGTCTGACTCTTGATCTCAGCTTAGGTCTTGATCTCACGGTTGTGATCTCGGGCCCTGCATTGGGCTCTGAGCTGGGCACAGAGCCTACTTAAAAAAATGATAAGTTAAATTTAAAAATAACATAAAGCATGCTCGACCCCAAGCATGCACACTCAGGGCTTCGCGGCATTGGGCCGGCACAGACGAAACCACAGGTCAGATGCCGCGTGCAGTCCTAGCTCAGCAATTCCATGGAGGAAAACAGTTTTATACCTAAACAAGGATGAGATAGGAAAATCATAACTTTGCTGAGGGAAAGAGGAGACTTCTACCAGGTTCCCACTGGCTGGGTTCCCAGGCCCTCAGGAGCCAAAAGTTGCTGCCCCTGTCCGTGCCCCTGCACCCCTGCCCCTGTGCCCTGCCCCCTGCCCTGAACGGGACGCTGGGGGAAAGCTGCCATAAGCAGAACTCTAAGGCTCTGTTCAGGTCCCTCTACTTCCCTCCTTTTTTGGCAATTCGGTAAAATCAAGTTTGAGTACTTAGTGAAGGAAAACCCATTTTTTAACAACAAATGTGTCATTCTGCCAGCTGCAAGACCAGACCCACAGGTAAGAGGAAACCAGTTTACAAAACTGAATGAAGCCCAGATCTCCAGTATAGGGAGCCTGTAACCCAGAGGGCAAAATAAAAAATATGCATAAACAGGCATTTGAGCAGGGTTTGGAAAAGCAGGAAAGAATCCTTAACTTGGCAGAAAGCACCCTCCTACAGTCAAAATGGGGTGCAGAACCTGACCACAGTGGGCAGGAGCTGGCGTCCGATGGGGACCAGAAGTGCCAGCTGGACCTGCAGCCAGTGCTAGGCCAGGCCAACCCACATGCCACAGGGTCCACCTCATCCCTGCCCCGTCCTACCGCCAGGCTAGGAGCTGACACAGGCAGGGCCATGGGAACTGGCCAGCCCGAGCAAGGGCATAGGGTCCTAGGAAGGGGCCGTGAGGCCTGACAAGGCCCAGAGAGATCAGGCAGGGAGAGATCTCGCTGTAGGCCTTGACCTTGGGACCTTCTGGGTCAGAGCCCAGAATGGAGGCTTGGAGGCCACTCTCTGGCCCTCCTTCCCACACGTCCCAGGTGGTGTGGCTCCGCGGTCCCCGTGCACACTCCCAGACCCCTCCCTCCCCAGCACAGGGCGGACGTGGAGGCCTGGCCACCGGAGACGCTGTGACTTCCTCCAGCATACGACAAGCAGGAGTGTCCCCGAAATCTGGGACAGTCTGTCATGAGGTGGGAAGACCCGCCACAGCCTCTGGACCCCCTGGCCTCTGAGAGCACACTGGGCACAGACCCCTGCCTCCAAGAGTGTGTGCTGGGCACAGACCTTGCCTCACGGTCACAGCTGCCCTGCAAAAGAAGAGACACCACAGGGACCTCTTTGCCTGTGCCCCAAAGGGGCGCCTGGGTGGCTCAGGCAGTTAAGCAACTGACCTTGACTCAGGTCATGAACTCAACTTACGGTGTGAGCCCCATGTTGGGTTCTTCACTGAGAGTGTGGAGCCTGCTTAGGATTCTCTCTCCCCCTCTCTCTGCACCTCCCCCACTGTCTCTCAAAATAAAGAAACTCTGGGGGGGAAAATGTCAAAAGGACTGCAGCTGCTTTGAGGAAAACCAAAAGGCGCTGAACCCTTTTCATGAGGAACAGAAGAAAAACCCCTACGGGAAGTGCAGCAAATTTCACGGTGAAGGGCACCCAGGCACCCAGACACTCCCATGGCAGGAGCCTGACCACCCCGTCGCATCTGGACACACTGACCTGTGGTGGTAACTGAGAACAGTGAATTCACTTGGAATTTCCTGCGAAGAGAAACAGTGAGAAAACGCCCCAGGCCCACGCTCCCGCCCCGGCCGGAGCGCAGGCTCCCATCGCTGGGGAAACGATGGGGAACGCAGCCGTCCCGCAGAAGGACCGCGAGCCCCCAGCAGTGCGGTCTGGACGGGTGCTGCGTGGCCACTGGGGTCGCCCCTGGACGCCTGGCAAGGCCCCCGCGTGCCTCGCAGACCGTCCCGCAGAAGGACCGCGAGCCCCCAGCAGTGCGGTCTGGATGGGTGCTGCGTGGCCACTGGGGTCGCCCCTGGAAGCCTGGCAAGGCCCCCGCGTGCCTCGCAGACCGCACCCCGCCAAGAGCACGTCCCGACGGAGTAAGGAGGGTGGCGGGCATGTGCGCAAAATGCAATCAGTTCTTAAAGCTGTCACGTCTTGGGAGGCTTCAGCTTAAATGTGTCACAGCAAAAATTAACCTCGCTCTTGACTGGCCTCTCCAGTTAGGCAACGTGTGACTGACTTCTCAGAGGAGCAACGGCACGGGAGAACACGCAGGAAACGAGGAGGGAAGCCTCAGCGTTTTCACCTCTGCACAACAGCCCAAGTCGAGACACGCCTGCTCCAAAGGACAGGCCGGGCTGCTACCTGGAGTTGCGCAGAACTCGGAAGAACACTCTTCCTGGAGAAGCTGGGCCCGGTGGCGAAGTGAAAACCTTTCAAACTTCCTGACAGCGAGGTGTGACTCAAACTCCTCCCTACCTGGGAACAGCACTGTAGTGTCCACGGACCACACGCGAGTGCAATCCAGCTGGGAGAAAAAAGTCACACACTGTTAACCAACAGACAGAACTTGTGCATTAACAACACATGCTCTGTCATCTGATGTAATCAACAAACGCAGGGAATTCACCCTCATGCGGCCTCCAGGCTCCAGAACCAAATCCTTATTTGCGCTGGTTCACACGGCACAGTGAGTACTGTTAGATCAAGATCCCAATACAGGATGCACCGAAATCCTCAAAAAGAGCTTCAGCAAATGGCCAGGAAGGGCGTCCCTACAGCTGGATGTGAATCAAACTGCAGGTTTCGTAGAAGCCTACAGAAATCCCCTGCCGCCTGAGGCAAGAAGGCTGCCAGTGCCCACTGACCCTCCTTCCCTTCCCCACCTCTGCACGACCCTTACCACTTCTCATTGGCATTTCCTGGGTGTGCTGTGAAGCTGGCAAGGCATGCAGGGCTGAGAGCTGGCGCCGAACGGCAGGGCCACCTGAGCACTTGGGACTGAAGACCAAGGACACTTGGGTGAGGAGCACTGGCTCCCTCGCAGTGAGCAGGGCACCGGAGCATCTGGGTTGAGGAGCCCAGGCACCTCAGCACCGGACACCAACTGGCAGCTGGTGGGTGCAGGGCAAGTCTGGCTCACCAGAGGGATCTGTGGATAGCCTGTGGGCTTCTTCAGAAGGGTTTGTTACCATTTTTAAATGACTGAAAAAAGTCACAAAACAAAAATATGAAGTTGACATTTCTGAGTCCACAAGTACATTTTCACTAGAATACAACAGGCTCGCTGTGTACTGACTCTGGAAGCTTCTGTGAGGCGTGGGGAGGAGACCGTATAGCCCACAAAGCTGGAAACATTCACCACCGGCCTGTTTCCGGAGGTCGGCCACATTCTGACAGAAAGGCACGGATAAGTGAGTATCAGAGAGTTCTCAGTTTCACACAGTCCGGTCCTTCTCTCTCACCCACGGATGAACAAACCCTAAGTAAGACCACTCAGATCCCCACACGCTCACCCCTTGGTCTTTGACACCAGAGCCTCACCCAAGGTGTGGCTAAAGAAGTTTTCTGGAATTTTCTTAAGTACCTGCTTAGAAAGGCCTGTCACCAGTCAAGGCCCAAGCGCTAAGCCTGGGCCCCACGGAGGACCACGGAATTAAATCCTCTTCATCCCCAGTAAAGAAGCGGTTTCACAGCGTTTCTGTGGTGAAGGATTCTTGGTGAGAAACACAGTGTGATTTATGACTCGATGTCCCGGACAGATGAGCCTCATGTTCCAGACACGGTCTGGCGGCGAGGCACGAGGCTCCCAGAAGGACAGATGCCACCCCACAACAAGGCCACAATGCCACCTCGCGCGTGCTGCCTCTAAACAATTAATCCGAGGCAGGAAATTTTATGTTCTAAATTAGTTACACTATGCCCAAAACCTATCAGCGGCCTGATAGCTTGAACATATAATTCTGTACCTTTTACTCTTTAAACAATAATTCAGTCTAAACCTGCGGCTGAAGCCAAGCTTTCCAGACCAAAAGTGCACTTTCCATTTGATTAAAGAGTAATAAATGCAAGAATAAAATACCACTCCTTTATCTCACACTAAATTCTTCAAAACCCATATACTCGAAGAATTAACTAGGACTCTGGAGAAGGGGACAGGTTCTTCCCCTCGAAGACAGCTTAGTAGTCTCCAAGTCTTAACTGCAGCAGCTGGTGCAGAATGTATGGCAGCCCAGGGCACACAGACGAATGACGTCACAGTCCAGGTGACTCTCGAAGGGACCTGCCAGCACAGCCACAGACGAGGGGGAGGAGAGTGGGGGCGGGGGTCTGACCCTCCACAAAGCTCTGAGCAAACACAAGATGAACTGGAAAACGCTACGGCTGCTGTGCGCCTTCTTCCCGTGCATGTTTGGGACTCTAAAATTTATAAGGTATTTTCACATATTTCATCCATTGACAAAGGAACAGAGAAAATCCTTTCAGAAGGATTCTCCTGGTGTAGGAGATGTTACTTGGACACCGACACCTTCGACCCTCTGAGAGGCACGTCCTGTACCATATGCCACGTGAGTGGCCACCAAGTATGGCCCGCCTCACGTCCTGTGACTCCAGTGACTAGGCTGACGATGTGATTCTCACAGAAAACCCGCATCAGCCGGCAGAATGAAGGGGATGCTCCCTCCAACGTGATGCTCAGAGGGGATGACCCCCGGGAAGGTCGGCCATCTCCACAGAGCAGGCTGCACATGCCGGAATCACTACTACCTGCTACAGCATGCTCCCAGCGAGGGTGTGTCATCAGTGCAGCCGACGAGAAGCAATCCCTTCCAGCAGCCAACGGGAGGGGAGTTCGGCAGGGGGGTGGGGGAGGCATAGGAAGACACCCACTTGGCAGAGGGCTGTGATGACATGGTGAGATCTGGGAACATGCCGCCCTCTGAGCCAACAAAAGGACAGAGTCTGGAGCTGGAGAGAAAAGACAACTCGACACCCAGGTGACCTTGAGCATATGGGCACCTTTCTGGGCCCATGTCCTCCTCTGTCACGGGGACGCCATGCGGCTGAGACAGTGCACAAGGAAGCGCTCAGCAGTCCGTCACAGGCTGCCCAGACGTCCGGAGACATTACCAGTGGCACCGTTAGAAAACCACTCCAAGCCCGCTGGCCTGTGAGGCGGGCAAACGAGACAGCCTCTGAGCACGTGCACGCCAGCACCTGCCCTTCCGGAATCACACGCGTGGAGTTCAAAGCAAGGCGGTGATGGGGCGCCCAGCACCAAAAGGTAAAGGAGGGAGCGAGAGCTTCAGAAGCAGTCCACGTGTTAGTCGTGAGGCAAGGCAGAAAGGTCACAGGGCAGCAGGGAGGACCGCGGGCGGTGGGCACTGGGAAGGCAGCTGAGCAAATTAATGCCACGCATGCAAGAACCCTTCCTGAGGCCTGGCATCTGGCTTTCCAGGGATCCAGACATGCGTTTCCTGGTAACGGTGCCCGTTCCCAGTTACTGGACCAGAGCAGCAGTGCCAAGGACATCCAAAGTAGATGCCCACTGTCCAGGAGCCAGGGGAAGAGGGGAACTGGAGGATGTCCCTGGCTGGAATCTGGGCAGGAAACCATTCAGACACCCTGGTGGCTCTGCCATTGAGCTTACAACACAGCCGTGCTCACCGAGGACGGTGCGCGAGCAAGCCTCCCCCCTCACTCACTCAAGAGGAAGATGCGGGTTCCCAGGAAGCTGATGGATGAACAGACACAAATCTACTTTCACTGACCTCCCACTGCCAAGCCCACGTGGGGCACAGCTGTCCAACTTTCTGGCCCTGATAATCCACCATAGTTGGTATTCACATTTTGATGCTTTGTAAATTCCCAAAGGTCCCCACCATCACTGATGGCTTACTTTGTTTCTGCTATGGAGGTACGCAGTGCTGGTGACAACAAACAAAACAACTGTAAAACTCTGGCTGTGAGTTTCCAAAAGGGAGGCAATAAGTAAGTGCCACGAGAGCCCCTCCTTCACCTTACTACCAGCCAGAAACACAGACCCCCGAGTCCATGAAATGTTACCCGGGGGGGGGGGGGCGGTTGTTTTCCCAAGATGCTTTGTATTGATTCAAGCTTTTTATTAAAGTTAATCCAATGTAAGTTGTAAGTAGTGGATTTCCACTGAAGAGGAATTCTTGACCACATCTGGAAAGAGCGAGCGATGTGTTACGTGATTTCGTCTCTGCTCGTACAGTGAGTGACTCACGATGGTGCAGCTGCCGGGTCTCACCCGCTCACCACACTGCTCTGTGTTAACCACATTCGACTTCCGGACCACCGCACCGGCTGGAAAGGAGAACCCGCCTGCCCCATCTGTGGGCTCCGCCTCGCGGTGAGGACCCCGGGAGGATGCCAGCGTGGCTACCCCCTCCTGACGCCCAGCCCCACTCAGACAGGCTCGTTCCACTGTGCCAGCCACGCCTGTGCAGGCCTCCCCGTGTCCTCATGTCCGTGGTGAGGATGCCCCTCTGCAGCAGCACATGGCAGCAGCAGAGCCTCGGCTGCTGCACCAGGTGGAGCGCTGGCAGCAGCAGGAGGGCCTGGGCAGTGAGGAGCCGTCACCACGCGGAGATCTGACACAGAGATCAGCCAGGGAAGCTACGAGCGGACATGAGGCCAGGCCAGCCACACCCCGCAACACACTGGCACCCTGAACAGAACATAAGCTCTCACTCATTCATAGGAAACAGCCCTTCAAGGAAGATCTGCTCTGTGTTTTTCACTTACGACGAATTTGTTAGCAGTAAGCATTCAACTGTGTATTTTGGGGGAAAAGTGTATTTCTTTTAGAGGTTCTGGTCAATGCAGGTAACACTACTTCCCAGAGAAATGTCCTGCAAGTCACAGCTGCTCTCACCACCTAGCCCCACCCTTACTTACACTGAAGTCGTACCTGCTGATGTCAAACCCCTTACAGAATAGTTGGAAGATGCCAAGGTCTCAACTCCGGCACATCTAAAGATGCCAAACACTGAGCCCGAGCCAGAGCTGCCCACAGAACCAGGCACCCACAAACACACATGGAATGTTCAGTCTAGGGGCTGTGGTCATTACAAAAGCAGCAAGTTTCCCTTTAGCTGGCCGACTTAAGGACTGCCCGATGCATATCTAAAATGTCACTGGGACAGGTCCCCCCTCCCTGCCCACGAAGGCTGGAGGCCATATGCAGCGGAGAGCTGTCCTTCAAAGGGCTTCTCGGAAACCCTTCCTCATCTACGCTCCTGGAACAGACTCGGACTGAGTAACATAAATACTGTCACGATCACAGAAGCAAGTCCCTCATCTCTTTCTGCTCTGCAAAGTGGGTCTTGCCCTGTTGGAGCCACGTCCCTGGCTGTACTGTGAGCTCTCAGAGCCCATGGGGGTGTCACCCCTCTGCCCCAGGCTTCAGCAAGTGGTTGGGGAAGCAGCATAGGCCATGTGGTTGCCTCTCAGTGAAAGTCGGCTGGCCCGTCACACCTGGAGGTGGGCACACCGCTGGATGACGTCAGCACAGGTCTCTGAATCTCCGGACCCCTCTGGTCCCAAGCTGTCCCCCAGCCACTGCAGGAGCAGCAGAATAGAGAAGGGGCTGATCCAAGCCTGTCTCTTGCAGGACGCGTCAATCTGCTCAGGACAGGTCAGGGCCAGATGTCGCCCAGCGTGCCGTACCCAGCACAGAGGTGACGGCAGAGAGGCGGAGGGAGGCTGGCCATGGGCACTGGGGTGTGGTCACTGTAGGCCCAAGGGGGGAAGCCACCACACGAAGCCAGCAGGAACTGGGGTGATTTAAAGGAAGATGTAATGTTTAATATAAAAAATCACCTTTGCTAAGTTATCTGCTTTGAGACATTTGTTATGACATGCAGAAGGTGCACATAAAGTCCATACTTATTCACAGAAGCTTCATGTTTCAATAGAAACAAGACACCAACTGGTAACCAATTTATCTACAAATGACACAGAGACTAAGTACTGTGCACTTTTCCTTGGAAATAGGGATTTTTACAAAGTCACATATAAGCTATCCCCAAGCTTTGTTCAAATAACTGATGTAATCGCATCACTCACATATGCTCCCACTGCCATGAGGAAAACTTCTCCAGGATATTTCAAAAACTAGCAGAAAACAAATGTGAAATCACAAAATTTAACTAGTACATTTTATCTCAATTACAACAGAATGAATTCTTCAAATAATATTCACAGATGAAAATCTCATGATCTGCAATGTTAATTTCAAAGGTAACCTGAATAGAAGAAAAATTCAGACTGTCACAGAATGAAAACCTTCAATAATTAAGTACTTCTTTAAACTTTAGGACCTAACCTATTAGCAAGCAAACTAATATTAAAAATACTTTCTTTTTTCCTTAACAAAAGGATACTGCCATTTTCTCCATGTCTACAAGACCGTCCAGAGCATTAGGAACATACTGAGGGTAACGAGGCACCGAGGTGAGGGTTGGGGCGGGGGGCGGGGGGCCAGTGCAACCGTCTGTCCAGAGCCCAGCAAACACGCCAAACCTGGGAAGGTAATGACGAGTGTCCAATTGAAACACTAGACCGTTACCTTCCCTTGTTTTACCATGTCCTTTGGAAAGCCACGATACTTCATCCCTCTGGTCTTTCCTGTACTGAACACCAAGGCCGGGATTGCTCCTGTGGTCCCTGAGGGCCTGAAGAAGATCCCACCGATGACGTGCCTCACTCACCCACAGGGGCAGGCCTGGGCTCCACGGGGCCCTCCGAGTCAGGACATTCAGCAGGCGCCGAGTTGAGCCTATGACCAGGCGCATTAGATACAGCATCCCAGACGCTGCTTCTGTTTAAAGTTTATCAAGTATACTTCTTTATACTGTGCTAAAATTAACACAGTATTCATCATTTTATTTATTTGTAAGCATACAATTTGGTTGTCATCAAATACATTCCCAACAGCAGGGCGCCTGGGTGGCTCAGTCGGTTAAGCGTCCGGTTTCGGCTCAGGTCATGATTTCACGGTTTGTGGGTTCGAGCCCCACATCAGACTCTGTGCTGTCAGCTCAGAGCCTGGAGCCTGCTTCGGATTCTGCATCTCCCTCTCTCTCTCTGATCCTCCCCTGCTGGAGCTGCCTCTCTCTGTCTCTCAAAAATAAATAAAAAACATTAAAAAGTTTTTTTTTAAATCATCCCCAACAGTAACTCTGCCCTCACTGAACACCACTCCCCATCCCCCTGCCCCAGCGCCTGCCACCCACCATCCCACTTTGTCTCTATCAATATGGCTGCTGCAGGAGCCTCATGTAAGTGGCATCGCACGGAGTTTGCTCTTCTGTGGCTGGCTTCTGTCACTCAGTGTCAGGTCCTCAAGGTTCATGCATATGGTGGCAGGTGTCAGAATGTCTTTCCTTTTTAAAGCTGAATAGTGTCCCACTGTACTGATGGACCACACACTGGGGTTTATCCATCTGCCCCTCGATGGACATCTGGGTTGTCTCCGATCCAACACGCAACTGCTGCGAAGAATGCCATGAACTTGGCTGCACAAATATCTGTGCAAGGCTGCTTCCCGTTCTTTCGGCTGTGTACTCAGAGGTGGACTTGAGGGCCCTACAGTCATTCTGTGTTTGACACTGTGAGGAGTCACCACACCGTTTTCCTCGGCGACTGCCCCGCTGTGCACTCCCACCAACAGCCCATGTCCCTCCATGCCCTCACCAACACCTGCTGGGAAAGTTGTCAGATCTTCTTCTGTACGATGTAGACTATGATTCAATCACTGTTTTTTGCATCATTAGCCTGCAAGTCAATCTGATAACAGGCCTAGTTATCTGCTGACCTTTCCTGAATTTGCTGCTTGCTGGCATCTGGATGGCTCTCTAATCCTTACGAGAGCCCTGCAAATTAGGCGCATCCATTTCTCTGATGACAAAAAACCTGAAGCTCCAACACCAGAGTGACTCTTCAGAGCCCCGTGGCGGGTGACAGGGGTGAGGCTGTCTGACTCTAGACCACTGAACATGCACTGGGGAGAGACGCCATTAATTGCAGCTCAAATAACCATGTTACAGAAGAAAATAAAATGGATGCATCCAACACTGGTCTCCCATGGAATTCCTAAGGCCAAGGCTAAAGCAGGTGTTTAAGTCAGAACTACGCTGACGTAAAGCAGCACTAAGTAAGCAGTACTGAGGGCAGCCCATGAGCACGTGAAGTCACAAGGGCTGAGCAGATGATGGCTCGAGTGACCGCACCCTGAGGGTGCTGCCAGCACCCAGATGCCCCTCTCCTGAAGGGCAGAATCAACGATGCCTGTTTCTCTCTGCCTTGCCCGGGTCCCTGGCTTCTGTACCTGCAGAACAGATACTCAGTACATTGAATTTGCTGCCCTTTCTCGCCAGCCACACAGCCAGGACCCAGCCCTGCTCTAAACCCTTGACCTGGGAAGATAACATCCGACCCAGACCCAACAAAGAGGAAGAGACAGCTTCAGGAGGAAAGTCCCCCAAGTGTTGTCCGCTCTGGGGCAGGCGGTCACAAGGTCTCAGGGAACACAGATTGGGCAGCAGTGGGTGAGCCCAGGGCTCTGCAGCTCCACCGGCCCCCAGGGGCCACACATGCAGCCTGCAGCTCCAGGACAGGACAGACAAAGTAGGGTTGGGGTGGAGCCTCCCATGACCATCCAGAGGTCTGTGGTCCAAAGGTCTGTGGCCCTTTGTATATGCCAAGCCCACGCCAATCCCCAAACACCCCTGAGAAGGCCTCCATGTCACTCTAAAACACAGACCGCCAGGTGAATATGGGTTTGTTATACAAAAGACTCCTGCTAAACCTTTACGATAATTACCGCACTTAGTCTGGACGCCGTCATTGCTTTGGACGCTAAGGATTAGCCCCATGTTTAATTCCTGGCCTATCTTGAGCCACTTTGAAGACCACGTGTGCCATGCGTTTGGAACAGCAGCCTGTTCCTATTTCCTATGTCTATATGCACCTACAGACATCCTAAAATTCTTTCTGGACATGTATGTGATACAGACCAATACAATTACTAAACGAACTGAAATAACCAACGAGGCTGTGATTTACGAGGCAGCCTTAGCTCTGTCAGCTGTGGTTGCAACACCGCGCTTCGTGCATCTCACACATGCAGCTCCCATCGCCCTTTCCCTCCGCAGAATGCCCCTCCAAGGGCGTCTCCAGGCTGTCACTGCCCAGTCCACAGCCACCTCCTCGAGCTGCCCACAGGCGGCTCTGGATACAAGAGGCACGGGGAAGGCTGCCGAGCAGAGCCCCAGGAAACGACACAGAACTGGTACCACACACGCCAGGGTTTCACCCACTCTTACCCTTCAGTTAATACCACTGCTTTCCCCAAGATTCCGAATATTTTGACAACTGTATTATATTTGAGCCTCTATGAAATATCCAATAAATATTCTCTAAGAAATCAGGGCACCTGGGTGACTCAATAGGTTGAGCATCTGACTTTGGCCCAGGTTGTGGTCTCATGTTTGTGGAGTTCGAGCCCCACATCAGGCTCTGTGCTGACAACTCAGAGCCTGGAGCCTGCTTCAGACTCTGTCTCCTCTCTCTCTGTCTCTCCCCTGCTAAAATTCTCTCTCAAAAATAAGTAAGTCTTAAAAAAATTTTTTTTTAATATTCTCTAAGAAATCATTTCTGTGGAGCATAATATCTTCTTTTCTTAGCTGACCCCCACTTAGTAACTGCTGGTGTCCTTTTGGTCACCTGTGGTCTTCCGAGAGGACGAACAAAGGGGGCTCACTGAGAAGTGCAGGGAGCTGACGGGGCAACCTGGGCTGGAGATGTGCCGGCAGGCAGAGCTGAGACCCCTGTAGTCCCACAGGACTCAGACTTCCCTTCGAGCACCAAGCCTGATGACTGTGCCAAACACCTAGAAAATGACGTCCAGCTGGGGGTGAACCCAGACCCTCTGCTCTTTTTCCTTTTAACTGCTGGCTCTGGAACAATTTAGTGGCACACTTTTTATCAAAATCCGATAGACAGCAGAAGCTTTTTAAAATTTAAAAGTTGGATTTTAAAAAACTGAAATGCTATTATGTATAGTTTTCAATGAAACAAGCAGACTTTATATCCTAGAATCATATATAACCAAGGTAAAGAAAAATACATAATAGAGAAATAAGTTGTCTGGCAGAGTAGAATTACTTGTCTAAAGTCACCTCTGGATAAACTGGAAAACATAACATGGCAATTATAGCATCTCTGAATCACTCTGCAGTAGAATTTTAGCTGAAGGTTTAGTCATTCTATCCATTTTCAACAACCTGGAACTAAAATAATTAACCACTATTACTGCAAAGTATTTTCTACTTGGTAAAGCACAACTTTTTCTACAGAAACAACACGAGAGTACAAAGACATATTAACGTGCCAGGCAAACAAAAAGAGAAAGAGCCGGCAGAAATGAGTGAGGGGCCGCAGGAACGTGCAGCTCCCGAGCAAGCGGTGTGCACAGAAGATGCAATTTTGAATGTGGTCTCGCGGGGCAGGCACAGACGTGTGTGTCATCCGAACAATAGCAAGCACACTCTGGGAGCGCAATAAAAATTAAACCATCACGAGAGTAAACTTTATCCCACAGCTTAAAGCAATATATATTCCAGACACTTTTGGGTAGCAATAATAAACATCTCATATTGAAAAGGCAAAAATTTCAACCCAAAAGGAAAAAGCAAACAGAACCCTTGCAAAGCCAAATGACGTACAAGGACTCTGGGCTTCACGGGGAAATGACACCATGGCCTCCGCAGACTGAACCTGCCAGAGCTACTTTCTGGAAAAGACTGTCCAAATTCTATTATTTCATTAAATTTCAACTTCTTGATTAGCTCTTTGAAATAAGTAATTAGCAATATCCACAAACCTACCTCACAACAAAGAACATCACCCTTGCTTTTCCCCCACCAGGCAGGTGAGCAACCTGGCCTGAGACTGGTCTTCCAAATTAACAAGTCCCTCCTACGGGAGAGGCCAGCACCGGTCACTAGGACACGACCTCCCTGGAGCGGGAGACCTGCGCGCCCCACCTCCTGAACAAGCCTGCATCCCACCGAAGGCGGCCCGCCGCTCTGCAGCCCGCACAGCGCCACTGGCCCGTCCTCTGGCCCACGCTGCCCTGGGACCACCGTCCCCCCAGACCCGCCAGAGCAGAGCACCCACGATGCTTCCCACACCCGGTCACGCTCAAGAGCCCTTCTCCACACAGGGGCGGCAAGGGGAGGGTGGGCGGCAGGGGGTGTGCCCCTTAGAACACCCCGGAAGAGGGTTTTCACACGGAGCTCTAACCTCACCGCCCCTGGCAACCGCCGCGCGGAGACACACAGGCTGAGACGCACTACGGGGCTCCGCCGCGGGCTCCCGGAAACTTGGGGGCCTCTCCCAGGACAGAGGGAAACAGGAGACCTCCCCCCCAGCCCCCAAAACCGCAACCTCAGCGCACAAAGGGTGTCGCCACCCTGCAAAGGCCCTGTACCACCCGAGACCCACGGCTGAGGGAAGCTGGTGGTGGCTCCGACGCCGTGTGTCGAGTCAGGGGCAGATGATGCGGTACCGAAGGCAGAGCCACGTGTACCGTGCGGGACTGAAAGTGTGCTCCGTCCTGCGCCGAACTCATGCGGTCAGCGCACCCGCGAGCACAGCGCACTGGAAGGCGGACAGAGGGAGGCTGCGCAGTGAGAAGGTGCATGGGACCCGCCGGTCCTTGTGGCCCGCTCGCCAGGGTCTCTGCCAGTGAGCTTCCAGCAGCTCCAGCCACATCTTGGTTCCCATCTTGGTTCCCCCCACACCCCATGTCTGAATGCACAACTCCATGGGCACCAGGAAGACTCACTCCTGGGGTTCCCACGTCCCCAGCGCAGGTCGCCCCTGAGCCCCCGCCTCCTCCAGGAAGGCCGTCTTCAACCCCCGACCTCCTTGGTGTGGGCTCCGCAATGACTGGACAGCCCCGAGCGAGAGCTGTCTGGGCCTCATTCAGGCAGGAGCCGCCACATCTCCAGACCACCCCGTCTGCCCCTTGTTAGCCTCCATCCTCATGCTGTCAGGGCGATTTTACAATACCTTAGGGTACAGTAGACAAAAAAAGGAAAAAAAAAAAAAGCCGACCTGGGAAGGTTGGCACCGAGGGGATCCATGCTGACATCCACAGGCTGTCTGGACCCTCATAGTCCCTTCCTGCCTCGTCCTGCACTGTAACCCTACAAGCACTGCAGTATTAATACCTCGGCTCAGAGACAGGAGAACTGAGGCTGATGGTGACCTTGCACAACCCAGTCAAGGGCACAGAGCTCCCGAGTGGCAGAGCTGGAATTCTGATCCAGTTTGGATTCAGGTAGAAAACCACAGGGCACAAGCTCCGCAAAGAGCAAGCAGACAGCCGCTGGACAGACAGGCTGCAAGCAGGTGCAGGAGAGCAAGCACACGGGCTGGGGAGGCCTCAGAGCGGTGCCAGCAGGACAGAGAATGCCACAGACACGCTCGGAGACTGGCCCGCCCTGGCAGGGACAGGGGTTCTTGCCCCAGGTGGGGCGAATGCAGAGGCACAGGCCTCTCAGAAGGCCCACAGCGCTGGGTCATGCTTGCTGTATGTGTGGCGGGGGATGGGAGAAGCTAAGAAAAGCCAGGAAGGAGTAAGAGATGGCACCAAGGGCATCTTGCCTGAGGGCATCGCGCCACAGATAAAAGGAGACAGGCAGGAAGACCTCAGGCCGGACAGGGACCCAGCTGGACTTTACATGAGTTATTCACACAGATCGTGACTGGGATCCCCCCGGTACTACTTACAGGAGCGGGACCTACATGCTGCGGGCCGTCTGCCCACATCCCGGCCTCCCCACACTGGATGCCGGCAGCACCTCGTCAGCTGTGGCACCCAGAAATGTCTTGGTGACAAACATCCCCTGGGGGCAAAATCATCCCCAGTGAGAACCACTAGGCTAATGAAGGGATACGAAAGCCACCAGAAACCCCGAGCCCCGGGTCAGCTGGTGCACACAACACTGCCCTGAGGATGGGCAAACCCTGGACAGTAGAGGCCCATCGTCTTGGGCTCCACGCTCCTCCTATGAGCAAATGACGAAGCATCTTCCAATGCGATTTCTGGTACAAAGAACCAGGCACAGGTGGAAACAGACCCCACAAGCAAGAGCAAGCAGAGGCCGAATGGCAGCAGCCCTCGAAGACCTGAAGCGTGGGGCTTACCACACAGACAGAAAGGGGCTCCCGTTTCCACAGAAACAGAACAGCTTGAATACGCCCACAGCACGGCCACGGAGCCACCAAGCCATGGAAACTCTGTGACCTTAGAACCCCTAAAACAGCCTTACGTCAAAGTGCTAAAAAATACATGAGTACTATCTTTTTACTGTGTATGATATTTACACAGGATATTAAACATTCGACTGTTTAATACTTTAGTCAGCCTATGTTTTAAATATAAATGTGTACTGGGCTAATCATAAAGCTCTTTCTTACATTTTTTTAAGTTTGTTTATTTTGAGTCAGAGAGAGACAGAGAGAAAGAGAGAGAGTGCGAGTGTGCAGGGGCGAGGCGGAGAAAAGGAGAGGCAGAATCCCAAGCAGGCTCCGAGCTGTCAACACAGAGCCCAACACGGGGCTCAAACCCACAAGCCGTGAGATCATGACCTGAACTGGACACTCAACTGACCGAGCCACCTGGGCGCCCCCATTACCACATGGTTTTCATCTTCGTCTCGACGGACGGAGCCCAGGAGCTAACACAATGTGTGCAGCTCAGCTACGGGCTAGAGAACAGAAGGGGGCTTACAAGAGACACCACCTACTACTGTATCTCCTTATTTCACTTTATTTTATAAATTCCATTGTTTCTGAGGAAAAAAAATCCCACTGTGTACACTTTTCTAGGAAAATTCTCCTCTAAGTTTGCTTGGCGTATTTGCTCACAGAACTTTTACCCTCTGGGAACCCAGCAGATCAGTGCCCGCCTCCCCAAAGCAACAGCAAGAGGCACACACTGCTTGTTTCCATCGATGGGACTTTTCCAAAGTGAACCTCAGTTTCCAAGCCTTCTTCACTGGTCTCTGCTAGATGTCACACAAACCACCAGTCACCAAGTCAGAAATAACAAAAACACATGCCCAGGCACACAAGCCTGAGGACGAAGAGGGTGGACGGTGGCAAGGGGCCGATGGTGAAAGCACTCACCCTGGGGGAAGCTAGCACACCCAGAAACCTCACCTCCGGCTGCCCTGGTGACGCGAGACGGCGCGGGCCCCTCATCAGGAGGGTACCCAGGAAGTGCCTATCTAACTACAACCTGGCTGCGACCAGGGGTCCTCGCCTGTCTTTCTCAAGGCGGTGCTGGCCACCTGAAGGTACTGTCATTTGTCACAGGGACTGCTGGAGCTTCTGACAAGCCCGGGGGAGGAGTCAGAAATGCAGAATGTTCTGGAACGTGTGGGATCACAGTCATCCTCATCCTGTGACACTTTCAAAGGTTCTGCCACACGATCAAACCTACCAGCAATCCAAGCCCAAAGCACAACCCCATGTGACATGTTAGCACGCAGAACTGTGCAGGAGCCGCACGCAGGGCTCCACGGGGACCCATGAGCCCTACAGCTCACGGGAAAGACGTACTCCATTTTCCTGGGAACTTTACAAAATGTCATCCACCATTTTGGAAAGACGGCAGCGCTGACATCAATGCAGATTATGAAACAAGACCGTGCAGGGCCGTTTACGGCGGTTTACTGCCTGCCCGAGTACTTCTGTCCTGTTACTCTTTCTTATCTCCTAGGTTTTTTAATAGCATATGCAGGTAGGTATTACCCAAGAATTTCACTCCAGGGCTGTGAAGGGAAGGTTACTAACTATGTGTATTTTAATGGGGGACACTGGGTCCGAGCCGGGCGGAAATCCCCAGTGTGCACACAAGGCAGGACAGCAAAACACATTTTATAAGAATATTCCTTCAACTTCTTTAAAAATAAAAATAACTAATATTTAACCTTTGATATCTAAATGGCTTAATAAGATTTTTTTTAAACCTGTTAATATTCATACCAGAGGAAATACTGAAAAGAGAGTAAAACACTCAAGCCCCTAGATCCAACAGAATTCAAGTCAGCGTCAACTGGACTTTAAGAAAAGCTGGAGCCAGAAACTGCTAAATATAAGGTAATGCAACTGGTCATAACACAATAAAAGATATTACCTTCAAAATGCATTATTGTTGCCAATTATAAGAATCACTTCAACTTAATTTCAAAAGCACAATCACCCTCAACAGAAAGAGTCTCTTTTCTAAATTCCGAGGAGTATTACATTAAGGCCATAACTCACCTTCCAGCTATAATACTGCCCTCCCTTATTGCAGCACCACCTTTCATAAATACTTCTCATCGACATGTCAGGCTAATTCACGTTAATTTTATTGTATTTTGGTGCTATCTCACATTGGTGTGCAATTACCTTTATCATTTTATTGCCAAGGCAGAAAGTAATCAGAACAATTATTCGAAAACGGAGGTTTATAAATTCTAAATCACAGTTGCTGGCATTTTTGATAAAACAGCAGCTTTATCTCAGGAAGTGGCAGGGACATGGGATAAATCATGCATCAGTCAAGTGTAGCTGACCCCCAGTGCATTGCACAATATCAGAAGTGCTTCCAAAGAAACTTCCCGGCATCATCCATCATCCTTCATATACTAAAATAGCTACACACCTGAAGAATAGAAGCTGGAGGATAATAAAAAAAAAAAAAAAGCAGAAGGAAAAAAAATTCCAAGCAAGGTGGGTAAAACCATTAACCGCTCTCGCTTTAAACTCTAAGATATGGTCCGTGCACATCAACAAGTATGACTTTACAATAACTCTAAATATCTGTATTCGTATTCATCAACTCAGTTTTAAATATAAATGAAATACGGAGTAGAGTCATAAACAGAAAAAGTGCATCCCTGGCTCACAGACATTCTCACGTTCTGCTTCGGTACAGCTGCTTCTAAGAGCGGCCATCTCGATCAGGTCCGTGTGGGCAGCGCCGGGACCCGCGTTACCATGGCTCTACGCCTGTTCCGTGGTCCTCATTTCCTTCAAAAGCTTATTGCTCAAAAATAAAGGGAGGGGAGTAACTTGATTTTAAAGACAAGAATACAGAGAGAAGTCCTTGAGTCCCCACACTGGTTTCTCCCCTAAGTTAATCACAGGTGACAGGAACAATGAAGCTGCACAGGCCATCAGGAAGGCAGGGGACCTAGCCCCAGTCACACATCCCCATGGAGGGGAAACCGCCCTGGGCCTCAGCTTCAGCTTTCCTTAGGGAAACACACTTGCCCCTCACACCACACCTCTGGCACACATCGTCCACACCTTGTTTTAACTCACTTTTATAAGGCAAGATAAAATAACCATGTTATCATCTATTTCCTGTTGTCAAAAAGCTAACATCCCAGAAAAAGAACGCTTCTGTACCTTTATAGAGGTGACCTCGTGCCAACGGACTATCAGAAGGTCTAGCTGGGTAAGAACTAAATTTATTAGTTGCATATGCCTGGCCCTGAGCCAGGCGCTTACACACATTATCTCATTTACTCCTCCCAGCAAACCCAAGGTGGAACACATTACTTGTAGACGAGAAGACAGATTGAGAGGTTAAGTAGCCAGTTCAAGGGCACAGCACGTAAGTAGCAGGTAGGTACTCAAGGTCAACTCCAACATACTTCAGAGCCTACACTTCTGCCAGACTCGTATCTATCTCCTAGACACAGACACTGTTCTCCCTGCACCAGTGAGAACAGCTTGGTTATTCCGTGGTAACAAACAGCACCAAACATCCAGCAAGGGCCTGGGTTAACCTCCAAGCGTCCCTGATCTTGGGGGCAGCTTCAGAACACCACACACTAGCCCGACCACCACAGCAAGGAAAGAATCATGCATACGCATCTAAATGCTCTGCCCTCCCTAGGACAAGATCTGGGCATTTCATAAAGATGCCCAGCAATTTCTCATCTTCATCTGGCAAAAAGTGACAAGAAGTCTGTATTTCTTTCTGTCAGCTAAGTTTTATGGTCCTTTGCCACCAGTAAACACAATTCCAGTATGAAGACTTCAAGACACAGGAGTTGGGTATAAAATCCTACATACCATAGTATCCATAAAGACACCGAATACTTTCAAACTTCTCACTGTCACACCTCTAAGTACAAATACGGTATGACCCCTGCTATATTAAAGTTCAATTCGAACTTTTAAAGAGCTTCAGGTGCATGTAATAATTTTAATAACTGTTTTTAACAAACTAAAGATTTATGATGAAATCTCTTTAGGTAAAAAGAACCAATCCAGCAAAAAATGGAATGAAAAGAAAATAAAATGGATTAACAACCACGACAAAAAATAAATCCTAAATTAGTAGACAATACTATAAAAGGAAGTTATTATTCACACAAAATTAATAGCAGAGGATCTTCAATGTTTCTTTTAGTTTCTTCTCAATATGCAATATTGGGTATTTGAAAAATTAGCAAATTAGCTGGTCCCATTTTGGAAACATGACATCTACTCTGAAACAAACGTATTTCACTTTCTGTCCGTTCCAATGCAGCCTCAACCTTGAGCCCCCAGCCACACTTATGTGAGTAGTTAGAATTCTATAGGCTAGTTTGTTGCCAAGCAAACACAGGAAATCCTTTCCCTCACAAATAGGATACTGCCTAGCAGACCATGTCTACACTAGTAATCCCAATGAAATGACAGACACGAGCCTCCCAAAGTCTGTTTATTTCCTGTTACAGAGAGTCCACTATGGACAAGAGCCAGGGTTCTCACCACCAGAGGAGGGTGGATGCTACAAGGAAACCTGCTGTACTGGATTTGAATTGGAGGTGTCAAGACAAACTCACAGTTTTTAATCCACATGCAGATGACAGGTACAGGGAAGTAAATACTGGAGGCATCATGATACAGAGCATGGGCCAGTGTCCACAAGGAGATCCCTTGCCCCGCCTACTGAGAGGGGTCAGAGGAATAGCACCTCAGCACCAATAAGCACACCAGCACCCAGATCTGGGTTTCTAAGTATCATCCTACAGGAAGAGGTACCTGGGCTCCCTGTGGACGTGACTGAGTCCAGCACTAGGGCAAGGAAGATACAGTTTAAGTTTGGATAATAGGTGGTGCCAGAAAGTAAGAAAGTGCCCAGGAGGTTGGGCTGTCATCAAGATACAGCAGTCAACCTCAAGGTGTTCCCGAGAGCCAAACCGGCAGCTACCAGAGTAATGACACTACTGCCCACCACCCCCAGGATAAAAAAAATCCACAAGCCCATTCTAGTAGAGATGATAGGAGAGAAAGAACAGCTCCTCCTTAAGAATTCCAAGTCGCAAGTGAAGAAAGAATAAAGGAAACAGATTAACATCAGGCACACAATGCAGTAACCATTGTTGCAGACAAGACATACCAACGGATGCTAAAATTAGTGGGTGAAAGCGTGAGAACCAAGATGTCTGCATGGTTCCAAACTATTTCCCCCAAGGTACTCATTAATTACACAGGGAGAAACAGTGACTTTATAGTTGGAAAAACATGATAGGTTCCACTTAACCAAGTGACCAAGGGTAGCGCTCCCAGTAACAGACATGTAGACCTCAGATATCCCAATGTGTGATGCCTTGAGAGGAGACATCACTTCTGTGCTCTTTTTCAACAAAAATGTGAAATTCAATCTGATTAGGAGACAACATCACAACTCAAAACATCCTACTAAATAACTTACCAGTGTCCTTCAAAAGCATTCAGGTCACAAGCAGCAAGGGAAGGACTGTCACAGTCTAGAAATAAAGACTAGATAAAGAGTACATGCCAGGTGGGGTCCTGGGCTGGGCAGCAAGCAGGACAGGGGAGGACATGCGTGAGGCTCACGGCGGCGCAGAAGCAAGGCCTGTGGCAGCAGCCGGTGCTGACCAGCACACTGACGGGTCACATGTTAGCTCCCCGGCGGTGGAAGCCACATAAGAACAAGCAAGGTAATGGAAGGTGTCAATGCTGGGCAACACCAGGCGCATGGTGTGCAAAAATGTCCGTGCTGTTATTTGCAGTTTCTGCAAGGGTGAAACTGTTCAAAATAGTCAAAAAACCCCATTCCACTGGCATCCACGTACCTGCAGCAGGGTCTACCTTGACCCCAAAGACCTGGCAGTTGAGAAACAAGGAGCTGGGCCCCGGGGAAGACAAGAAATATCTTCAGGGCCCTCATCACCCACCCCTGCACCGGCACAGTGCCGGCAGCGGCACTAATGTTCCCAATGAAAAGCCTAGCGCAGCCTCTGGGGTTCAGAGCTGGGAGCCTGCGTGCTGGCTTCCGACACACGTTGGCCGCTACGTGATCCAGGTCTGGGCTGGGAAATGAAGCGGCTAATAGATCTAAGGTGAGATTAGCGTGAGCTGGCCAGCAGCTTGAGGAGGAGATACAGCTCCTCCTTGTCAAAACTGGAAACCACTCAGAACATTTGCTCCATGGCTTCTAGGCTTCTACCCTGAAAGGCCTCTCTTGGCAAAAGAAAACAAAAAAGAAAGAAAAAACCAAATACACAAAGACTATCACATTAAAATGCAGTAATTAAAAGGGGGAGAGACGACATCTGAGTTTATTTAAAACAACACAAAACACTACTTTGGGGGTATATTTCTCCCTGTGTTTTCTTTCCCGAAGTATCTAGCCATGAAGACGGCTGGCACCGGCACATAATCCTATACGCCACAGTCACACAGGCTGATGTGACATACACCAGGAGACCCTGGCCCAGACGGCACAGCCCTGAGTGGGTTCCGGGTCAGGCCACATAACACATACGGGAATAAGAGCCAGAGCTGGCTACTAGTATTTTATTGAGACGTTTTCATAAGGAAGCCAGAGGTTGAAAGCACAGAGAAGATACTATACAAATTTTGATTTTACTAAAATGTTATGTCCCTTGAGTCAAGGTATTAATCTTGTTATAAAAGTGGTCTCTCCTCTCAGTGGCCATTCATTAAACATGCATAAATGTTTAAACGTACTTCTGTTATCAGATCGCATGAGAAGAGCAAATAAAATCACGCAGGACGAGGCGCACCAGAGCGGCTTCCAGAGGGAGGCGGACTGCCGGACGGTTCAGGCCCAGGAGTTCCAGACACGGGCGCTTCCTGTAAATACTTACCAAACAGCCCTCTCCATGTGTGACAAAGTTTGATCCCAAAGGAACAAATGATCAATTTTCTTCCCTTAACAATGGTGAAAATACAATTAAAAGAAAGAGTCCGAATAATGGCAAATAACTACAAACAAACTGCTCCCATCACTCAGTGCTCTCGGAAAAGGGCCTCGCGACCAGGCCGGAGCTCCCGGAACGGACAACGTGGCATCAATCTTGTCAGCACCACCCTGCCGGACAAGGGAAAACACCAAACAGGCTGGTGACAGCGTTGCGAATGTCATTACGTTCTCTGTGACCAGACACAGGGCTGTGTCTGCCAGAACTTGTATCCTGATGAAGTCTTGATGTCATTTTAACTACGTGAGGAGGCTCTGCAAAGGAAAAAGGGAAGAATCCTGGTGCAAACAGATAAGCCAGGAAAGACCAGACTCTATCCCTTGTGACAGAGAGCACGTCTGTGCTATCATTTCTCCCTTCTGATGGTGTGATATAGTGTAACGTTAGTACCTAAAAGGGGTCCAGAATTTTAGAGTAGGCCCAAAAGAGATGCGAATTTCCTTTCTCTACAAGCAAACGGGAATTGAAAAGCTGAGTAGGCTATCTATCATCTGTAATGAGTCATAATCGGCAAGCAAAATGTAGAAAAGTGCATCTTATCACTTGGCCTATAAAAGCTTCTGATCCATGGGGTAAAAACACACCAAACTCTAATAAGCAGTCTGTTATAACAAATAAACCCAAACACCTAATTACCAAGTGACTATTTATAGTTTCTAAAATAACTTAACCCACTTTTATGAAGCAGATATTTTAAGTTTCACAGAAAAATCCTGCCCAATTCCAGCATTAGATACTACATTTATTTTGCCCAGACCCAAAGGATAAAGAGATCTTTATAAATTACACTATTTGTACCATAAATTCAAAGAGAAAATAGTCTCATTTACAAACGGCAATTACTTACAAGAGAAAACTGAATTGTAAATTTTAATTGTTAATTTTGATGAAAATGGGAAACCTGGTCAAAGGGGAAAATCGCAGAGCTAACAGCAGGGGCTGCGTGTGTGGTCAGCAATGTCTCCATTCACTTCAATGGTTTTGCAACACAAGCTACTTTCCGGTAAAATCCCTTCTTCTTCTTTAATTCGGCCTACTTTATATTTTTAGCGTCCTGTTCAGGCAAATTACTCTCCCCATAGAGATGATGTCCCTGTTAAAACAGCACAGAGAGGGAAAAGTACGTACTCTGTTCATACACAGAAAGGAGTATCTAACACATGATAAAATAAATAAAGACGGGCAAAGAAGCCAAATGTCAGAACTGGAGTGCATATAAAGACCACCGAATGCCATGAAGGAAACACTGGCCACACCTAGGCCAGACTGTCCAATACAACAGCTGCGAGCCACATGGATGACTTGTTGAAATATAAATTAATTTAAATGTCATACAGTTAAAACTTCAGTTTGTAAGTCACACTCATCACATTTCAAGTGCCCAGTGGCCACACATTACTAGGGGCTCCATTCTGGAAGGCACAGGCATATACTTCCATCACTGCCAAAGGGCAGTGACAGCACTGACAACACTGTCACTTTACAAATGAGGGAAACTGAGACAGGAGGTAATGAGCTGATGGAGCTCATGGGGGTCATAGAATGAGTGGCTGGCCACTGAGAACATCATTCACTTCTGCCCAAGGTAAGCCAAAACTCCACATGGTCAGGGCCTTGTTCAAAGTTGTTAGCACACCCTACTATATACCCTACCCATGAGCAACCGACATGCATATAAGCATGATGCCTGAAATGACATGCATAAATGGCTGTAACTCTAGTGGGGAACCAAAACTGTAACACACAGTTGCAGACCTAAGAAGCAAGAGGCTGATGAGCAATTTCTCAACCCAAGACTTCAGACATCTTTCCTACTTGGTTTATTTCTCAAAAACTCCCATTAAACATCTTTGTGACAAAATCTTTTATTAATTCCTGAGGACAGAGTCTCAGTTATGGAAATGCCCTAAATATCCAACAATAAAAGAATGTTACCCGTTACAGTGGAACACTACGCCATCTCTAGGAATAATGTTGGCAAAAGTTCAATCATACGGATAAGTACTTATGATGAAAAGTCAGGTGAAAAACTCAAACAGAAAACTGTGATTGTCTCAGGTATCACAATGATCCTGTGAGTGTACATGTGGTTATGTGTGTACATATATGTGTGTGTACCATACAACCAAGAGAAGGAAAAAAAAAACAGAAAATACCAGCAGAAGCATAGACATCCAAGATACTGATGTCAGCACACAATAATTATGATTAATATGTTTAAAACTGGGGGCACCTGGGTGGCTCAGTTGGTTAATCATCTGACGCTTGATTTGGGCTCAGGTCTTGATCTCACAAGCCCCACATGGGGCGCTGTGCTGTTAGCACAGAATTCTCCCTCTCTGTCTGCCTCTCCCCCACTGTCAAAAATAATAAATAAACTTAAGATTAAAAAAAAAAACCTAACTGGAAAAGACAGCCAGACAAAAATAAGAATCCAGAGGATTTTAAATATGGAATTGAAACATATTAAAAATGAAGTGGACATTCTATAACCAAAAAATGCAAACTTTGAAACTGGAAATTCACAGGATAGGATTAATGGTAAGCCAGGCAGAGCAAAAAGCAGTTTGTGAGTGGCAAGATGGGGTCACAGAAAACATCCAAACCACAGTACAAACAGGACAAATGGAAAGAAGACAAGAGCACAGAAGATGAGGGTCAACTGGCAGGAAAGAAACAATAATTGAGAAAAGAGTCAAGAATTTTCCAAAACAGGTAACACCACCCCAGAGATTCAAGAAGCTCCACAAACTCAAAGCAGAATAAATATGAAAAAAAATCACAACTAAATGTAACACAACTTTAAATCAAAGAGAAAATCATAAACGCAGCCTAAGTCACAAATTCACATTTTAGCTTCAAAAGAGCAACAACAGAACTGATGGCTGACTTTTCAGCAAAACTTTAGAAAGCAGAAGAAAATGAATAGGACATATTTAAATGATGAAATAAAACAGCTGTTAATTCAAGAACCAACAAGGGTTAAATTACTGTGTTTAAGTCAAGGGAAAATAACATTTTAAAAATAGATTCTATCTACTGCAGTTGACAGGCATTTAAAAAAAAAAGGGGCAGGGGTAGATTTTCAAGCAGCAGTAAATCATCCCACATGGAAGTGTGGTAATGAAGGAAGAAACAAAACTTGCCAATCAATCAACTGATCAATCAATCAGCATGCGATAAATCTGCATGAATATTAAATGTTTAAAACAACAGTAATGATGATGATTATTATAGCCTTTAAAGTACTTACAGAATTAAAACACAACAGCATAAAAGCTGGGTCAGAGCTAAACAGAATAAAGTTTTATGAAGTACCTAATTGCTCAGGAAGTGGTAAAGGTGAACAATTTTAGGTGAATAATAAGTCAAGGATGGATGGTATAATCTCTAAGTTAATCGAAACAGAAAAAAATAAGTTTGTAGCATTAAAACGTGAACAGATGAGAAAAATGAATAAAAAACATTTGATTAATCTAAAAGAAAGCAAAATAAAGTAGAAATAAAGGAACAAAATAAATATGGGTCAAACAGAAGATAAATAGCAAAATGAAAAAATTAAACTCAACTACATCTGTAATTATTTTAGCGTGACTGGACTAAAAAACTGAAGCTTCTCAGTAAGACTGGGTATTCTAAAAACCTATATACTCTTTACACACTTTAAATATAAGGACAAAGGCTGAACATGAAAAGATGGAAAAAAAAGATATACCATTTAAATCTGATCAAAATAAAGCCCAGAAAATAATTTTAATGCCAGACAATGCACATCTTATACCTGTCAGGATGGCTACATTTAAAAAACAGCAAGGTAACAAATACTGGCCAGGAAGGGCGGGTGGGGAACCGGAGCCCTGTGCATTGTTGGGAGCGATGGAAAATGATGTTACTTGCTATAGACAGTAGGGCGTTTCCTCAAAGGTTCGGAATTAGCGCTTGACCCAGCAGTTTCACACCGGGGTGCACCCCGGAAACAAGCGGAGGCAGGAACGTGAGGAGGTGTCTGCACCCGGGCGTCACAGCAGCACTATTCACGGGGGGTCAAGCGGTGGAGGCCACCCAAGCGCCCATCAGCGGCTGAGCAGGGACAGAAAATGCAGGAGATACATATGTGACGTGTAATTTTACGGGACCACTTGACCGGGCCATGGGTGTTAAACATTATTTCCAGGTGTGTCTGTAAGGGTGTTTTCAAACTGAGATTAGCATTTAAGTCCACATACAGAGTAGACTGCCCCCCCTCAAGGCAGCGGGTCTCATCTAATCCACGGAGGGTCTGAACAGAAAAACACAAGGTGAAGGCAGGGAGAATTTGCTCTCTCCCAGACTGTCTTCCAGCTGGCATGCGTGTCATGTTATCTCATGTTAGGTTCCATTACCTTATGTCATGTTATGCTACGTTATATATTGTATTATACAATTCTACAGTATGTTACGTTACATATCATATCATCTTTCACATATAACAACCCCTGTCCTGCCGGAGAAGCCCGTGACGACACGTAGTGGAACACTACTCAGCCTGTAACACACGCGGCAGCACGGACGCACCAGGAGGACACCGTGCTCAGTAAAATAAGCCGGGCACAAAAAGACAAACGCTGTGTAATTCCACTTCTATGATGTACCTGGAGTAGTCAAATTCACAGAAAGGAGAATTATGTTACCAAGAGCTAGGGAGAGGGTGAAATGGGGAGTGTTTCACGGCCACAAGAGCTTCAATTTTGCAAGATGAGAAAGTTCTGAACACCTGTAACACAACAGTGTGAATATGCCCAACTACTCAACTATTCACTTAGCAATGGCTGAGATGGCGGGGTGCAGAGGAAGCTAAATCAGTGAGGTGTCCAACTTTGGCTCAGGTCATGATCGCACAGTCCATGAGTTCAAGCTCCACACTGGGCCCTCTGCTGACAGCATGGATCCTGCTTCGGATCCTCTGTCCCTCTCTGTCTGCCCCTCCCCCACTCACATTTTTTCTCTCTCTCTCTCTCTCAAAAACAAACATTAAAAAAAATGGTTAAGATGGTAAATTTTATGTTTTGTGATTTACCACCACAATAAAAAAAAATACTAGATGATGGAAATGCTAAGGCCGGAAGAATTAATTGCAATAAAAAGGTACACTTCATAATGATCAACAAGTCAGTTCTGTACCCACATAATATAACAGTTTAAAAATACATTAAGGAAAAGACAGAGCTAACAAAACAGAAAAAACAAAAATGTTATTTGCGCTTTTAAAGCATCTCTCTCTCTCTCTCAGTAACTGATAGAACATGCAGATGAAAGGGCCGTGAGGCTTACAGAAACCCCGGACACGCCCCTGGGTCAGACACAGAACACTGCACCCAACACTGCAGAAGGCCTGCTCTCTGACCCCTTCTCACGTGCAAGTCTCAGCCCACATCAGAGGACTGAAGTCATACAGGCTATGTGCACTGACTGCAGTGAAATCAGACCAAAATCATTAAGAAAAAGAGAACAGGAAAAAAACAAAACAAAACAAAAGCAAATGTTTGGAAAGGCACACACGTCTAAATACCCCTGAGTTAAACACGAAATCCTAACAAAACCAGAAAACACTCTGAATTGAGTGAACATGAAAACGCTGAGTACCACCACTTAACGAGAATGCAGCCAAAGCAGTATTCAGAAGACATCCATAGCCCTGGAAGTGTGTATTATAAAAGAAGAGACACGGAAAATCATTTTAAGCTTCCACCTCAAGAATCTAAAAAGGAAAACAATGAAGGATAGATATAAAGAGCAAAAATCCCTGAAATAAAAATTAAACATAAAATAGAAAAACAAGACAAACAACTGCAAAACCAAAAGTTCGCAGACATCAGTAAACTGATGGACTGAGCAAGAAAAAGGAGAAAGGACAGTATACCGACAGCATTAATGAGAACTATGGTGTGGGGTCCTGTACACATCCTGACACAAGACAGACACAAACTTCCTGGCGCTTGCGGACCATCTGCGGAAGGCGCCCGCACACCAGGTTGTAACACACGTATCAACAAAAGTAGCAGCATCACTGGGCCCCCCATGCCCATCGTGGTACAATTACAAGTGTAGTGATTTGCTGTTGCTGTGAAAAGAATGGACCGCAAACAGTGGACCGAACAACCCACATCTGTCTGCTGACAGTCCTTCGCTTCAGAAGTGCCACTGGTCCTGCCTGGGTCCTCTGCTCAGGGTCTCAGAGACCCTGTCGAGGTGTCCACAGGGTGGATCCTTATGTGCAGGCTCTGGGGAGAATCCGCTTGCCAGCACATGTCTGTCGGCTGCTGCAGAAGTCACGTCCCTCAGCCGTAGGACTGGGGCCCCAGTGCCTTGTAGGGTGGCAGGCGGTGACCACTCCAGGCACCTTGTCCCACGACATCCTCCACCTGAGCCACAGAGAGTACCCTGTCCCGCTGGTGTCCCTGACCTCCTCTCGTCCCACCAGATGGGACAGCTCGCTGATTTTACAGAGCCTTGTGATCAGGTCAGGACCCCTCCAACACTTTCCCAATCGATAACTCAACTCATGAGTAACCTCAGCTGCATGTGTAAATCCCTGTTTCCACATAATGCAGCAATCACAGGAGTGACACTAGGGGGAAAAAGGTCATGAGGGCCCCTTAGTATTAACCTGCCACAAAAATTAGGAACAAAACCATAAATGAAAATCTCCATGTTTTAAAATTAAAAACACTTCCAAACTCACCGCTCAAGAAAGAAGTCATAATGAAAATTAAGACATTTGAAAAGGTGTGACAGTGAAAACATGACCCACAACAATTTTCAAAGTACAGTGAGGCCACGCACAGAAGACACGATGTGAAATCAACAAAGGAAAGAGAGTAAAAAGCATAATATAAGCCTTTAACTTGAGAGTCAGAAACAGGACAGAGAATAAGGAACAAGTAGAAAATACCGGGCAGAAACGTCTGAGCTATTCAATCTAAGACAATACACGGGTTCCCAGTAAAAATCTGGTTTCTAACGACGATAAAGACAGGCAAACACTGCATGAGATACAACAAGCAGGAAGGAGAGAAAGTGAGAACAGACAGTATCAAGAATAAAAACAGGGAAAATGATTACAGAGATTTAAACATTCACGAATACTAAGAACAAGTTTCCCTCAAAAATTGAAAACCTGGCTTCAGATAATCAACCTAACTAAAGCTTTAAAAAAAATTAATCATATAACAATGAAAGCAATTAAATCACTAGTTTTAAAAGTCTTCCCACAAATACCAGGTTACGAAGGCAAAATGTACCAAATTTTGAAAGAAAAGATCATATAAAATGTTACAAAAATACAAAGATCACATAAAATGATCATATAAAAATAGAGAATGATCAACCCATTCCATGGGGCCAGTTTATCCTTGAAACCCAAACCAGACAGGGACAGTAGAAGGAAAAATCATAATAAGCAATCTCATTCATAAACACAAATGTAAAAATCCTAATCAAAAAAATAGTAAACCTAGCCTAGATGATGCTTAGTGGACAAGTTCATCCCAGAAATGCAAAAATGATTTAACATTAATAAATCTACAAAAGTAGGGTGCCTTAGTGGCTCAGTCTGGTTAAGCATCTGACTTCACCTTAGGATCATGATCTCACGGTTTGTGGGTTCAAGCCCCACATTGGGCTCTGTACTGCCAGCTCAGAGCCTAGAGCCTGCTTCGGATTCTGTGTCTCCCTCACTCTCTGTCCCAACACTCACACTTTGTCTCTCCCTCTCTCTCAAAAATGAACATTAAAAAAATTAAAATTTAAAATGTTTTCTAATATTTATTTTTGAGAGAGAGTGCGCGCAAGCAGGGGGAGGGGCAGAGAAGGAGAGGGAGACAAAGAATCTGAAGCAGGCTCCAGGCTCTGAGCTGTCAGCACAGAGCCCGACGTGGGGCTCGGACTCACAAACCGTAAGGTAACGACCTGAGCTGAAGTCGGATGCTTAACGAATGGAGCCACCCAGGCGCCCCTAAAAAAATTATAAATAAATCTATGAAAGTAAATACGCACATTGACAGACACGGGGGTGGGAATCACAATCATTTCAATAGATGCAGAAAAATAATTTAGCGAAATTCAGAGCCTATTAATGATTTTTTAAAACTTCTCGGAAAACCAGAAAGAAGTTTCCTTTTTACCAAAAGCCTATCAGAAGTTTCATTTTTGATGGTGAAAGATTAACAGCTTTCTCTTTAAAATAAGTAACAAGGTAAGCGTATCAATTACGATCCTGTCTTCACATAACTCGGTCTTGGAGGTCTCAGCTAGCGCACCATGGCACGTAAAAGAAGTAAATGATCAACAGAGTGGAAAGCAAGACACCAACTCTACTTCATAGGTAGTATGATCGATCGTGTAGAAAATCCACAAATATACATAGAGCATATTAAAATTAAAGAGAGGAATTCAGCAAGGAAACCAGATATAAAATGAGCACACAAAATTCAATATAGCATTTCCAGGTACCAATCACAAAGAAAGGATTACCTAAAAAAAAAAAAAAAAAAGATACCATTTATAACAGCAACAAAAACACTAAGGGCCTGGGGAAAACATCACAAAAGATGGGCAAACTCTTCATAAAAAAGACTATTAAAAATGGGCAGATGCTAAAGAAGACCTAAATAAATATATAGAAAGCATATTTCTAAAGAGGAAGGTTCACATCATAAAGATGCTATTCTCCCCACATTAATTGATTAATTATATATGCAAGCACTTCCGATCAAAACACCAAAGGCTTTTTCCTAAGAATCTGACAAGCTGATTCTGAAATCTGTATGGACGAGCAAAATGGAAAGGCTTATGCCACCAACATTAAGAGGTAGCCTAAAGCTACAGTAATTAATAAAATGTGGTATTAGTACAGAAATAGAACTATAAAGGAAAAGAATCACAAATTCAATTATGTTCGACTACATGAAAATTAAGAACCCTTGTCCACTGAAAGGCAGTACAAAGAAATGAAAAGGTAAACCATGAACTGGGGGAAGATAATTGCAGCCTGGGTAACTGATAAAGGACTAGAATCGGGAAGATAAAAATTCTACTGTAAATCACTCAGAAAAGAATATTTCAATAGAAATATAGACAAAAAAGGGTACGAACAGGCATTCTGCACAAAAAGAGTTACGAACAGCAATGCAGAAAGATGCTCAAATTCACTGGTAATCAGAGAAATGTAAATTAAGATCACAATGAGATAATTATTTTCTACCCAGTAGGTTAGCAATGATTAAGTAACTTCCAAGTTTGGGTAAGGATGAGCACCAACTGACAGGAGTCTAATCTGCTTCAACCATTTTTACAAAACAGCTACTGTCTTGTAACATTGAACATTGACGGTGCAATAATTGTACCCTTGAGTGTACAGCAAGGAGAAACGGTTATAAATGTGCACTGGAAGCAGCATACAAGAGTGATCATAGCTGCAATGGGTGACAGACAAAAACTGGGAACACTTCAAATGCCCAGGGACGAGAGAATAGAAAAGTACATAAGGAAACAGTGGCACAGCTTTGTAACGACCAGCTGGGACGCACAGCCCACGCACCACAGCCACGCACAACTCGGGCAGAACTCAGGAAAAGGAACTGCAAGCAGAAGGCAGCAAGCAAGCCTTGGAACACTTGGACAGCATAATATGTTCTTTATAAAAGTCAAATGAGCCACACTAAATGAGATCTTGTTGAAAAGGCGCTGGGCAGATGGGGAAACTATACATAATTTAAAAAGGAAAACAATGATAAACACAAACTCCAGAATAGCCATAACTGTGAGGTAGGGAGAGCGGGGAGGGTGGGGGGCAGCACAGGAGAAGAGGCACACAGATCCCTTCCCCCAGACTGGAGAGGCTGCACTTCTCAAGTCAGCAGCAGGTAACCTGGTGGGTGCCCTGAGGATCAGCTGTGTGTCATTTGTGCCTTACTACATCTCATGTGCTTCAGCAGGTGTCAAACAACACATAATTTTACCTTATTTTTACAGTTTACTTTTATTTATTTTGAGAGAGAAATAGAGAGCAAGTGGGGAAGGGGCAGAGAAAGAGAGAGAGAAAAAAAAAAGACAAAGAGACAAAATCCCAAGCAGGCTCCGGGGCTCAAACCCGCAAACCGTGAGATCATGACCTGAGCGAAAGCTAAGAGTCAGATGCTTAACTGACTGAGCCACCCAGGTTCCAATAACAACACAAAATTTTAAAAGCAAAAAAGGAGGAAAGAGAAAGGGAGGGAGGATAGGAAAAGAGAAAGAAAAAGGAGGAAAAAACTGCATCAGATAAACCACCGAAGATCAAATTCATATAATAAAGAACACTGAAGGCGAAATTCTGCAACCTGGGAAATTGACAAAACCTGAAGGAGTACATCTGGTGACTGGAAGAAAACCAAGAATGCTTCCACTAAAGGGTACACACCACGCTAAGAGAAACTTTCAAAACATCATTCCAGGTGAAAATCCGGTCACTTTCCGAGCCTACCAGCACACCGTGTTGGTCCACACTCGGGAAGTTCATGTGTGATCCAAAACCTCCTAGGTTAACACAGTTCCCCCTCTACTCCCCCAGCAAGTCCAGAGATGCGGCACCACTGAAGTGACTTGGTCACTCACAAATGGCACGAGGCACCGTGCGCATCGTAGGAAGTTTCTGGTGAGCACCCCGCCACCACAGCCATCCGCGCTTCTCCCACTTGGGTGGACAGTGGTGAGGGCACAGGCAAGTGCTCCACACAGCCTCCATGTCCTGCCATAGAGCGCACATCTACGTCATCGGGCATGCGCGTGGCAGAAGCACAGTCCAAACCACCAGGCTAGCTACGCCCACGTGCAGGGCATTGGCACTGCCGCCCAAGAAACCTGGGACAAAGGACAGCCTCGGTCCATTCATTTTTCAGACGCAGAGCTGCGAAGAGCTCTCTAGACAGGTAGACAGCGATGCAGAGGGTTAATGTTATCGCCACTATTAAATTTAATTGATGAAGGTCTGGGTCGGCAGGGTATTGACGGCAGTGGTGTGTGAATTGTGGCAGGAAGGAACACACTCTTCACCTGTCTGGTCACATCTTCAACAGCGTGAAAATGCCAAAATGACAGCCTTCAGCAGAGCATGTGTTTAGAGGCACCACGCATTAAAAACTGCAACAGTGACAAGAAAAAAAATAATCTGAGTTCAAGGGGCCTGTGATTTCCTCCAACTTCCCAATTCTGGTCCTCTCAGTAGAGAGCTGAAGTGGTCCTCCTTTTGAGTAAAATGCAAATAAGGTTCTTTCAATTTCTCAATGGAGAGTCAACCCATTTCTACCAGCTTTCCCCAATACCTGCCGCCTAGGACTCACCGACGTCACTCTTGCTGCCAACCACATCCAGCGTCCGCAGAAACACTGCAACCCTCTAAACACGGGAAACAGGGGCAGACGCACAGGGCATGCAAGAGTAAGAAGCTACCAGAAGAGGGTGAGCCAACTGGGAACGCGGCTGGTCCACTTTTAGTTCCAATGGAGTCACCACAGCCCAGGAGGCAGGACCACGAGGGAGAGGCATGGGAGGTGGCACAAAGGGCTAGACGGGCACCTGAAGCACCAGAAGTTCAAGTGCTCTGTCCAAGGTAAGGCAAGGACCTGCCATGCCCAGAGCTCACAGCCAGAGTCCTGGCCTTCAATCTCCTGCTAGTGCCTCCCAGGGGCAGCATGTACCAGAGGTCAGAAGGCACAGGAACCAGCAGAGCAGAGCAGGAGGGATGCCGCCACCAACACTCGTCAGCTGCCTCCCAGCAGGCACCTCCTGAGAAGGCCTCTCTCGAATCATTCCCCTCCTGACCCTCTGACATCACCACCACAATCAACAAAGACCATGGAACACTACCTACCTTAGTTCCCTAAGCAAGGATATCCTCAGTTTAAATTGAGGATCCACAAGAAAACAAAGTGGGGGAAAAAAATCATACAAAAACCATTCCTGCATTTGGTCATTTAAAAAAGCCAACATTAAATTGCTTACTATCCCGTATTTAAAACTTTAGAACAGGGGAGCCTGGGTGGCTCAGTCAGTTAAGCATCCACCTTCAGCTGAGGTCCCAATCTCGTGGTTTATGAGTTCAAGCCTGAGCCCCACGTCAGGCTCTGGGCTGACAGCTCAGAGTCTGGAGCCCGCTCCAGATTCTCTGTCTCCCTCTGTCTCTGCTCCTCCCCTGCTCATTTTCTCGCTCTCTCTCTCTCTCTCTCTCTCTCTCTCAAAAATAAATAACATTTAAACGAAAAACATTTAGGACAAATTCCTCCCATAGGAAGAGGTTTCTCTCTCCTGAAGGGATGATATGCTGGGGAGCGACCACTTCCCTTTTCACCATGGCTGTCGGGAAGATCAATGACAGACTCCATTTGTGCTTGCACAAGCTATCCTTAGCCTACATTTCCTGGAATACTTAACCTTCTTAGTGCTGGTTCTCTGGCCACCACAACTACCCAAATACGTTCGAGAAACAGAAAACAAACAGAAAAGCCTTCTGACAGAAGGCAAAACAGCTGTCACAAAAATCCATGCAATAAAGGTCACAGGCTCTGGAGCCAGCCTGCCTGGGTTAAAACACTTATTGTAAATATGTCCCATGTTGTTCAAGACAGAGGAAAACAAGACCATGTTAAGAAAAGACATAAAAAAGATCCCAATGGAACTTGATGTAAAATAAAGTATCTAAAATTAAAAATACACCTGGTGTGATTCACAGATTAGATAATGCAGAAGGGAAAAATCGGTGACAATGAAGAAAAAATGTTTTAAACTATCCAAGCAGAGGGAAAAAAAAAAAAAAAGACGGAAGGAAATGAACAGAGCATGCATAAGATTAACCAATCTGCCACACATCGGAGCCACCTGAGGAAAAGGAAAAAGGCAGAAAAATATTTGAAAAAATATTAACTTTCTCTTCAAATCTGATGAAAAATCTATACTTGTAGATGCAAGAAACTCACTGAACCAAAGCATTAGAAATATAAAGAGAACTAAAGCAAGGCACGTCATTATCAAATTGCTGCAAACAAGTGATAAGGGGGAACCTTCAAGTGGCCGGAGCAGGGACGGGCCGACTGCATGCAGAGGGACGCAGTAAGCAGGACAGCACACCGGTTATCAGGAGCTATGTCCGCCAGGACACAATGGAACACCACTTCAGAGCAAGGAAAGGAAAAAAATGGTCAGTCTAGAATTCTCTATGCAGCAAGATATCTTTCAAGAATGAAAGCATAACAAAGGCTTTTTCAAAAAAAGAAGAAAAGGAAGACAGTTCCTGTATGAGCAGACCTACATTTGATAAACATTGATGCAAGTTTCTTAGGCATAAAAAAATGATACCAGATAGAAAGCTGGATTTGCACAAAGAAATAAAGAGCACAAGAAACGGAAAATATGCAAATAAATATAAAAGCTGGGAAGGGGGGGTCCTATTTTTAATCTCTTTAAAAGATAACTCACTACCTAAAGCAAAAACAACAACATACTGGGATTTGTACCACACGCGAGTACAACAGGAACACGGGCTGGGAGACTGACGCTCTCTCGCATGGAGCTCACCCTGCGGACCCTGAACGCCGCCTCGTGAGCACAGACGGCAGGAAGCCAAGTATGCACACTGCTCCAGTCAGCACCCACTAAGAAGAAAAGAGAGAGAGCTAATTAACCAATAGTATAGATAAAAATTAAGCTAAAATCATTAAAAATATACATTCAAATATTCCAAAAGCAGACAGGAAAAGGAGGAGGCAAAAGATGAAATGGGACAAATAGAAAGCAAACAGCAAGATGATGTGCTTAAACCCATATTTATGTGACAATCACATAAATGCAAATGCCCTCAATACTCCAATTTCTAAAAGGACATTATGTGAATAAAAGCTTTTAGAAACAAAAGACCCAACTGCATGCTGCCTACAAGAATCACATGGGAGATGGAATGACAAAATAAGTAAAATGTAAACAGTTGGAAAAGCATTTTCCACAGAAACGCTAATGAAAAGAAACCTGGAGTGGTCATCTTAGTATCACGAGGAATTTGAAAACAAGAAATATTAATAAGGCAAAAGGCAGCCATTTCATAAAGCTAAAAGGGTTAATTCACCATGAGGACAAAAAAATCCTAAATACTGGGATGCCTGGGTGGCTCAGTTGTTTAAGTATCTGACTGTTGGTTTAGGCTCAGGTTATGATCTCAAGATTCGTGAGTCTGAGCCCCACTTGAGATGCTCTCTCATTGCCCCTCCCCCTTTCCTCAAACTAAACTTTTTTTTTAAATTCTAAATATGCATGTACTTAGGAACAAGTTTGAAGCAGATGAAGCAAGAGCTGAGAACTGAAGGGGAAACAAATCTTGAGCTATTGCTAATAATTTAAAGAGCAGGGAGACAAAAAAGCAGCAAGGAGACAGAAGACCTGAACTACACAATCAAACCTGACCTAACTGACACTGGAAAGAGCAGTCTCCCCCAAAACCACAGAATATACATTCCTTTCAAGTGCATACAACATTCACCAAGACAGATCAGATCATGTTCTGGACCATAAAACAACTCTCAATAAATTTAGGACTGAAATCATAAAAAATCTGTCCTCTGACCACAAGGTAATTAAATGAAAGATCAATAACAGAGAGACATCAGGAAAATCCCCCACTATCTGGAAGTGAAACATATTTCTAAATAACCCATGCACTACAGAAGGGATCACAAAGGAAACTGGAAAACACACTGCACTGAATGAAAATAAGAAGACAACACAGCCCATCGGCAGGAGGCAGGTAGAGCAGGCTTCCTGCCTTCCAGGGAAGGCTTAGCACGGAGTGTTAACATGAGAAAAGACCAAGGGCTCAACTCCATGATCTAAGCTTCCACCTTAGCAAATCAGAAACAGAGAGTAAACTAAACAGAAGTAAGCAGGAGAAGGCAATAATAGAGATCAGAGAAGAAATCAATACAAGACAAAGGAGAGAGAAAATCAATTATAACAAAAGTTGGTTCTATGAAATCAACAAACCTCTAACCAAACCAATTAGAAAAAAACAAAGAAAGAAAACACAAATCACCAATATCACTAATAAAAACAAGGACTGGACACTCATAGGACAGTAAGAGAATATTAAAATAACCCTGGACCAATAAATTCAACCAAGTTAGATGAAACGACCAAATTCCCTGAAAAACCACAAATTACCAAAAAGCAACTTAGGAAGAAATAAATGACTTGAATAACTGTCTACTAAAGAAACTGAATGTATAGTTTTATCCTTCCCACAAAGAAAACCCCACATTTAGGAATTCTAACAAGCATTTAAAGCAGTAGCAATTATCAATAGCACACATTCCTGTCAAAATTCACACTATTCCAAGAAAAAAGGCCCCATCTCATGAGTCTAGGATCACCCTAATTCCAAACCAGAAAGACACTCCAAGAGCGGAGCGCTTCAGGTCAGTATCCCTCATAAACACAGATACACAAATCCTCACGGTATGAAAATATTAATACACCAAGCCCAAGCGGGGATTTTCCAGGAATGCAAAGTTGGTTTGACATATGAAAATCCATCACGTAATTCACTGCATTAACAGCACAAAGGAAAAGCTTCCCCAATCTGACAAGAAGCTCCTACAAAAGTACCCAGCAAAACTGACTCTCAATGGTGAAAACCATGATGTGAAACAAGCTGGCACCAAACTCTGGAGGGAATCCTCCCACCCCAGCACTCCACAAACCCAAGGTCAACGGGGAAAAAGCCATTCCTGTAAGATGTCCAGATGGAGCAATCAAGCTTGTGGTCTTTATTCAATTCTCAACCGTTTTTCAGTACTCTGTGCCCAGACAGGAAGTACACTGGAGCGAACGGTGGCTGCTGCAGGAAAGCATCTGCCTGGCTGGCCGACTCTTCCATGAAACAAAAGCTTTACTATACAAACGAGTAACAAACTGTGGTTACTCAGATTGGGTATCTGGCAGACAACATTTCCTCAAAAATAAAGTGACAGTATGTGATACCAATGGTAAACGATAAATTGAGAGCTTTAAGTGATGATTACAACTCTGGGAAATTTGTATCCACCACCGTGGCTCCCAATTCTAAGGCTGCTCTAGGGAGAAAGGTGGTGATATCAACAAGCATGGGTTTTAATACTGCATTATGAAACGTCAACATTTGGAAGATGCATATAAGTCAGCAAACCGGTGTTTTCCAGAAGACCAGTGAATGATGTTACAAAATCATTCAAGTTGCAAGACACAGCAATTGAGTTTCACATAAGGGAGGACAAATAGTTCACTAACGGGCTCAGATTCCACACAGCAAAGAACCTTCAAGAAACGAACACTTGCCGAGTTCTGAGACCATGTCAGAGAATATCAAAATTATCTGTAAAAGCTATTAAAATGCCCCTCTTTTACCAGTTACTTGTTTGGATGAAGCCAGATTCTCTCAAGATGCTTCAACCAAAACACATCACCACAGACAAAATGCAGGAGCACATGTAAGATCTAGCTGCCTTCCCCTCTAATGCAGTCATGTAAAAGACATGGAAGGGGGTGCCTGGGTGGCTCAGTCAGTTGAGTGTCAGACTTCGGTTCAGGCGATGATCTCATAGTTTGTGAGTTCGAGCCCCACATTGGGCTCTCTGCTGACAGCTCAGAGCCTGGAGCCTGCTTCGATTCTGTCTCCTTTTCACTCCCCCTCCCCCACTCACACTCAGTCTCTCTCTTCTCCTCTCCTCTCCTCTCCCTCCCTCCCTCCCTCTCTCTCTCTCTCTCTCTCTCTCTCCCCTTCTCTGGAAATACTAAAAAAAATTTAAAGATGCAGAAAAAAGTAAGCCAATATCATTCATTCCACTATTTTTTATGGAAAATAGTTACTTTTCATTTTAAAATGTGTTATTTAACATTAAAACGTAACCAGTTTATTGTAGCTTAAACGAATTAATATTTTAAGCGTCTCAATGCTAACTTCTAACATGGTAAATACCAGTATGTGACTCACATAGGTTATTTGAGATCTCCAGGAAGAGTACGTTTTTAAGAGCGCAAAAAGTCTGAAACCAAACCATGTGAGGCCCACTCCAGGGCTGGACTGTGCCTGGCCCTAACCACCCGCCATCGCTACCTTCTCAAACTCAGGTGTCTTTCGGGACCTGGCCCCCCTATCTGCAAACAGGAACAAGAACAGGGGAACACCTCTCTATTCCTAACCGACATCCAGGGCACAACCAGAAGGAACATCATACGAAAATACCCATTTTCCTATCTTTTTAAATGATTTCTACTCCTTCCACCTCTACCACCACCTGTACAAACTTTTCCATAAAAATCTGATTAAATCTAAGAGACTTCCTTATAAAGCTCCACTAGAGAGGATATGTCATTATTTCAGCTTAGAGTTGGAAACAAGAAGGAAAAAAAAAGATTCCTTTAGTTCTGTAGCAAGTCAGTGTTTGAATACAATTCCATATGAAAACATTTAAAATACATTAGATTTTTGGTCAAGATAAAAGACCAAAAAAAAAAAAAAATCAAGCAATCTATTCTAATTGGGTTCCCATGGTAACTGTACAATTGGGTTTTTCAATATAACATCCCAAAGGCCCAATGCACACTTGTAAAATATACTTCAAACAGCCTGAATTGTTTTTACATTACAGCACTCCCAGGAAGATCAATTACTATACATCCCCACCCTGACTATTAGTGGCAGGACACGTTAACACCGCGTGCCGTATTAACATAAGTCATAGAAGGAACACCGCATCTCACAATCATTCTATAAAACTCCTCATACACTTCAGATTCATCAAACCCGCTCTGGGTAATAAACCCACACTACTGTCGTCACAGACTTATGTTTACCAAGTGTACGAAATCGAGCCCAACTACATGCCACACCATTATGCCTCTCTTATTGATTTCAAGGATAAACAGAATCAATCATTAATAATTACATTATAAGATGGCCCTCAAGGTTAATCATATTCTTAGAGACTCTCACTACGGAATTAAACAACAAACATCGCTGTGCTAATAAATAAATAAACAAAACATAACTGAGAACTCAAATCCACATTTTAAATACTAACAGCACGACATGAAGCACAGCACACTCCCTCAGCGGGGAGTCTAGCTTCTCCCACGCTCACCACGGCGCTCTCTCCCTGCCATGGGGGGTTCCGGGGGCACCACGCTGGCCTGAACAGCAAGGGCACAGAGGGCCAGGGCCACTTTACAACTTGAGTTTTCTTGCGACAAGCATAAAAATCCCTACATGTCTGATGCATTCCACAGGTCTACACCCCGTAACACGAACTGCTGCTTGGACAGAAGTAATTTTAACAATCACCTACCTTTTTACGTCCCCCATCAATGGCCACAGGTATAACACAGGCCAATTTGAGGACGCGCAGGCCAGCAGCCTCTAGTGAGAAATACCTTGCTAGATTCCCAATTCAACAGAGACTGCCAAAAATCCTGAGAGACAACTTAGCTTGATAAGTAGCAAACTACACGGTTCTTAGAATTTGAGCTGGTGTCGAACAGGATGGCCACAGGCTGCCCCTTGATCCAGGCAGGATTAGAGACTGAACTGGCCACTGTCAAGAGAAAACCCAAACCACCAATACAAAACCCCAACCAGCAGCTCGACTAGCTCCCCAGCACTCCTCATGCTGAAAAACCCAGGCCCCCAGCACAGCACCCTCCCCCCCCCCCCCCCCCCCCCCCCCCCCCCCCCCCCCCCCCCCCCCCCCCCGCCCCTTTTTCCTGCACCAGAGCCTGGAGCCTGGACAGCCTCCAGGAGCAGGTCCACCCAGTGCCACAACATCACCAGACCTGCCAACAGTCCCCCCGGCCTTCTGGGCGTCTCTGGCCTTGCCTGCCACATCTCCTGTCTGCAACCTGTGGGGTCCCTAGGAATAAGATACCGGTTTCCGTTTCCCCTGTGCGCACTCACAGCTTGGGGGACGCCAGGGGCCAACCCTGAGAACTGTCCCACAAGGCTTCTGAGCACTGCCTGACTACAACACTCCCCTTATTCCAAAGTTTCAGCTTTCTACACGAAGCCCAAATGAGTGTCGTGCTTCGGAAGTAACTGGCCTGCATTCACCTGTGTGGTCAGCTCAGCAGCCACAATGGACGAGCACTGACCACACAGCTTCCACCGAAATTTATTTTTTCACACTTCTGGAGGATGTAAAGTCCAACATGAAGGTTCTGGCTGATCTTGTATCTGGTGAGGGCTCTCCTCCTGGCTTGCAGACAGCTGCCTTATCCTCGGGCCCTCCAATGGGGGCTGTGGATGAGGGAGGGGAGGGAGGGGACAGGGGGAAGACGGGAGAAGGGAGCAAGGAGAGAGAGATCTGTCCCTTTTTATAAGGCCACCAGTCCCACTGGAGGTCACCTCATGACCTCACTTAATCTTAATTACCTTCTAAAAGGCCCGTCTCCAATGTCTCCAAACAGTCAGTCCGGGTTAGGGCTTCTAAGCAGGAATCTTAGGAGGACACTCTTAACCCTTGGCTGGCCCTCCATCAGGCAGCAGCCCACCCCAGCCTTGGAGAGCTTCCCACATAGACCCCCGCCTCGAGAGACGAAAGCCACACCAGTAAGGCAGACGCCTGAGTGCATGTGTGTGCCGAGGAGGCGACGGTGTCCAGGGCACCTGTGTTTGGGCTGCATCAGAAGAGGCTCCCCAGGCAGAGCAGAGGAGGGCCCTGGGAAAACGGCAATGGGGCCTCCTGCCCATCCACTCTCAGAGCGAAGCCCTGGTGCACAGGCTTCTAGAGAACATGCCAGAGCAGATGTCCACAGCCATCGGGCTGAAAGGGGCTTTAAGAGGAGGCTCACGGTGGAGGAAGAGGCCGTTGGTGCCGACTGCCCCCGTCTCGGGCCCGAGCGCCAAGCTCCCGTGGTCTGGGGCCGCCCGAGCGGTGCCTGTGCCAGGCTCCCCAAGGAGCCTCCCAGGGACCCTCAGGGATAGAGGCAGGGGGTTGTGTGGGGCTCCGGAGGCAAAGCAACTGAGGTCCCAGAGACTGGAGCCAGGCAGCCTCTTGCCCCGTGGTGCAGGACGGGAGGCCTGAAGATCCTCCTGGCCTAACCCCCAGCCTACGGGCACTTCGTTCTGAACCTCCGAGAGCTGCACAGAGGGGCGGATACTCACCTGGCGTCCCAAGATGACCGTCCAGTCCAGGTAAGCTCCGGGCGGCCTGGGCCCGGTCCTATTGCAGCAGTGAGCACCCCACAAGCAAAACCGATCACACACACGTGCAGCAAAGATGTGGCTTTTCACATCAGCGCCAGGCACAACAAATGGCTGCTTGCAACACCAGAGCTACCAGAAACACTGGTTTCGGCCGATACAAAAGAATATTTATCCCATCCAAGAATCCACCCCGTCTGAATTGTCATGATACACAGCACCTCGGGCCCAAAGAAGGCTTCTTGGCAAGAAACCTCATCACACAGGGAGAGTCACCGAGGAAATCAGAGCCAGGACGTCTGGAGGTTTTCCTGGAGTGACAGACCGTCCAGACAACACCACAAGAACAGCAATGGTGATCTCAGTCCAGAAGGAAATGTTCTGATTACACTCAGGGCAAAAATAAACACACTTAAAAAAAGAAAAAAGAAACAGAAAAAGAAAAAAGCTAAGAGAAAGTTTTTAAATCCCGTACTTTTGTAGGAAAAAGCCCTACAGTACTGATAACATGTCAAGCCGCACATGGATGCAGGCTGGTGGGAGAGCAACCGCCAGGCTGTCCCCCGGTGACCCCCGCCCAGCTCACCCAGGCCCTTGAGGGCTTCGCAGTGAAAGCGTGTGTCCCAGCAAACCGCTGGTCACCACGATGGAACACAGGCCTCCCGGAGCCCGCCCTGCTGGTGGCCGAGCGCCTCCGCCTGCTGCCTGCTGCCAGGACGGAAAGCGCTCGATATTAGGAATACTCATTCAATTCTGGAACCCACGTATTTGTTCTGACAGTTCTTGGAACAAATTACAAAAGCAGTGTGAGGGGAGCGCCCCCCAAAACTCCCCGCTGACCCAGTGGGGGCCGCACCCCGCCAGCGCCAGAGACGGATGGCCGGGGCGGTGCGGAAGGCGGTGGCCCGCAAGCACGCCGGCGGACCGCTCCGCATCCATCTGACCTGACAGCTTAATCTGATGAGAGCACAGGGGTGACAGGAACAAATGTTTCTGCACAATACAGAATAGCACACATGGGCTTTTCTTGGGATCGCTACCTAAACTCTACCTAACTTTCGAAAATATATCATTTCTTTTCTTTGCCCATTATTCCAGAAACTTCCACAAAAGTGCGAAAAACACTAACGACAGCGGCTGCGAACACGGAGCAGGGTTCGGGCCCCCAGCCTCCAGTTCGAGGCGCAGCTGACGTCCTTTCTCAACTAGGACAAGCTCAGGACCGAGGCTTGGAAGCGCCATGTCTCAGGACGTCGGCCACTTCACGGCTGTAACCAGGGCGCCCAGTGCAGCCGGGCGGCTCCGCACGCCTCACCCCTGCCTCCATCCCAGTCCCTGGCGCCTTTCCCCGTCCTTCCCGCACGCCAGCCGGTGACCGCCCGCCCGGCCTCCTCCGCCAGGCCGCCGCCTCTCCTGGGCCGAGTCCCCCTCGCGGGTCACTCTCCCACGGCGCCTTCTCCAAGCGCTTCTCGCCCACGTCGGCCCACCCTGGCCCCGAGCTCGAAACACCGACGCGGGGAGGGGGAGGGCAGGCCGGCCCGCCGCGCCGAGGACCCAGGCCAGCAGGGGGCCGGGGGTCTCGCCCTAAGGGGGCCGGGCACACACCTCCCTTTCGGCGTGCACTGAAGTGACCGCACGCCCTGAACTTGGGGTTGTGGGAGACCCCGCGAGCGCCTGAAGGGAAGCAGCGCTCCCCCCACGGAGAGCGGGCAGGGGTGGGAGTGCCCTTCGTGAGGCCCCCTCCGCCCTAACCGAGCCAGGCGACAGGACAGTCCCCGCTCCAGAACCCGCCGCCAGCAAGACAGAAAAGGGTTCGCACCCTGTAAAAGCCAGGTCGTTCCTCGCGCTGCCCCCGAAGACGGCCTTCCCGCGAAAAAAAGGCACACGCACCCCGGGTTTCCCTCCCCATGTAAAACACAGGCCCTAGGCACGGCCCTCCTGCTCCTGCTAACTGCGCCCACCTCCCTCCGGGCCCCCTGGCCACCCACACGCTGTCCCCACTCCCAACTCTGACGTGCGGCCTGTGGGCCCACCGCTTCCCGGCGTGGCTGCCGCTTCCGCTTCCGCATGCGACGTGCGAGACTGCGCGCCTTCCGGCGTGCTGCGTGTGACCGCACAGCCGCCCCACGTGGCCCTACCTCCTCTACGCGTGACGTGGGGCCGCACCTCTGGCTGGCGTGCTGCGCGGGCCGTACCGCCTCCCCACGCGGCCGGAGCGCTCCCGCACGTGACGTGCGTGACTGCACGGCTTCCCGGCGTGCCGCGCGCGTGGCCATACCAACTGCCACGTACAGCACGGGCGTACCGCCTATCCACGTGGCCGTACCACCTCCACACGTGCCGCGCGTGACTGTACTGCTTCCTGGCGTGCTGCGCATGACCATATGGCCGCCCCACGTGGCCGTACCACCTCCACACGTGCCGCGCGACTGTACTGCTTCCTGGCGTGCTGCGCATGACCGTTCAGCCGCCCCACGTGGCCGTACCACCTCCACACGTGCCGCGCGTGACTGTACTGCTTCCTGGCGTGCTGCGCATGACCGTTCAGCCGCCCCTCGTGGCCGTACCACCTGCACACGTGACGTGCGTGACTGTACTACTTCCTGTCGTGCTGCGCATGACCATATGGCTGCCCCACGTGGCCGTACCACCTCCTACCCGTGACATGCGTGACTGCACAGCTTCCCGGCATGCCACGTGTGGCCATACCGCCTATTCACACGGCAGTACCACCTCCACACGTGCCGTGCGTGACTGTACTGCTTCCTGGCGTGCTGCACGTGACCGTACGGCCGCCCCACATGGCTGTACCACCTGCACACGTGCCGTGCATGACTGTACTGCTTCCTGGCATGCTGCACGTGACCGTTCAGTTGCCCCACGTGGCCGTACCACCTCCACATGATGTGTGTGGCCTTACCACTTGCAGGTGTGCCGTGAGGGGCCGTATCACCTACCCACGTGACCGTGGCGCTTCCACACGGGACATGCGTGACCGTACACCTTCCCGGTGTGCTGCGCATGGCTGTGCCGCCTTCTGACGTTCCCCATGTGGCTGTGCTGCCTTCCAACACGCTGCACGTGACCGTACAGCCTCCCCACGTGACATGTGTGACGGTACCACCTCCCTGCGTGCCCTACCGATTCCCTGCGTGCTGCCTGTCCCCATGCCGCCCATCCCGACCTCCTTTCTTCTTCCATCCCAAGTGTCATCCCTGTCGCCCCCACTGGTGACATGGTGGCCCCCCCACTCACAAAGCTGCCAAGGCTCGGAGAGAACAGTCCCCTTCCTGGCTGGCCTCACTAACTTTCGGCCCCCTTCCTAGCCCCGACCCCCACCCCTACTCCAGCATTGCATACGAGAGTCCACACTTCCCACCGCCGGGCCACAGTCTACCCACAAGTCTTTCATCCGCCCTTACAGCTGGAATTAGCACGTCCGTGGCCCATCGGGACTTGGTAATGAGCCAGGCTGAAATCCTTGAACAGACTGGCGCCCAGGCTGCTCCCCTCCTTTCTCCGGCACCCGCACACTGGTCCTGTGCTCAAACAAGGGACAGGGTATAGGAGTGCCCTCAGTAAGTGGCAAAGCACACATAGGGTCTCGTCAAGTACACACTGCATTCGGCCCCATTCAAGGGGCATGTGTGCTGGGAGGGTCGTGAGCACATCCAGCAGGCACAGACTTGAGTGCACTGCTTCTCCCACACGCGAAGGATGATGCTCGGTCACACCGGTCTTCAGAAAACAGGCAAGAACGTACAGGTGTGGACTTACTTATGCCACGTCTTGTCCCCAAAGGACTTCTACTCATTTCTCTGCCTCACCCCTGCAGAGGCAGCACGGCACAGCCAATGGGCTATCACAGAACCACTCTCCTATGCCCGTGTGCCTTGTGCAGGCCCCCCGACCTCTCCAGCAGTGGGTCTATTCATACACAGAAGAAACTAACAGTGTCTAGGTCATCCAGTGATCCTGAGGATTCGAGAAGCCGATTAACTGTCCGTGAAGCAACCAGCAGAGTAAGCCTTCAATAAATGCTGTTATCAGCAATACCAGCATTCTTGCACTGGCCAGATTCTTCTGGAACTTGACTAACTCTACCAGGCTGAACCTCGATAGGATGGTAAAAAGACATCCTCAAATACGACCCATTTCCACCCACACAGACAAATTACTGTGGATTTTCTATTTTTGCCAAAGCTGACCTAACCCTTACCCATCACTACCACAGTATGAGTGGTCACATGTGCCGGGGACCCTGCTAGCTCCTGACCACTGCTAGTGTTGGATTCTGTGTGTCGTCCTTTAGGAAGTTCTTTCCATTTAACAGATGCTTACTGTCAGGCCTCCCAGGGCTCCCGGGGAATGTCGGGGCCCCTGGCCTGCTCTCTGCCCATGCAGCACAAGCCTGCGGCACCCCTGCACACCCAGAGCATCACCACCTGATGGGGAGCAGCGTGCAGCCAGGCACGTCAGCAGCTGTTGATAATGTCCACTGTGAATAAACAAACTGGTAGCAGAGGAAACCAGCTCCTTAAAGACAGAAAGAATTTTAGAAACCTAGCAAGTTAGCCCTGGGCTACATCATGCTCCAGACCAAACACAAGTGCATGACCGCCTGGAATCAGACACACAGAAGGAGCACTGTGGCCAAGACTCCATCACTAGTCCTGCCTCCTCACAAAAACAGGTGGGTGGCTCTGAGCTAACAAAGGTCAGCTACTCCTGGGCGCACCAGGGCCTGGTGTGATCTGCCAACACAATTCCCTCCCAAGAGCCACCAACAGCCCTATGAATGGTAGTGTCATCTTCCCTATTTTGGGGGAGACTAAGACTCAGAAAGGTTAAGTAACTCTACTCACGGTCATATAACCAGTAGACCCAGATCCAGACAAGCAGGCTTGCTACCAGAGGCTGCACGCTTAACCTTGTGCTTGCCGCCCCAAATGGGGGCTTGGGTTATGTGTAGATCTATAAACAAGGATGTTGACTGGGCTGGAGGGAAACTCCGATTTCTGGTGTGTTCCTCCCCACTTTTCCAGGTAGAATCTCATCCTTCTATGAGACTGTGGTTCCAAATTAAGATTTCTACCCGGGCAGTCCTTCATTCTTTATTATTTCATACGCTTATAGGCGCCCAGGTAGGCAGAAGGAGCATTGTGACTGGCATCAGACACATGAGGAGGCAGCTTGGGTTTTCACCGCTGCTTCAGGTCACCCATTATTCTCCCCAACACAACTCAGCACTTCCTAAATAAAAACTCAACTCTGTTCCACAAAAATGCATTCAGTTGTGTGTCTGAAAGTCAGCCCTCACCTGACACCATGAAAATGTTTCTACCCGGAGAGGAGAAAAGCAATACCAGCCATTCATAAAGGAAAACTGGGAGTGAAATACAATATGGCTGTCCATGCTTAACATTTGTTTGTAAAACTAATGCCAAACTTTTGGTAACATCTGCATCTTCTGTCATAACCACAAGACCGAAAACTATAACACTATGATAACATGTTGGGCTTGCAATTCGAAGAGATTCACATGTCTCTGAGGAGTTACAAAACCATACACAGATCCATAAGCACAGGCAACTGATGGCAATGCTGGCTGCGAAGGGATCCATCTGGAAGGGGAACTCCAGGCCTGTCTGGGCTGGCAAGCACCACATCTCAGCCATCCTAAAGATTTACCAAGAGAGGGTTGAAGCATTGGGGTCCCTAGAATCCCCTGGGAAACTTGCAAAGACACAGGTCCCCAGGTGCTAATCCCATAGGTCTGACAAGGGAGCCTGCCATCTGCCTTTTGTTCCAGCACCCTCAGGAATTCTGCCGCCAGTGGGGCTCAGAGCCCCATTGGAGAACACCGTTCCTCCCACACATGGATATCCCACTATGAGGACAGTAGCACATTCCAGTGGTGGCCCTTGTCAACGGCCCCAAACAAGCGGGTCAAAATCTGAAGGTAACACCTTGGGTGCCAACTTGTACTCCTCTTAACTGGGAGGTAAACTGTAGCTAATGATTTAAAAACAGATGAGAAATAACGAGTTACTTGTTAAATTTCAACCCATCCCATATCCTGCCCCAAGATCCAGTTCCCTCTCTTCGCCCATCTAGATACCTCTCAACACCCAGTGCAGGAAATGCCCAATCTGTCAATAAGGTGAGAGTTTTCTAAACTACTATCCATATGACTCAATTTGTCAGTAAAAACTGCCACCAGCGCTGTGCTTGCAGAAAAATGTCCATAAATGCATTATTGCGACTGGCAGATCGATGTCTATAATAAAAACAAATAGATTTAACAAGTGCCTGCTTTTACGAGTGGGGCCATCGGCGGACCACGCGTTCAGCTCCAGCCCCGGACTTCTGGGAACGGGCGGCAGAGCTTGGGCTGGCTGCTCTGCTGACTTCACAAGTGCTACGTACGGGTAGGAAATTATTCTAACAAGACAATTTTTGAAGTAGTAGAGTGAACATCGGAGGCATTTATAACTCACCCACAATCCCTTTCGTGGCTCCACAGACACAAACAACAAATTTAACTGCCTGGAAGTGTTTCTGTAGAACTTTTAGCTGGTTTTACCACAGCTGCATCACAAGCCGAAAGTCTACTCCAGGTTGGGGCCGGGGGGATGGGGACATGAGGCCTGCCTCCCTGGAGACCCCCCACTCCTCCAAGCCCCCAATCTAATTGAAAACAACTTGTGGTATCAAAAACCAGTTTCAGCATTTAACACATAGCCAAGGGTGTCACTGCTCTGTCGGTGGCTCCTGGGGCTGCCTATTTAGTTAGTTATTTCGCTAAGGCAGACGTCAGGAACGTGACTGCCGCGGCCTGGCCTCGCCGCCAGGGCCTCTGAGCGCTTCGGCAAGACACTGTGGCCGATCTGCACGTAAGCCACATCTGCCAAAACCACTCGGATTCCTTCAAAGGTTACAAAAGGTCACAAGATGATTTATTCCTGTTCCTAGACAATTCTCAATGGCTGTATAAAGGAACAAGTCATTCACTACATTCCGTGTATTCGCTGTATGGTTTTCCCAAAACCTTGCAGCCCTGTCTAAGCTCTTTATTATTGTTAACTTTTCTACATCAAAAGGCAACGACTCGTTCCGCTGACCAGCAGAGATGCACTAGTTACCCTCATGCCACAGGACATGCACCTGGCAGTATTCCGTCTCCAACAGTCCCCAGCTTTCACCTGTCTTTGCCCAAGACAGGCCTCCAGAGCTAAGGGGAGGGGAAAATGCATCCTGGGAACCAAGGGAAGAGGAGCCCCTCCCGCACAGCTCACGCCCCCTCCCCCACACACACTCTCACTTTAAACCAAGAACGGGGTGGGGTCATGTTTGTTCGCTCATCACGAGTGCAGACTGATTCATAAGCATCCACTCTCAACCAATGGGAATGTTATGATTTATATGTCTCCGATTTTTAAGTTTCAGGTTTTGTACAAATAACATTCTGAGATAAGACCCAAATACCTGTATCAGAAGCTACCAATCTTAGGGGCACCTGGGCGGCTCAAGTCTTGCAGTTCGTGGGTTCGAGCCCTGCGTCAGGCTCTGTGCTGATAGCCTGGAGCCTGGAGCCTGCTTCATACTCTGTGTCTCCCTCTCTCTCTGCCCCTTTCCTGCTCATACTCTGTCTCTTGCGTATAAAAATAAATAAACATTAAAAAAATTAAACAACAAAAGAAGCTACTCATCCCAGGAAATAGAATCAGGGGGCCTAAGGTGGTAGCCAAATGAGCTCAGGGTCTTTCAGAGACCTGGAGCCCAATGTACATGCCTGGAGTGTCCAGAGACGAGACAGGAAGTCAAAACCCACAGGAAAAGCTGACCTACAAGAGGACTTTTATGCAGTTAGATAAAGTCAGAGAGAAGTAGGAAAACGAGGTTAACAGATGACCACAGGAAAAGAGAATTCAGAAAATACTGCTTTGCTTCCATGTTTTTCTTTTAAAGAGACCACATTATAAACTGAAAAGGGCCTTGAGGCCCCAAACAGGGAGCTGGAATAGAGCAGTGTTGATGGTTTGAGTCCCTGGCTTCTAAGTATCCTCTGCAAAATAAGAAAAACGAAGACAATTTAGTAAGTTTCCTTTATGGAACAACACTGGGAGGAGCACACTGTTGGGTTCCCGGGACAGGAAGCGCAGAAGAGCTCTGCAGGCATGCTGGGGAACGGGCGGCCCCTCTCCTCTCCTCCCCTGCTCGGCCAGACCAGGCCCACCTTCATGTACCAGAAAAGGCAACTGGGGACAGAAGGCCTGAGTGGAGGGCCCAGGTGACCGAGAGCCAAGCTAGACCAAAACACAGGAGAAAAGAGAGGTCTGAGCATCTCCGCTGAACAAGAGTGAGATGTTTCCAACATGTCCACGTCTAGCGCATTGTTTCTTTAAACTTCCCTCTCCAACAGTGAAGCTTTTTCAGAGCAGGGTTTAATACTACCAAAATCTAGCTCGTATAACACGGATTTGTTTTCTGTTTTAAGTAGGCTTCATGCCCAGCATGGAGCCCAATGTGGGCCTTGAACTTAGGACCCTGAGATCAAGACCTGAGCTGAGATCAGGAATCGGACGCTTAACTGGCTGAGCCACCCAAGCGCCCCCAGATTTGTTTTAATAAAAAGAACATTCATGAAGAAAAGGTGCCTTTCTCTAGCTCTGTACTTGAGGCCTGGCTCATCCAGCCCACATACTGTAACTCTACTATTCAAATTCTAACTCAAGACAAGAATCTGGGAAGAAATGAAATACCTACAGAGCGAAGCGAACTCTCCTTTACTACCTGTAGACTCCAGACCTTTGCAGGTGTGCACTTGCTGTGACCTGCCCCCAGGACAGGGTCTGAGTTGACACAAAATGAACTCCCCGCTGGGGGGCAGCCACAGGTGGAGAGGAGAACTCTGACACTCTTTCCTGACAATTGTTTTACCCCCAGCATTCTTTTGTTTTTACACCCTTTTTATGCCGTGTTTTATCCACTGGAAGACTCAGGAAAAGAACAAAATCATCTCTTCATCACCTGTCTGGCGCGACGGACTGGAGGGCCTGTCTTAGATATTTGACACTTTCACAGTGACCAGTCGGAGTCTCAGCTCCTCGTGCTCAACGGCTTCATGCTCTGCCACAACAGCTGAAGTGGCCCCTCTCTGGGCAAAGCAGCCTCCCTCAGCCTTGATGACTGTCCACCCAACCAAGCAAGGGCTGTGTTGGCGCATACAAACTGTGCTTCCGAGACAGAAAGCCCCGTACTGGGCAGAGGCCTTGGTAGGGAAGACAGTTCTGAGATCTCAGGAAATGATGGGCCCAGACAGGGAGTGGGGAAAACGTGGGTTAGAACACTGCTCCACTGTATTATCACCAACTTGGGAATTATGGTGCCCAGTGTAAATGGCTCTCAAACTCCACTTGTTTACTCTAAGTGTTTACAGAGGCAATTAGGGGGAAATGTATACACACACTCACCATGACAATGAGGACCCCAGAACTTTGTCTTCCTCTGGCACTGTCTTAAACACAGTGCAGCAGAAGTGAAATTCTACACAAATAGTATGCTAAAGGCTTGCTGCAAGAAAGGGCCGGTGGAGGGGCCTCTGGTAGCTTCCTGGGAACAGAAGGCAAATGGAGGCCCCCAGGCACTGATCAGCAGTGCAGGGCCCGGGGGATGGGCAGGGAGAGCCTCGAAGGTGTTGGCCAACTATAGGCATGGCAGGGGAGGCCAAAGCGAGCCGCTATCACCGCAGAGCAACGTGGTCGAGGAGCCCCAGGCGTGGGGAAGGAGGGCCGCACCTGGACACACCTGGGCACACCTGGGCACACATGAGCACACCTGGGCACACATGAGCACACCTGGGGCCTGGCAGAGAGGGTGGGATCAGGGCAAACCCCTCGCCCATGGCAAGGAGGGGGTGCCCATAGAACCACAGGCTCCAGATGACTGCTCACCCTAGGAAAGGCCCCGACT